>NW_026712155.1:17590819-18178319 GCF_030504385.1 Musca domestica
TTTAAAGAATATTTTTTCAGGGACCATCAGGGCTATACCCATCGAATTTTTAAAGACTATTTTTCAAGAACGATCAAGGATTTTTTAAGGAATACTTTTCAAGGACCATGAGGGGATTTTTTTAAGTATATTTTTCAAGGATCTTCAAGGCTACAATCTTGGATTTTTATGGAAATTTTTTTTAAGGTATGACAAGACTATAAGCTTTGTTTTCTTAAAGGAGTTTCTAAAGATCATCAAGGAGAGTGGATGTTTCGAAGAGTATTTTTCTATGACCACCAGGGCTATGAGTGTAGATTTTTAAAGAATATTTTTGAAGGAAAATCAAAACTGTAGGCGTGGCTTTTTTTAAAGAATTTAGATATCACCGAACACCAAGGCACTAAACGCGTTCTTTTGAAAGTTTATTAAGGGCAAAGGTGGCGATTTTTAAAGAATATTTTTTTAAGGATCGTCAAGGACATAGGCTTGGATGTTTAAACGAAACTTTTTTCAAGGGACATCAATCTTATAAAGGTGGTTTTTTTAAGAATATATTTCAAGGCAGATAAAGCATATGAATGTGGATTTTGAGACAATTTTTTGTCAAGGACGATTAACGAATATTTAACGAAATTTTCAAGGGCCATCAAGGCCATAAGAATGGATTTTTAAAGGATGGTTTTTTAAGGATCATCACGGCTATAAAAGTCGGTTTTTAAAAGAATGTTTTCAAGGACCATCAAGGCCATAAGTGTGGATTTTTAAAGGAAGGTTTCAAAGACCATCAAGGCTATAAGCGTGGATTTTTAAAGGAAGGTTTTCAAGGACCATCAATGCTATAAACGTCGGTTTTTAAAAGAATGTTTTCAAGGACCACCAAGGCCATATGCGTGGATTTTTAAAGAATATTTTATCAAGAACCATCCTGGCTATAAACGTGGATTTTTAAAGGAAAGTTTTCAAGGACCATCAAGGCTATATGCGAGGATTTTTAAAGAATATTTTTTCAAGGATCATCAAGGCCATATGCGTGGATTTTTAAAGAATGTTTTTCCAAGGATCATCAAGGCCATATGCGTGGATTTTTAAAGAATATTTTTTCAAGGATCATCAAGGTCATATGCGTGGATTTTTAAAGATTTTTTTCCAAGGATCATCAAGGCAATATGCGTGGATTTTCATAGAATATTTTTTCGAGGATCATTGAGGCCATTGGCGTATATTTTTAAAGAATATTTTTTCAAGGATCATCAGGCCATATGCGTGGATTTTAAAAGAATATTTTTTCAAGGATCATCAAGGTCATATGCGTTGATTTTTAAAGAATATTTTTTTAAGGATCATCAAGGTCATATGCGTGGATTTTTAAAGAATATTTTTCCAAGGATCATCAAGGCCATATGCGTGGATTTTCAAAGAATATTTTTTCGAGGATCATCAAGGCCATAGGCGTATATTTTTAAAGAATATTTTTCAAGGATCCTCAAGGCCATAGGCGTGGTTTTTAAAGAATATTTTTTTAATGATCCTCAAGGCCATAGGCGTGGTTTTTAAAGAATATTTTTTTAATGATCCTCAAGGTCATAGGCATGATTTTTTTAAGGAACATCAAGGCTACAAGCATGGATTTTTAAAGAATATTTTTTCAAGGATGATCAAGGCCATAGGCTTGGATTTTTCAAAAAGAATTTTTCAAGGACCATCAAAAAAATAAACGTGAATTTTTCAAAGAATATTTTTCAAGGACGATTAAGGCTATAAGCTTGGATTTCTTAAAGAATGTTTTTCAAGCACAATTAAGGCTATAAACGTGAATTTGTTACAGAATATTTTTTTCAGGACAAACAAGGCTATAAGCTTGGATTTCTTAAAGAATGTTTTTCAAGGACAGTTAAGGCTATAATCTTTTATTTGTTAAGGAATATTTTTCAAGGACAATTAAGGCTATAAGTGTGGATTTGTAGAATAATACTTTTCAAGGACGATTAGGGCTATAACCATGGATGTGTTAAGGAATATTTTTGAAGGACCATTAATGCTATAAGCTTGGATTTGTTAAGGGATGTTTTTAAAGGACGATTAAGGATATAAACGTGGATTTGTTATATAATAAGTTTCAAGGACGATTGAGGCTATAATCGTGGATTTGTTAAATAATATTTTTCAAGTACAATTAAGGCTATAAACGTGGATTTCTTAAAGAATGTTTTTCAAGGACGATTAAGGCTATAAACGTGAATTTGTTAAAGAATATTTTTCCAGGACAAACAAGGCTATATGCTTGGATTTCTTAAAGAATGTTTTTCAAGGACGATTAAGGCTCATCAAGGCAATAAGAGTGGATTTGTTAAAGAATATTTTTCAAGGACGATTAAGGCTATAAATGTGAATTTGTTAAAGAATATTCTTCAAGGACGATTAAGGCTATAAATGTGAATTTGTTAAGAAATATTTGTCAAGGACGATTAAGGCTATAAACGAGAATTTGTTAAAGAATAATTTTCAAGGTCGATTGAGGCTATACGCGTTGATTTGTTAAAGAATGTTTTTAAAGGTTGTAAGCGTGGATTTGTTAAAGAATGTTTTTAAAGGCTGGAAGCGTGGATTTGTTAAAGAATGTTTTTAAAGGCTGGAAGCGTGGATTTGTTAAATAACATTTTTCAAGGATGATTACGGCTATAAGCGTGGATTTGTTAAAGAATATTTTTCATGGAAGATTAAGGCTATAAAAAAAAGCCTCATATGACTGAGGCCTGATTTTTATACCCTACACCACATAGTGGTAAGGGTATTATGTCTTTGTGCATTTGTTTGTAACATGGAGAAGGAAACGAGTTAGACCCATAGTTACTTTTGAGAACCTTCATAGAATCACTTTCTGAGTCGATTTATGCATGTCAGTCCGTCTGTCCGTCCGTCCGTCCGTCTGTCCATGTATTCTTGTGAACAAAATGCAGGTCGCATTTATTATCCGATTGAGATGAAATTTTCCAAACAATATTTTTTTGGCCCAAGGACGAACCCTATTGAAATTGGTGAGAATCGGATCAAATTTAGATATAGCTCCCATATATATCTTCATCCGATTTCGGGTTAAATGTGCACCAAATGTCCACTATCAGTCGAAATTACCTGAATTTTGGCACACCCAACCGAGTTCGGCCTAGAAGCAAGTATATCAAATTTGGAGAAAATCGGTTCAGATATAGGTATAGCTCCCATATATATCTTTCATCCGATTTGATCTTTAAGTCCCTAACATTCCTACTATACACTCCACAACCGTGATATTTGGTACCAGGTATTAGATGGAGCACAGAAATAGCTGTTTTAAATTTTATCGAAATCGGTTCAGATTTGGATATAGCTCCCATATATATCTTCATCCGATTTCGGGTTAATTGACCACCAAATGGCCAATATTAGCCCAAATGGCCCGAATTTTGGCACATGTGACCGAGATTAGCCTTACAGCAAATACAACAAATTTGGAGAAAATCGGTTCAGGAACAGCTATAGCTCCCATATATATGTTTTATCCGATTTGGTGTTTAAGCCTCTCACATTCGTAATATGCACTCCACAAGAATGATATTTGGTACCAGATATAAGATACAGCCCAGAAATAGCTGTTTGTAATTTTATCGAAATCGGTTCAGATTTGGATATAGCTCCCATATATATCTTCATCCGATTTCGGGTTAATTGGGCACCAAATGGCCGATATAAGTCCAAATGGACTGAATTTTAGTACATCGGACCAAATTCAGCCTAAAAGCAAGTATATCAAATTTAGTGAAAATCGGTTCAGATATAGATATAGCAACCATATATATGTTTCATCCGATTTAGTGTTTTAGTCCCATACATTCGTAATATTCACTCCACAACCGTGATATTTGGTACCAGGTATTAGATGGAGCACAGGAATAGCTGTTTTAAATTTTATCGAAATCGGTTCAGATTTGAATATATCTCCCATATATATCTTCATCCGATTTAGGGCTAAATGTGCACTAAATGGTCAATATCAGCCCAAATCACCTGAATTTTCGTACATAAGACCGAATTCAGTCTAGAAGCTAATACGTAAAATTTGGAGAACCCCGGTTCAGAGATAGCTATAGAATTAGATAGAATTATATAGATTTTGATTTTGTACCAAATATCTCATAGAGCTCTGAAATGCACTGTATAAACCTTTTTACGAGAGCTCTACTAAATATGCATAGTGGTGTAGGGTATCATATAGTCGGCCCCACCCGACTTTTGAGCTTTCCTTACTGGTTTCCTATAGAAAAAATGCCTCAGATTACTGAGGCCTGACGTTTTCCTATAGAAAAATGGTTCAGGTTACTGAGGCCTGATGTTTTCCTTTAGAAAAAATGTCTCAGGTTACTGAAGCCTGTATTTTTCCTATAGAAAGAAATTCCTCAGGGTTCTGAAGTCTGGTTTTCCCGTAGAAAAAATGCCTCCGGTTATTGGGGCCTGATTTTTCCTATAAAAAAATCTCTCAGGTTACTCTCGAAAAATGCCTAATTTCCTGATGTCTTTGAAATCTCTTCTTCTCCGTTAATACTTACATATTTCCCCAATGGATTAATTTTAGTAACTTCCCCATCCCCCTCAAATTTGCCATTAAATCTTCCATTTAGCCTTTTTTAACAGCAAACAATTTCTGTATTTTCGGAAATTTATTTCTTCGTAAAATGTTAATGTAACTTTCGGCTAAATTCCAATCAAAAATTCTTTCACAATCAGAAATTATATAAAACAAGAAAACATGGCCATCATATTTGCCTTTGAACAAAACTTTCATCAAATTCAAAGATCATGGGAAGTAACAAAAAGAAGAAGAAAAAAAAAAAAGAACGAAACTCGAACAGTAAACAACTATAAAAGAAAATAACATCAAATAAAAGACAAATTCTTTGCAAGACAACAGCAGAGAAAAAACAACAACAACAACAGCAGCAGGAGCAACAACAATAGAACTTTTTCAATTTTGATAAGTTTTGGCTATATTCAGTTGCCATATTAACAATGTTTGGTGTGTTGTTTCCTTCCTGATTGCCACTTGCTGCTGCTACAGCCGGGAGGAGCAGGAGCAGCAACGGCGAGCGACAGTTGAATGCTGCAATGAATGTGCTTTCCAATTCCAATTTTCTTCTTCCTTCCCTCTTCTATGTCCTCCCATCTCCCTTTGCCTCTTTCTCTGACATTTACGCTGCAAACAAATGACAATGTCAGACATACTACAATGACACACTCACACGTACCCGGAGAGTTGATAAACGAACTTTTTGATGATGTGCAATTGTGTTGCTGACCATAAAATTTCATCAAGTAAAAGTAACGGAGCAAAAAAAAAAACGAAAAAAAAATTATAGAACAAAATGTGGCAAGAGAAAATTCAAATTAGATTTGAATAAAAAAAGAAGGAAATATAGCCAACTGGGCACACATAGACTGTCATTCGAACGCACATACATAGATTACCGCTTGTACCCAATTGCAGCAACGAATGATGTTAGGAATAAGCAGAGAACTTTTATGAAGAACCTCCATAAATTCTAAAGATGGAGTAGGGGCTGGTACAAGGAAGGGTGTGCAGCATAAACCACACGCACACACACACACACTCACTCACACCCAACAATGGGAAAATCTAAAATGTAATTTTTACAATGATTTTTATTATGGTTCGAAACCAAGGACAGACTAGAAGACCGACTGACTGACTGACCAACCATCTAACCATCTGTGATGTGATGCCAATGCTGTTGGCTTGATTACAATTAATTGTCTTTTTTTCTGAGGTTATAGAATTTGTTTACAGATGAATGACAAGCATTTTAAAGTGAACAAAAATGGCAAATTGATTTCATCACTTGTCCTTTTGCCGGACAATGGGGAATAGACATGCATGTGAATGCAAAAAAAAGAAAAAAATAATTGTGGTTAGAAATGGTATTTAAATTTTTGCCAAAATAAGGATTTAAATCACACTTCACAGGAACATATTTTTTTTAACGAAAATTCATTATTTTAGAAATGAAGAGGTTTATTGCTGTGGTAGTTGACATATAGAGATGTTGAACAATATAGGGTTGGTCTTGCGATACAAAAAAAAATAGAAAGACTATTCACTAAGAAGTTGTCATATAGTCGTATAGAAATACCACACAAAATTAAAAAAAAAAACAAGTAAAAAAGTATCGGTCGATTTTGTCGATAGATGTATACCCCCAGCCAATGTTCGATTACTTTAAAATATTTTGACTTCTGTTATGAATTTTCAAACTCTTGGCCCTCTACGGAGTGGGTTTGGAAAGAAAGGATCAATATTGCCCATTTCGTATCGGACCTAAATAAATATGATACAAATTTTATATATATATAAAATTATCCGTCCAAAATCGATATCAGATGACACCCTGGAGTCATACCCAAACTTGGACTTATATTAAAAATAACAAGAAAAAAACATTAAGTTCGGCCGGACCTAAATTTCAATACCCTCCAACTTAGGATAAATAAAAAATTTTTATATAACAGTATCTGAATTAAACTATAAATACCAACAGTACCGTTTGGATAATGCTGTTAAACTTTTCAAAAAACCTTAAAGTAGATGAGACCGTTATATGAGGGCCGTACGAAATGGTGAGCTCCCACAGACTATTTTATACTTCAAATCTTTTGTGGGTAAATATGACTAGGATTATCCAAATACCGAATATCGGTGGGTATCGTTTTATGTGCGCTATGGGGAAACGTGAACCTAAATGTTCAATGTTCTGCCGCCGGAGCTAGGACCCATTATGAAGTACAAATAACATTTTTTAGCAAATCCGTGGAAAGATGTGGCAAAAATAATCAAAATACAGAATATCCGGAGGTACCATTATGTTGGGGCTATACGAAACCTATTCATACTATGGTCCGCCAAGCAATGGCCGCAGACCTTGGCCATTCCAACAGGACTCAGCACCACTGCACTCAGCACGCGCCATCCAAGAATGGTTACACAATGAAGTTCCTCGGTGAATTTCCAGCGCACAATGGTCAGCGAAATCTCCGTTGGTCTATTGTGTCTGTAGTATTTTGGAAAGCAAGGTTGGCAATAAAATATACCAAAATGTCGATCACGTCAAGCAAGCGCTTTGCCGGGAATGGGCAAAAATATCGCAGAGCAACATTCGGGTTGGGTGTGACGGTTTCATTGGCCGTTTGAAGTACAGATTGTAATTATTGTCCGATTCTCACGAAAATGTTTTTAAAAGATCTCCGCAATATATTTAGGGATTGAAATGGACAAACAACTAGAAACGATCCAGATTTTGCAGCCGTTATAAAGGTCACAAATAGAAAGCAAAGGACACAAAACCTCGCATGGAGTTAGAGTTCAGGACAGCGAGTAGAATGGACCACTACTTTTTTGGAAAAATATCAATATTCTACCGAAACGTTGAAAATACCTTACAGACGAAATTCAAAATACACAAAAGGCGAACTCCTTTCTGGTTTTATATGCTGATTTCGTTGACGAATATAGCCAAATATCGTAGACACGTAAATCATATAGATAAGTCTAAATTTTGAAGATACAGAGAGGCCTCTTGCTTTTGGATTTGATCGCAAAATGTTTAGTTTACTTTAGTTTATTTAGTCAATTGAAACCAATCGACAAGGAATTTTGCCTGAGAAGAGAGTTAAGGACAGGAAAGAAGTCTGGAATTTTGGATTACAACTTGATTATATAAAGCTGTGAAATGGACCATAACAACTAGCAGCATGACGCATTGCGTAAATATTAAGCAAATGTCCTGGTCAAAATGCTAGGGGTAATATCTTGACATTGCTCCATGACATAAAGTCAAAAGCGAAATCTTCCAAAATGAATTTGGACTTAAGGGGGCATCTAACATATTGTAGTGTTGTAGGGTATCACATGGTCGGTCCCGCACGACTTTAGCCTTTGCTTACTTGTTATACCCTACACCACAAGGTGGTCGGGGTATTATGTCTTTGTGCATTTGTTTGTAACAAGCAAAAGGAAACGAGATAGACCCATACTTCCTTTTGATGATCTGCATAGAATCACATTCTGAGCCGATTTATGCATGTCCGTCAGTCCGTCTATCCGTCTGTTCATGTATTTTTGTAAACAAAGTACAGTTCGCATTTATTGCTCTATCTAGATGAAATTTTGCACAAATCATTTGTTTGGCCCAAGGACGAACCCTATTGAAAGCGGAGATAATCGGTAAAAATTTAGATATAGCTCCCATATATATCTTCGTCCGATTTGCCTTTTATTGTGCACCAAACGTGTAATATCAACCCGAATAGTATGGAATTTTGCACATACAACCAAATTAGGCCTGAAAATAAGTATGCCAAATTTGATCGAAATCGGTTCAGATATAGCTATAGCTCCCATATATATTGTTCATCCGATTTGTTATTTTTGTCCTCCGCAGCCGTAATATGCACTCTGTAACAACAATATTTGGGGAAATATATCAAATGCATCTCAGAAATACATTTGCTAAATTTTATCGAGATCGGTTCAGATTTGGATATAGCTCCCATATATAACTTCGTCCGATTTATCTTTTATTGTACACCAAACTTCTAATATTTGCCCAAATGGGATGGAGTTTGGCAATTACGACCGAATTGAGTCTAGAAGCTAGTATGTCAAATTTGGTGAAGATCGGTTCAGATATAGCTATAGCTCCTATATATATTGTTCATCCGATTTGTCATACTTATTACCCACAGCCGTAATATGCACTCCGTAACAACGATATTCAGGGAAATATATCAAATACGGCTCAGAAATATCTTTGCCAAATTTTATTGAGATCGGTTCAGATTTGGATATAGCTCCCATATATATCTTTATCTGATTTCAAATTAATTTTACACCAAATGGGCAATAAAAGTCCGAGTTTAAAAGATACAAATGCTTCGGCATATTTAGTCCTTTGAACTTTAAATTACAATTATAATCATAGCGTGTATGATTAAATTCTCCCATAGAATCTTTTAATTGTTATCTGGAGCTCTACAAAATTAGCAAAGTGGTGTAGGGTATCATAAAGTCGGCCCGCCCGACTTTAATACTTTCTTTACTGTTTTTTTTTTTTTTTTTTTTAAGGGCGGACAGCTGTTCGCTCGGTCTATGTATATTCTCACATACAACGCCCCGGTGTATTAAAAAGGTCGAGTCCCCACCCATATTTAAAATCAAGTCTGAGGCCTTATCCTGGGTCGGTGCCTTCAACGAGGAAATTGAAATTGTGTCTGGGTATGGTTTTGTCGTTTTTTTTTTCTTATTGTTCTCCATAAAAAATTGTAGACTGTGGAGGTAACGATGTCCATCATGACATTGCCTCCCTATCATGGTAAGAACTTGGTCTGATACTCGTCGAGGCACCCAGGTATCGACGAGACAACCGTTCGAATACAATCGATACCCTGACTGCAAACCATGGAACGCTGATGGGCACGGTTTACATAACATCCACGCGTTAGGGAGTCCAATGTGGTGGACCAGTCCGTCGATTGGATAATTAGTGGCGCCAATCGCTTCGCCTCGTCGAGTCCAGGGATCATGGGCACTCGTATATTTTGTCCGAAACTTTCCCCCAAGAAAATGATGAGCTGTCCGCGACTACTTATTTAATTTGAAGCTACCCGATATATCTACGTATAGGGCGTTTTACTATTCGCAACCCGTGAAGGCGTCCGGTAACATTCAGCTATGCTTCCGCGAATGGCGTAAGTTGGCCTCCCAATTTATTATGGTGTTGTAGGTATCACATGGACGGCCCCGCAAGGGTATAGCCTTGGCTTACTTGTTAAATTTAAACATTTGCCTAACATATTTTCCACAAAAATTCTTCAAAATTCATAAAATTTACCCATTAAAATGTATTGTAGAATAAAATACAAAATACCTACCATAATCAATACATTGCAATCTGCAAAAATATCTGTTTTTGAACTTGCAAAAACCCTTGTGAAAAATCTAAAATAAATAATAGAAAAAATAAAGAAAAAAAACTTAATCCCACATTTCTGCTTTGCATTACAAATAATACATGGTGGTATTGTTCCCTATGCCACATATACACGAGATTATGCAGGATTTCGAAGGATAAAAAAGAGCTACGTACATGCATGTACTCAGAGGCAGTAGGCAAACATACACCGTAGCCATGCATACGAGCTCTCATAGGGAATTTGCAGTTTCCTTGAATCCATGTTGGGTTGTGGTTTTGCCTATGAAAATGTACCTCTTCTTCTCCTCCTCCTTTTTTCCCCTCCCCGTATTTTCTGTTGCTTTGTTGTTTTTGAATGCATTTAGGAGTCCGGGCTCTGTTGTTCTTTCTCCTACAGATGGAAAATTTTTCAATTGTAATAATGCACTCCTGGGATCTTCGCGTGATTTCATAACTCTCGAATGGGGCAAGGAATGTTAAGATGGGAATATTTGCTTTTGTCTCTCTCTCTCTCTATTTCTCGCTGTCTACCTTCAAAGCAATAAAGCAAAGGTACAACGAATGAGATTTTGCAATGGTCGTCATAGCTCAAAATACATTTGTGTTGTTGTTGGTGGTGGTGTTTTTGTTGTTGTTGTTGCTGTAGCATTGGCGTTAGTAAGTCCCCTGTGTAATGCAACTAAGCAGTTTTCCTAACCCCATTTCTTTGGTCCTTTCTTTTCGAGAAGGAAATGTCGTTTCTACTTTGCTCTTTTTTTTTTTCTTTTTTTGTTGCCATCTTATTTCATGGTCTCCTCCACTCCACACATACACACACAGCTAAGTAGACAACGCACTGGGATAGCTCTGTACAACAGCAATGAGGTTAACTTGACAATAGCTGAACTCGGCGACTTGAAATTTGTTTTGCTTTCCCTTTTCGTTCCGATAAAAAGAAGTGTCTTAACAATCCCCTCGCCCGCCCGCCCGCCATCGCATCGTGAAAGTCTTTATCTATTTAAGCAATGTCTAGTTCTGTGGTTCCTACTTTATGTTGTCATCGTGACCTAAATATCCATACAAACGTAAACGCACGCAGTGTTACACAGTGTTCCCAATAATTATTATCATAATGACTTATGGCCTGGCAAAGTGTATGCATAGCTTTTGTGTAAGATCTTGGCGGGGAGGGGCGGGAAATAGTGAAGTTATTAACTCTCAGGATTGCTTACGTGTTGTGTTTGAGAACGCTAACTAAGAAACTTATAAATGGGGGGGAATGATAAATAAGCAGTCGTGTAAAAAGTAAATTTTAAACCCGTAAGAAAAAATCAAAAGTCGGACGGGGCCGACTATATGATATCCCTACATTACTATGCATATTTAGTAGAGCTCCCGTAAGAAAATAATTTATTTGAAGTAGATCATACCTCCTATAAATATTTGGTTTTAAAGCAGTTATAGTTTGGTTTCAGAGAGAACTAATATATGGGAGGCATATGCAATTCTGAATCGATTTTCACTAAATTAGACGGAGGTATTTTTATGTTTTATACCAAAACATTGCATGAGTGCATGAAAAAATCGGTGAATAATGTAGCTAAAGTCATCAAAATGCCGAATATCGGGAGGTACCGTTATATGGGGGCTATACGAAGACGTGGACCGGCACAGACAATTTTCTGTCTTAGGCTTTAGTATCCATTACGAACTTCAAATACCAAAATTGAAACGATTCCGGTGAATATTGTCGCTAAAATCATCAAAATACCGAACATCGGGAGGTACCGTTATGGGGGCTATACGAAGATGTGGACCTGCCCAGACATTTTTCCGTCTTAGGCTGTAGAATTTATTACGAACTTTAAATAGCAAATTTGAAACAATTCCGGTGAATAATGTCGCTAAAATCATCAATATACCGAATATCGGGAGGTACCGTTATGTGGGGGCTATACCAACACGTGGACCTACGTGGCCCATTTTCAATACCAAAAGTCCTGCAGACATAATATACATTTGAGTAAAATTTTATCAATCCACTTAATTGCGTTCGGAAGCTAGAGTGATTTCTACAAACGGACAGACATCGATAAATCGACTTTGAATTTAATGCTGATCAAGAATATATATACTTTGTGGGGTCTAAAATGTATATTTCAGGTGTTATAAACGGAATGACAAACTTAATATACAATCCATACTGTGATGGAGGATATAAAAATATGTATCAGAGCCGAGTTTCGCCAAATGGAAATGTACGCCCCGAAATTCACTCCATTTGGGCTGATATTGACCTTTATTTGAACAAAAAAAAAAAAAAAACCTGAAATCGGATTAAGGATATATATATGGGTGTTATATCCAAATCGTAGCCTATTTGGATAAAATTTTGCAAAGGAAGGAGCTCTATAAGGTATCTGGTACCAAATACCATTCTTGTGGGGTGCATATAACAAATTTGAGGGACTGAATTACCGAATGGGAGGAAACGTATATATGGCAGCTATAGCTATATCTGAACCTATTTTCACCAAATATGGTCTTCTTGCTTCCAGACTGAATTCGGTCGGATGTGCCAAAATTCTGGTCATTCGGACAGATATGTATTGACCATTTGGTGCACAATTAACACAAATTCGGTTGAAGATATATATGGGAGCTATATCCAAATCTGAGCCGATTTTCATAAAATTTGGCAGAGGTATTTCCGAACTCTATGAGATATCTGGTACCAAATACCATTCTTGTGGGGTGTATATTACGAATGTGAGGTACTTAAACACCGAATCGAAGGAAACATATATGTGGGAGCTGTAGCTATATCTGAACCTATTCTCACCAAGTCTGGAGCACTTGTTTCTAAACTGAATTCGGTCAGATGTGCCAAAATGTAGTTCATTTGGACAGATATTGTCCCATTGGTGCACAATTAACCCGAAATCGATTAAAGACATATATAGGAGCCATTTCCAAATCTGAGCCGATTTTCATAAAATTTGGCAGAGGTATTTCCGATCTGGTACCAAATATCGTTGTTGTTGGATGCATATTACGAATGTGAGGAACTTAAACTTCAAATCGGATGAAACATATATGGGAGCTATAGCTATATCTGAACCTATTTTCACAAAATTTGGTGTTCTTGCTTCTAGACTGAATTCGGTCAGATGTTCCAAAATTCAGCTCATGCAGACTTATATTGGCCATTTAGTGCAGAATTAACCCGAAATAGGTTGAAGACATATAGGAGCTATATCTATATCTGATCCGATTATTGCCAATTTCGGGTTCGTCCTTGGGCCAAACAAATATTGTTTGGAAAATTTCATCTCAATCTGATAATAAATGCGACCTGCATTTTGTTTACAAGAATAGATGGACAGACGGACGGACTGACATGCATAAATCGATTCAGAAAATGATTCTATGAAGATCCTCAAAAGTAACTATGGGTCCATCCCTTTTCCTTCTCCATGTTACAAACAAATGCACAAAGACTTAATACCCTTACCGCTATGTGGTGTAGGGTATAAAAATATTGCATATGTGTTTGGTACGTAAGACTGTCATATATTGCTGTTTAACGTGGTTTGAAATAAATATCCTTAGCAAAAAAAAATTTGCAAACTTTGCCATTAAAAAATCAAAAAAAAAAAAAATAAATAAATAAATAAATAAAAAATAAAAAAAAGAATTATGTGACAGCCAGACCATGATAATTTCTAGGCAGCCGATTGATTTAGAATAACATTCCCTTAGAAACAGCATTGTCGTTTTTGACACCAGTCGTTCTCACAATAATTTTATGGGGTATCATAAAGATGTCTGAGACACTAATTAAAAAAATTCCATTAATTATACCCTACAACACTATGTGTTGGGGGTATTATAAGTTTGATTGGGCCAGAATTTATGTAACACCTCGAAATATTGGTTTCCCATATAGGAAAGTATATATGGATCTTCCTAACTCGCCGAGGTGAGTCGATCTAGCTATGTATGTCCGTCCGTCCGTCCGTCCGTCTGTCCGTCTGTCCATGTTAATTTGTAATCACTCTACAGGTCACAATTATGGGCCGATTCTCACGAAATTTAGAATGTAGGTGGGGTTAAGTTCAGAATATAACCCTATTTCTTTTGGAGATGATCGCCAAATGTTTAGGGGTTGAAATGGACCAAATACTGAAAAAATTCCTGATTTTGCAGTTGCTCTACAGGTCGCAATTATATACCAATCGACGCGGAATTGCGCATGTAGCTAGAGTTTAGGGCGGGGAAGAAGCCTACCAATTTGGGTGGTCATCGGATAATATTTAGCGGGTAAAATAGACCATATTTTTTGTGTTGAAAAAATTCAAAATTTTTCATTAAACCGCGAATATTTTAAATCCCGGCGAAATCAAAAGCCATGACAAGGTTACTTCTGATCTTTACATTGATGTTAACATCCATCAAATCGGATATATAGCAAAATATGTGGGACATATATGTCTATCAAAGAAGATATGCTTGAAAGATCTCTTACATATCGAGAACGGCTGAACTGATTTCGACAGTTCTCATTAATTCAGAATGGCCTCTTGGCAGGAAAGAAAAAACGCATAAAAAATCGCATAAAAATATCTCTCTAAAGATGAAAATATTTAGATTTCGTAATATTTTCTCATATTTTTTCAATTTTGTCATATTTTTGGCATATTTTCATTTTGAATTAAACATTTGGTAATATTTCTACAGCTAACAAAACTAAGTAGTTAGGATATCAGGATATCATATACAGATCGCATTTATGGCCCGATCCTTATGAAATTTTGCATGGGGATAAGATGAGGGTCAGAATAGAAGCCTACTCTTTTTGGAGATAATCGCCATATATTTAGGGGTTGAAATGGACAAAAAAACTGCAAAATTGTCGGCAAGTAATTATCGCCCGATCGCATTTGAATGGAGGTTACCGGACATTGCAAAAGCCAAATAGTTTTGGACAAAATACGAAAATATCCATTCCAGTGTCTTTTTGGAGAATTCACAACTACATGAAAGATGCACTTCTGACTATTTCGTTAAGGCTGATTTCGTTGAAGAATATAGTCAAATGTCTGTATCTCATATAGATGCGTTTAAGTCAAAAACCAATAATAAATGTTCATTTTTTGCCACTAATGAGAGATTATAGGTCTTTGGGAAATATTGGTTCCAGATCTACGTGCAACATCTACCAATAAATTGGAAATGAGCAAATTCGTTTAAGTTGCTATTATTCGAAAATTAGAGAACGAAACCTGATGGCTTTCTTTTATTATTTGTCACAATATCTTGTGGAGTTCTTCGGAGTATCTCGCCTATATAAACTGTATGGTTTGTTATAGTGTTGTAGGGTATTTAACGGTCGGCCCCGCTCGACTGTGGCCTTTGCTTACTTGTTTTCCTAATGTCTTTTTGATTTCTTATTAAAGGACAATTTCGTTGGACATAAAAATTATTTCAATAAAATTTCATTTTGGGCCCGAGTCAATATCATAAATCAATGTGATAATTACCCTTCGATTTATATAACCATTTTAAAAAGGACAATTAAATATATATGTGCATACCGAATGGTTAATGTTGGCAATAACTTAAACGCCCATGAAAAGAAACCCAGAGAATAATTTGCAGCACAGGGAGTTTAATGAAAGCACAAGGATAAACTTCTTAATTTATACCAATTAATTTCAGTCTGGAGACAAGGTACATCAAATTTGGGGAAAATCTGTTCAAATATAGTTATAGCTTCCATATATATGTTTCATCCCATTTGGGTTTTTAAGTCCCTCACGTGCATAATATGCGCTCCATACGATTGATATTTGGTACCAGATAACTTATGGAGTTCAAAAATACCCCTCTCAAATCTTATGCAGATCGGATCAGATTAGAATGTAGCTCTCATATATATCTTTTTCGATTTCAGGTTTATTGTTCACCAAATGGCTAATTTCAGCCCAGATGGGCTGGATTTTGGCAGTTTCGACTGAATTGATCCTAGGAACAAGGATTTCAAATTTCGTGAAAATCGGTTCAGATAAAGATATAGCTGCCATATACATGTTTCATCCGATTTGGTGTTAAAGTCTCGCACATACGTACTATGCACTCCACAACAAAGATCTTTGGAGCCGCTTATCAGATTCAGCTTAGATTTAATTGCTTAAAATTTTGTCAAGATCAGTTCAGATTTGTATATAGCTCCCATATATGTCTTTATCCAATTTCAGGTTTTTTGTGCACCAAAAGGCTAATATCAGCCCAAATGGACTGAATTTTGAAACTTCCGAATAAATTCACCTAAGAAACAAGTCCTTAAAATTTGGTGAAAATCGGTTTGGATATAGCCATAGCTCCCATTTACATGTTTTATCCGATTTGGTCTTTAAGTCCCTCATATGCGTAATATGTACTCAACAACAATGCTATTTAATACAGGGCATCAGATACTGCTCGAAAATACCTCTGCCAAATTGTATAGAGATCGGTTCAGATTTTATATAGCTTCGATATAAATCTTTATCCGATTTTAGGGCTATTGTTCACCATATATGTAATATCAGCCCAAATTGAATAGATTTAGATCCAGGATTCTCACTCAACACTCAACTGTGGATTGTACTAAATGGTACTAAATTTGCGGTTGAGTGAGAATCCTGGATCTAAATCTATTCAATTTGGGCTGATATTACATATATGGTGAACAATAGCGCTAAAATCGGATGAAGATGTATATCGAAGCTATATAAAAATCTCAAAATTGTATACCAATACTGGAATCTATATCAAATTTCAGAATTCCTAAGGCCCAATCCCAAATCTATTACCATACTTTTCGTACAGTTTCCGAATCATGTCCACAACCAGCTCTTTCTCTACACCCTTTACACCAACAATGACCACTATACCAAATTTCAGAATTCAACACCCAACTGCAAATTATAAGGCATTTTGAACTTTTCGTACGTTCATAACAAGAATTTCAAAAACCACCTCCTTCTCTCAACTACATGCGCCAAGAGTGGCATAATATCAAATTTCGGGATTTCAGCTCTATCCCTTCACACATTTAATACCATTTGGTACTTTTCGTACAATTATAGTATACATTTTCAAAAACACCTCCAAATCTCATTCCCAGATTCCAACAGAGTTCTCAATATCAAATGTCAGGATTCCAGTTCTATCCCTTCACCCAATACCTATTTAAGTACTTTCAGTTTTCGTACATCTACGGCACGCATTTTCAAAAGAATCTTCATATCTCAACCTCAGATACCAACTGGGCCCTTTATATTAAATTTCAGGATTTCAGCTCGGCGCTTTCCCCTATTACCAAATTTAGTACCATTTAGAACAATTATAGTACGCAAACAAACAAAAACCATCTACATCTCCATCCCTTTAACCAATACCTATTTTTGTACGAATTCGTACTTTTAGTAGATATATAGGACACATTTCCAAAGCTACCTCTAAATATTAACCACAGACACCATTTTAGGATTCCAGCTTCCTACACTCAATAACACATTTAGTACTATTAAGTACTTTTCGTAGAATTATGGTAAAAATTTTCAAAACTCAATTCCAGATACCACCAGAGACCTCAATATCAAATTGGAGGATTCCAGCCTTATTTCCTTCCCCAATACCAATTTAGCACTTTCGGTACAAATATACGACGCATTCCCAAACCACGCAATTTCCAGAAACCCCACCTTATCACACGCCTTCGCACCAAAAGCTTCAGACGTTTTTTCTAGGCATTGATTCTCAGTCAGTCAGTTATTTCACTTTCCATTTTATGCCCTCCACCATAGTATGGAGGGTATATTAAGTTTGTTATGCCGTTTGTAACACCTCGAAATATACATTTTAGACTCCACAAAGTGTATATATTCTTGATCAGCAAAAAATTCTACGTCCGTATGTGGAAATCACTCTAGCTTTCGAACGAAATGAGATAGGTTGACAAAATTTTACTCAAATGTATAATATGTCTGCAGGACTTTTGGTATTGAAAATGGGCCATGTAGGTCCACGTTTTGGTATAGCCCCCATATAATGGCACCTGCCTATTTTTGGTATTTTGGTAATTTAAGCGACATTATTCAAAGAAAATTTTTCAAATTTGGTATTTGAAGTTCGTAATGGATACTTCAGCCAAAGACTAAAACTTGCCTGTGCAGGTCCACTTCTTCGTACAGCCCCCATTTAACGGTACCTCCCGATATTCAGTATTTTGATGATTTTAGCGACATTATTTACCCGAACTATTTCAAATTTGGTATTTGAAGTTCGTAATGAATACTACAGCCTATGACAGAAAATTGTCTACGCAGGTCCACGTCTTCGTATAGACGCCATATGACGGTACCCCCGATATTCGGTACTTAGATAGGTTTAGGTACATTATTCACCGGAATTGTTTCAAATTTGGTATTTGAAGTTTGTAATGGATACTACAGCCTATGACAGAAAATTGTGTGTGCAGGTCCACGTCTTCGTAAAGTTCCCATAAAATAGTGCCTACCTATATTCGGTATTTTGATGATTTCAGCTACATTATTCACCAATTTTTTTTTCAAGTTTCGCATTTGAATATTGTAATGCCTTATGACAAAACATACCTATGCAGGTCAACGTCGTCGTATAGACTCTAATATAACGGCTAAATTCGGATTTTTTAAGATTTTAACAGAATTTTTAACGAATGTTATTTTATTTATTTATTAATTAATTTATTTATTTATTTATTTTTTTTTTTTTTTGAAAATTGTGAAATTCGTTCCAAATGGTGGAGGGTTCGGCCAGGACTAACTTACAGCTTTTTTACTTGTTTTTTTTTTATTTATTTATTTATTTTTTTTTTTTTTTTGAAAATTGGTTTATTCTTACAGCTTTTTTCTTGTATATAATAGATATAGAGACTCTTAAAAAATTTCCTTAAAAACCCTTTGGGTTTTAAAAATTTTTGAAAGAGTTTCAAAACTTTTAAACTGTTGAAAATATTCTTTTTAGGTTTTGAGTATCGTAACTGCTCGTTTAAGCTCTCAGGGAACTTGAACATTTGTTCGTGATTACTAAATTTTACACTCTTAGAACCCTTGATTTTGGCTCTTTAAGTTCTTGAAAAAATGGAAACATAAAATAATTTTGCTTAAAAATTTCGATCTGATAATTTTGAATATTTTTTGGTTTGGTATTTAAATTCAGTTTATACACCCAAGCCTTGATAGTCTTAGAAAAATAACCTTTGATAGTTTTTGAAAAATCTTTAAAAAAAATTTACATTTACAAAATGTTTGCTGGGTTATTTGTCCACATAATTTAAGTATCTCTGTCTGTGTTGTAAACTATTGCGGCTCTTCAGTGTTTACTTCCATTACTCCTTACATTAGCACTTACATCACAATTAATTATCGGTAAAGACTATCTGTTTGCGTTTACGATTTCACAAATAACACACACATACATATACACTCTCTCACAATGAAAATAAAATTGGAAAATCATTAAATTTGTCTACACAAACGACCAAAACCATATCGTTTGTTGTCTTCGGCGTTTCTCTACGAAATCGAAAACCACATGAAAGGGGGCCCGGGCCATTAATGGTAAATTTTAGTATTGTGGTTGCCATTGGCTACCCGGATTGGACAATACTTTTGGGTCGTTGGAGTGCTGCCGCAGGCTATGTGGTGGTAGCATGACATACACATTTGCCAAATCATTGTAAAAGCAATGATAGATAATTGTGGTATTTATCTGGCCACCAGATCATATAATTAATTCAAGAGATTACTTCGTCTACTGCTTCTTGGAAAATTCGACTGAAGGTAAGAACTTTGTAATTTATCAATGATTTGATGCTGATGCCGGGGCGGCTGAAGCAATAAATAAATTAATCCGAAACAAGATTATTTTCCGAAAATGATAAAATGGCATGTCATGTAATTGGTAATTAGCAAGATTTGTTTCGTTTGAACGATTTGCATGATTGTTAACAACTAAATCACCAGGTGAAGCAGAAGGAGAAAAAAAATGAAAACCTTTGCAGATTAATAATTGTGGGGCCTGGCACAATGATTAACAATAAAATTAACCTCTGACTCACCAAACGATTTGGAATTCTCCTTAAAGATATCCTCACCATTTTTTTCTTCTCTCCTTAAATATTATTAAGGCCATAAATTGCACATACTTATCTTTAACTAAAATCTTTATTTCCAAACGTAATATTAATCCCCCACCCTCCTCTCCTCCTCCACAGCCCCCCAAATGTACAGTTAATAAAACTTAAATCGATTTTAGTTGTTTTTTCTTTCGTTTTGTTTTTATTGTTGTGGTGTGCTTTACTTATTTCTAATAGGAAAACCACAAGGCCAGGGATATTATGTGCATGTGTTCCAAGAGGCACGTTTTTCTAATGACCAGCATTGGATTGCCAGCGCCAGCGCTACAGCACCACACAGACGCTCACCCATAAAAACCATTACACAATTTTATGTCTTCCATTGAATGAAATAAAGAGAGAACAAGAGATATAATTATTATTATTTTATTTCCTAGGCGGTATTGCATTAAAACATTTTCGGTAGATAATATTCAAGCAAACAACTCTAGGCCATATTTCGTTAATAATATTTTATTACCAACGAGAAAATATGAATAAAATTCGATTAAGTCATAGATATCGATATGATGGGATAGTTGGATATTGGATTATACTATTCTACGCAGAGTTATGTATATTAAAGAGGAGGAAGTAACAGAAGGCATTGAAATAATTTCGGGTTTTTCCTAGTAAGTTGGCTATTGAGTGTAGTAAGCAAGAGTCACCAAAGTCTTGTATTCTGCAAAGAAATTAAACGGATCATAGCAATTCAAAATATTCTAGAAACAAATAAAAACAAGTAAAAAAGCTGTAAGTTTTAATACCCTCCTCCATTTGTTACAAATTTTACAATTTCCAAAAAAAAAAAAAACCGTTAAAAATTCTGTTAAAATCTTAAAAGTACCGAATGCCTATACGACGACGTGGACCTGCATAGGCAACTTTGTCATAAGTTATCACATTATTTAAATGCGAAACTTGAAGAAAAATCTGTTTATAATGTAGTTAAAATCATCAAAACACCGAATATAGGGGGTACCGTTATATGGGGGCTATACGAAGACGTTGACCGGCACAGAAAATTTTCTGGCATGGGCTGAAGTATCCATTACGAACTTCACATGCGAAATTTGAAACAATTCCGGTAAATGATGTCGCTAAAATCATCAAAATACCGAATATCGGGGGGTACCGTTATATGGGGGCTATTCGAAGACGTGGACCTGCACAGACAATTTTCTGGCATGGGCTGAAGTATCCATTACGAACTCCACATGCGAAATTTGAAACAATCCCGGTAAATGATGTCGCTAAAATCATCAAAATACCGAATATCGGGGGGTACGGTATATGGGGGCTATACGAAGACGTGGACCTACGCAGATTATTTTCTGTCTTAGGCTGTAGTATACATTACGAACTTCAAATGCCAAATTGGAAACAATTCCGGTGAATAATGTCGCTAAAATCGTCAAATTACCGAATACCGGGAGGTACCGTTATATGGGGCCTATATGAAAACGTGGACCTACATGGCCCATTTACGAACTTAACCTGCCTACTGGCAAAATAAACATGTCTGCAAAATTGTAGCCTTCTATTTCGATTCGTTCGAAAGATAGCGTGATTACCACAGACAGACTTTGTTGGGTCTGACATGAATATTTTGAGGAGTTTCAAGCGGAATGACAAAGTTAATATACCCTCTACAGTATGGTGGAGGTTAGTTAGAGATTTTTCCGGGTAAATCATTCATTTAATTACAGCTAAAACTAAATGAGATTAAAGATGAAGAAATTCGTATATCTATGGACCTATAGATAATTATACCCTCTTGCACATGTCTACAGAGGGTATACACAATTTGATACGGCCAAAACGTGCTTCGTCGAAATAAAAGTTTTAGAGCCCAGGTCTCTTTAGACCAAAACCGTTTCATGATATTTGGAGTCGTTCTAGTTACGTTCGTCCTTATCCGATTTGATCCAAACTTGGTACATCGTAATATTATAATCAAACTTAAATCGAGTTCGGAGATGGGCAACATCCATGTACACCTTTTGGTACCTCTACCTACAAAAGGTCAACATTTTCAAAAAAAATAAATTACCTCATAGAATGACAAAGGATCATTCGATTTTGTGCAAACCTTGCAAATCCCAATATTTTTTCAGCGCTAGGACTGATGCTAATGGAAAATATCGGTCCACTTCATCAAGTACTTCCCTCACGGAGGGATACAATTTTGAATTATTTTAACTCGTATAAAATATGAAGTAAGACCCCAATTGTCTTCAAATTCAGTTCCTCTCAATATTTCTACCAACACAACATCTGACGAGAAAATAGAATATATCCGTCTACACCTTCTAGTATCACCCCCAAAATATTTTGAATGACGATAAAGCTCGTATGCTCAAAATGAAAAAAAATCCCATATCAAGATCGGCTATGGGTGCTACGTCCCTCCGGAGACGCAACAGCCTTCTGCAGCTAGGACAAGTTGGAATATTCATCCACTTGTTGATATACATTATTTTTTTTTAAATTTTATTAAATGAAAGCAAAAAATGTCGGAAGTAGCATCCAATTTTATAATAAGTTTAGATTTGTCCGAATTGGTCACCTTTGGCACGAATTATGGCCTTCAAACGGCCAATGAAACCGTCACAAGCTGCCCGAATGTTGCTCTGCGACATATTGGCCCATTCCCGGTGAAGCGCTTGCTTGAGGTGATCGACACTTTGGTATTTTTTAGAGCCAAACTTGCTTTCCAAAATACTCCAGACACAATAGCCCAACGGATTTGTATCCGGAGATTTTGGTGGCCATTGTGCCCTGGAAATAAAGCAAGGAACCTCATTTTGTAACCATTCTTGGGCGGTGCGTGTTGATTGCGATGGTGCTGAGTCCTGTTGGAATGTCCAAGGTCTGCGGCCAAAATGTTTGCGTGCCCAAAGCTTTAATACACCCTCCAGAATATTTTCGCGACAATATTTGACATTTATTCTGTTGCCACTATCGATTAATACGAGCGGAGAGCGACCATCGGCTGTTATGGCGGCCCACGAAGCAACTGTTTAGCTCTGTTGAGTCTATTTTTATACCCTACACCACAAGGTGGTCAGGGTATTATGTCTTTGTGCATTTGTTTGTAACAGGCAAAAGGAAACGAGATAGACCCATAGTTTCTTTTGATGATCTGCATAGAATCACATTCTGAGTCGATTTATGCATGTCCGTCCGTCCGTCCGTCTGTCCGTCTGTCCATGTACTTTTGTAAACAAAGTACAGGTCGCATTTTTTGCCCGATCCAGATGAAAATTTGCACAAATCATTTGCTTGGCCCAAGGACGAACCCTATTGAAATTGGAGATAATCGGTCAAAACTTTGATATAGCTCCCATATATATTGTTCATCCGATTTGTTATTTTTGTCCTTCGCAGCCGTAATATGCACTCTGCAACAACAATATTTGGGGAAATATATCAAATACAGCTCAGAAATACATTTGCTAAATCGAGATCGAGATCGGTTGAGATTTGGATATAGCTCCCATATATAACTTCGTCCGATTTACCTTTAATTGTGCACCAAACGTCTAATATTTGTCTAAATGGGATGGAATTTAGCACTTACCACCGAATTGAGTTTGGAAGCTAGTATGTCAAATTTGGTGAAGATCGGTTCAGATATAGCTATAGCTTCCATATATATTGTTCATCCGATTTGTTATATTTGTTACCCACAAACGTAATAGGCACTCCGTTACAACGATATTCAAGGAAATATATCAAATACGGTTCAAAAATATTTCTTGACAAATTATATCGAGATCGGTTCAGATTTGGATATAGCTTCCCTATATATATTATTATCCGATTTTAAATTATTTGTGCGCCAAATGGGCAACACATGTCCGAATTTAAAAGATACAAATGCTTCGGCATATTTAGTCCTTTGAACTTTAAATTATAATTATAATCATATCGTGTATGATTGAATTCTCCCATTAAAACTTTTAATTGTTATGTGGAGCTCTACTAAATTAGCAAAGTGGTGTAGGGTATCATAAAGTCGGCCCCGCCTGACTTTAAGACTTTCTTTTCTGGTTTTTTTCTAATGAGAAATTTCAATGGCTTTACCCCGAGCGATATGTTCAGCTCACGAGCCATTCTCGGCCACTGCGACGCGGGTTTTGATCAAGTCGCTTCTATAATTTTCGTACCATTTCTGCTAATGTTTCTGATTTCTTCCATCCACTTCCTTGACGTCGGGCTACGCTGCCACTATCACGGTAACGAGCGATGGTATGAGATTTATTCACATTTAAATGCTGGAGTTGTCTTCCAGAGCACATCTGTAGTTGAAAGTCCACTTTAAGGGCACATTTAGGGTGTCTCCTTTTGGAACAAATTTATCGAGGGACCTGTATATATTTCAATTGGAATACCTTCCAAATGTCGTCTAGAAGAGATGCTTAAATAATGTCTTACATCGTTTTGAACAGGCATTTCATAGAAGATTCTGAAAATGTCTTGTATGCTTATCTAGAGACAAGACTTCTTTACATAGATTATAGTATACCTTTCAAAGATATTTTATGTTTAGAACACCTTCAGTGAGTATTCCAAGGATAGGTTTTCTTCAAAATACCGATAGGCCTTCGAAATATCTCCTTCACACTAGATTTCATTGTTAAAAGCTTGCCAATAAATGCGAAAGGTTGCATTTATTGGCAAGCTTTTAACAACGATATTCCGCTTCAATCTCTGCTAAATGAAATCTCATTGCGAGGCTTGATGCATTGTGGTAGTTTTACGTAAGACCCTTTGTCGTAGATGACATAAAAAGAAGCCCAAAGGAAGGATAAGTAAATTGGCATACAAAACCAAAATAGTTTCACCCATAATGAAATCCTTCCCCCAACCCTACCTAACTAACCCCCTAATGAGTGCATAACTAACGGACAAATGGACCGAAGTTGCGAGATTAATTAGCACCTTAACAGTATTGGATTCTAACTAATGATAAAATATTTGTGTACTCTTTGGTTGAACAAAGTTTTCCCTTAATTTCATTTAACCCACAAAATGAAGTGAACTGTCCCTCAGGTATGGAAACTTTTTTCTTTCAAGTCATTTTCTTCCATCCTCCCTTTCCTCGGCCAAACTAACCGCACTGAATGAAATGACAAAACAAACAAAAACCGAACAGCAACAACAACAACAAAAACCAAACTGCCAAAGAGTCTTAAGGGCTATTAGGGCTTGGCAGAAACACAAAAGGCTGCAGGTAACTTCAATTCAACGACAATATGGTAATGGGAGAAGGGGGAAGGGGCAAAGGCGACGACGACGACGACGACGACGATGATGACGTTGGTGGTGGTTGGATAGATGACTGGTAAACACCAGCCAAAGTAAAAACCAAAAAGTGGCATCATAAGTCAAATTATGGTATGACAAAAATTTCACAACTCACAAGAAAATATGCATTTTAATTTGGGTAAGGGGAGAGCTGTTGAAAGCCCTTCACACCCCCACCCCACCCTTATTGGAATATTATACAACAAATGTCAACAAAACAGAAATAAATTGAAATAAAATTAAAAAAAGGACTTGACGCTTCTTGAGAGAATTGCAAAGGATTAAAAGCAGAGAGATGGCCCTCCACCGAGTCACTGCCAAGAGGAAGGAGCAGCAGCAACACCAGCAAAAATTAAACGGAAACCGGAAAATGCCAAAAAGGTGACACCAGGATATACAATTTAATAACTAAACAAAAAATTCGTAAAAAACAAGTCACCCAGCAGGAGTCTTATGACTTTTTTTCCTTCTGCTCTGGAAACCTCTCAACCTAAGGAAAAGGAAATGAAATCTGAACCAAAAGATGGAACAATAAGAACAAAAAAAAAAAGGCCAAACAAAAAATGTCAAAAAAAGAAATTGTAAAATGGTCAATGGTCATAATGAAATATCTTAAATATTAAATAAGGAATGTTTGTTAAATATTTGATTTAACTTTTTGCCTTTTCACAAAGAGAAGTCACTCAAATTGCTCATTATGAGGGGTCATTATTGGGGAATTGGGGGGAAATGAACAAAACGAGAGAGGGGCAGAAAGGAATTGAAATTTGACTAAATTTCAGTCATTCGACAAAAAGTCGATATGAGACAGAGCCAGAGCTCTTATACGAGAAGAGCCACAGCTCTTCTATGAGAAGACCTCATGGTCTTGTATGAGCAGACCTCATGGTCTTCTATGAGAAGACCTCATGATCTTCTATGAGAACAATTCAAGGTCTTTTATGAGAAGATCTCATGGTCTTTTATGAGAAGACCTCATGGTCTTCTAGAAGAAGACCTCATGGTCTGCTATGAGAAGACCCCATGGTCTTCTATGAGCAGACCTCATGGTCTTCTATGAGAAGACCTCATGGTCTTCTATGAGAAGACCTCATGGTCTTCTATGAGAAGACCTCATGGTCTTCTATCAGAAGACCTCATGGTCTTCTATCAGAAGACCTCATGGTCTTCTATGAGAAGACCTCATGGTCTGCTATGAGAAGACCTCATGGTCTTCTATCAGAAGACCTCATGGTCTTCTATCAGAAGACCTCATGGTCTTCTATCAGAAGACCTCATGGTCTTCTATGAGAAGACCTCATGGTCTTCTATGAGAAGACCTATAGCTCTTCTATGAGAAGACCTCATGGTCTTCTATGAGAAGACCTATAGCTCTTGTATGAGAAGACCTATAGCTCTTCTATGAGGAGACCTATAGCTCTTCTATGAGAAGACCTTAAGCTCTTCTATGAGAAGACCTTAAGCTCTTCTATGAGAAGACCTTAAGCTCTTCTATGAGAAGACCTTAAGCTCTTCTATGAGAAGACCTTAAGCTCTTCTATGAGAAGACCTTAAGCTCTTCTATGAGAAGACCTTAAGCTCTTCTATGAGAAGACCTTAAGCTCTTCTATGAGAAGACCTTAAGCTCTTCTATGAGAAGACCTTAAGCTCTTCTATGAGAAGACCTTAAGCTCTTCTATGAGAAGACCTTAAGCTCTTCTATGAGAAGACCTTAAGCTCTTCTATGAGAAGACCTTAAGCTCTTCTATGAGAAGACCTTAAGCTCTTCTATGAGAAGACCTTAAGCTCTTCTATGAGAAGACCTTAAGCTCTTCTATGAGAAGACCTTAAGCTCTTCTATGAGAAGACCTTAAGCTCTTCTATGAGAAGACCTTAACTTAAGCTCTTCTATGAGAAGACCTTAAGCTCTTCTATGAGAAGACCTTAAGCTCTTCTATGAGAAGACCTTAAGCTCTTCTATGAGAAGACCTTAAGCTCTTCTATGAGAAGACCTTAAGCTCTTCTATGAGAAGACCTTAAGCTCTTCTATGAGAAGACGTTAAGCTCTTCTATGAGAAGACCTTAAGCTCTTCTATGAGAAGACGTTAAGCTCTTCTATGAGAAGACCTTAAGCTCTTCTATGAGAAGACCTTAAGCTCTTCTATGAGAATACCTTAAGCTCTTCTATGAGAAGACCTATAGACATCATGGTCTTCTATGAGAAGACCTCATGGTCTTCTATGAGAAGACCTCAAGCTCTTCTATGATAAGACCTATATGAGAAGTCCTATATATACCAATAACTCTTCCATGAGAGAATACTTTTAAACCCTTCTCTCCCCTCATTTACAACTCTTCATCTTCCTTCAACTCTGCTTATCTCCTGCAACACCACTCTAGCTTACCTACCTAAACAAATTAAACAAGACCTCTCAAGGTCTTCTTTGAGAAGACCTCTCAAGGTCTTCTAAGAGAAGACCTCTCATGGTCGTCTATGAGAAGACCTCATGGTCTTCTACGAGAAGAACTCATTGTCTTCTACGAGAAGAACTCATTGTCTTCTACGAGAATATCTCATGGTCTTCTATAAGAAGACCTCAGGGTCTTCTACGAGAAGACCTCATGGTCTTCTAGCAGAAGACCTCATGGTCTTCTAGCAGAAGACCTCATGGTATTTTAGAAGAAGACCTCATGGTCTTCTAGAAGAAGACCTCATGGTCAGCTATGAGAAGACCTCATGGTCTTTTATGAGCAGACCTCATGGTCTTCTATGAGCAGACCTCATGGTCTGCTATAAGCTCTTCTATGAGAAGACCTTAAGCTCTTCTATGAGAAGACCTTAAGCTCTTCTATGAGAAGACCTTAAGCTCTTCTATGAGAAGACCTTAAGCTCTTCTATGAGAAGACCTTAAGCTCTTCTATGAGAAGACCTTAAGCTCTTCTATGAGAAGACCTTAAGCTCTTCTATGAGAAGACCTTAAGCTCTTCTATGAGAAGACCTTAAGCTCTTCTATGAGAAGACCTTAAGCTCTTCTATGAGAAGACCTTAAGCTCTTCTATGAGAAGACCTTAAGCTCTTCTATGAGAAGACCTTAAGCTCTTCTATGAGAAGACCTTAAGCTCTTCTATGAGAAGACCTTAAGCTCTTCTATGAGAAGACCTTAAGCTCTTCTATGAGAATACCTTAAGCTCTTCTATGAGAAGACCTATAGACATCATGGTCTTCTATGAGAAGACCTCATGGTCTTCTATGAGAAGACCTCAAGCTCTTCTATGAGAAGACCTCAAGCTCTTCTATGAGAAGACCTCAAGCTCTTCTATGAGAAGACCTCAAGCTCTTCTATGAGAAGACCTCAAGCTTTTCTATGAGAAGACCTCAAGCTCTTCTATGAGAAGACCTCAAGCTCTTCTATGATAAGACCTATATGAGAAGTCCTATATATACCAATAACTCTTCCATGAGAGAATACTTTTAACCCTTCTCTCCCCTCATTTACAACTCTTCATCTTCCTTCAACTCTGCTTATCTCCTGCAACACCACTCTAGCTTACCTACCTAAACAAATTAAACAAGACCTCTCAAGGTCTTCTTTGAGAAGACCTCTCAAGGTCTTCTAAGAGAAGACCTCTCATGGTCGTCTATGAGAAGACCTCATGGTCTTCTACGAGAAGAACTCATTGTCTTCTACGAGAAGAACTCATTGTCTTCTACGAGAATATCTCATGGTCTTCTATAAGAAGACCTCAGGGTCTTCTACGAGAAGACCTCATGGTCTTCTAGCAGAAGACCTCATGGTCTTCTAGCAGAAGACCTCATGGTATTTTAGAAGAAGACCTCATGGTCTTCTAGAAGAAGACCTCATGGTCAGCTATGAGAAGACCTCATGGTCTTTTATGAGCAGACCTCATGGTCTTCTATGAGCAGACCTCATGGTCTGCTATGAGAAGACCTCATGGTCTTCTATGAGCAGACCTCATGGTCTGCTATAAGAAGACCCCATGGTCTTCTATGAGCAGACTTCATGGTCTTCTACGAGAAGACCTATAGCTTTTCTATGAGAAGACCTATAGCTCTTCTATGAGAAGACCTTAAGCTCTTCTATGAGAAGACCTTAAGCTCTTCTATGAGAAGACCTTAAGCTCTTCTATGAGAAGACCTTAAGCTCTTCTATGAGAAGACCTTAAGCTCTTCTATGAGAAGACCTTAAGCTCTTCTATGAGAAGACCTTAAGCTCTTCTATGAGAAGACCTTAAGCTCTTCTATGAGAAGACCTTAAGCTCTTCTATGAGAAGACCTTAAGCTCTTCTATGAGAAGACCTTAAGCTCTTCTATGAGAAGACCTAAAGCTCTTCTATGAGAAGACCTTAAGCTCTTCTATGAGAAGACCTTAAGCTCTTCTCTGAGAAGACCTTAAGCTCTTCTATGAGAAGACCCAGAGCTCTTCTATGGGAAGACCTCAAGCTCTTCCTTGAGATGCGCCATCGCTCTTATATGAGAAGAGCCATCGCTCTTATAAGAGAAGATTCATCGCTCTTCTGAGAGAAGACCAATAACTCTTCTACGAGAAAACCTCAAGCTCGTCTATGAGAATACATCAAGTTTTTCTATGAAAAAACCTCAAGCTCTTCTATGAGAAGACCTAAAGCTCATCTATGAGAAAACCTTTCCTATGAGAAGTCCTATAGCACTTCTATGAGAAGACCTTTAGGTCTTCTATGAGATGTCCTATATATACCTATAATCCTTCCATGAGAAAATTCCGTTAACCCTTCTCTCCCCTTATTTACAGCTCTTCATCTTCCGTCAACTTTGCTTATCTCCTGCAACACCACTCTAGCTTACCTACCTAAACAAATTAAACAACACGAAAAATTTAAATAAAATCTTTTCTTGTTTAGAAGTTCTGTAGAAAAAAAAAACGACAACAACGTTTTTCTTTTCGTTTTTTAAATGCAAACTTTATCTTCGGTATGGCGTTGACAAACACACATACGCATACATCCATCCATCTACCCATTTAAAAGCAAACAAATATTAAGCACATCAAATAGAAAAAAGGGGGGACAAACTTTTCAACCGCACAAAAAAATATTCGTTAAAAATTCGTTTTCTTTCGGTGCCAAAGATTTTCACAGCGCGCGGAAAAGAAAAACTCGAAAATATCCATTCTTCGTTAAGTTAACCAAGGTGTTCGCTTGTTCCTGGTTTTCGTAGAACAAAACCGCATAAATTCTCCTGCTGTTATTGTTGTAAGAAAAATAGAATTCATGGCACATTGCATGGAGAATGGCAATGCAAAAATGGAGGAAAAAAATATTAGCACTAGAGGAAATTGTGGAAAAAATCAGGTTATTTGAAGGAGCGGAAAGAGTAGTCCGGTTATAATTAAAATATTCTTTGAAACTGGAATTTCGCACACCAGATCTTGAGCCTAGAATTTCTAATATTTAAGTTATTTTGAACACATTTTGAAACTGATTTATACTGCATTTGGAATAATTTACATTTTATAAAAAAAATAGGTCAAGTACGTTCCCCTTTTGGTATATTGAATATTTTTTGCTGTGGTCACCCTTATATAATAACAACTTAAAATACCACTTACTTAAAATTTGGAAAATATGGTAAAAACGTAAAAAATACTTGAAATTGGTTTTGTACTATAAAAAAAAGGTAGACAGATATGAACCATTTTTTAAACTAATTATTTCTGGAGTAATCCAATACAACGTTTTGCGAAATACATCGCAAAATATTGGGGTCCCTTTGAAATCGTCAAGGCTATAACGAAGCCTTATAAACGTTTGTCTTAGGAACCAAAGATCTTTTGGCACAAACCGAGTACTAGCCAAGCCACATGGAACTTTTCACAACCCAGATTCAACAGGGTGAGATAAAAGACTGCAACAAAGACAAAAGCCAAAATTTTTAATTTTTTTTAAATTTAATTGAATAAAAGCAAGAAATTTCGGAAATAGCATCAAATTTTAAAATAAGTCTAGATTTGTTCGAAATGGTCACCGTTGGCACGAATTATGGCCTTCAAACGGCCAATTAAACCGTCATACGCTGTCCGAATGTTGCTCTGTGGTATTGTGGTCCATTCCCGGCGAAGCGCTGGCTTGAGGTGATCGACACTTTGGTATTTTTTAATGCCAACCTTGCTTTTCAAAATACTCCAGACACAATAATCCAACGGATTGGTATCCGGAGTTTGTGGTGGCCATTAAGCGCTGGAAATGAAGCGAGGAACTTCATTTTGTAACCATTCTTGGGTGGCGCGTACTGAGTGCGATGGTGCTGAGTCCTGTTGGAATGTCCAAGATCTGTGGCCAAAATTCTTGCGTGCCTAAGGTTTTAATATACGCTCCAGAATATTTTCGCGATAATATTCGGCATTTATTCTGATGCCACGGTCGATAAATACGAGCGGAGAGCGACCATCGCCTGTTATGGCGGCCCACACCATCACCATGGCCGGCGCTTGAGTTCTGGTGGCCAAGAGAAGATTCACATTTTCAGCTGACCTCTTTGGCAAGTAAACACAATCATTTTGTTTGTTTACAAACTGCTGGACAACGAATGTATTCTCTTCTCGTCGGAGAAAACCAAATTCTTCAGTTCACCACTTTCGGCCAAGCGAAACAACTCTTTAGCTCTTTTGAGTCTATTTTTTTTCCGTTGCGGTATATGTTCTTGCACTTTTTGTAATTTTAATGTTTTTACCCTGAGCTCATTTTTCAATATTTGCCGAATGGAATATTGCGATATGTTCAGCTCATGAGCCACTTGTCGGCCACTGCGACGCGGGTTTCGATCAAGTCGCTTCTTTACTTTTCGAGCCATTTCTGCTGATGTTGCTGTTTTCTTCCGTCCACTTCCTTGACGCTGGGCTACGCTACCAGTGTCAGGGTAACGAGCGATGATACGAGACACAACAGATTTATTCACATTTAAATGCTGGATTGCTCTAAAGATAGCCACTTTTGGTTGGTTTTCCAGCCAAATATAAAGAAATCATACTATCACGCTTGAGTTCCATCACGGATAACTTTTTTTCTGGAAAATTCTCACCAAAATGCTTTTGTACGCTTGTAAACCATATAATGAGCTGGGACTGGAATAATTTTAACACTAGTCGATCTAGTGCCTTAGAAATGACAGCAGTCTGAAGTTGGTTGCAGTTTCTTCATCTAACCCTGTGTATGGAAGCTATAGCTATATCTGAACCGATTTTCACCAAAATTGAAGTACTTGTTTCTAGAATATATTAAGTCGGAATTGCCCGAATTCAGTCTATTTAGGCTGATATTAGCCATTTGGTGCGCAATAAACCTGATATTGTACAAAGATATATAGGAGCTTTAACCTAATCTGATCCGACCTCGATAAAATTTGACAGATGTATTTTTGAGCTCCATAAGTTGCTGGTACCTAGCATCATTCTTGTGGAGTTCATATTACGCATGTTAGGTGATCAAAACCCCAAATCCGATGAAACATATATATGGTAGCTATGGATATACATGAAGCGATTTTCACCCAAAATATGTATTACTTCCTTCTAGACTTAATTCGGCAGAATGTGCCGAAATTCAGCTCAGTTGGACTTATATTGGTCATTTGGTGCCCAATTAACTCGAAATCGGTAGAAGGTATTTATGGGAGCTATATCTAAAATTAAACCGATTCTATAATGAAACAAGTAAAAAAGCTATAAGTTCGACCGGGCCGAACTTTGTATACCCTCCACCATTTGGTACAAATTTGGCAATTTTCAAAAAAAAAAAAAAAATAATAATATCCTTTAAAAATCCAGTTAAAATCTTAAAAATACCGAATGTAGCCGTATATTAGGGTCTATACGACGACGTGGACCTGCATAGGCAACTTTTGTCATAAGCTATTGCAATATTCAAATGCGAAACTTGAAAAAAATGTGTTTATAATGTAGCTAGAATCATTAAAATACCGAATATAGAGAGGTACCATGGGGGTTATAAAACGTGGACCTGCACAGACAAAAGTCCTGCAGACATAATACACATTTGAGTAAATTTTTATCAAGTTGGTCTATTTTCTGTCATAGGCTGTAGTATCCATTACTATTTTTAAATACCTATTTTGAAACAATTCCGGTAGATATGTTGCTAAAATCATTAAAACACCCAATATCGGAATGAACTGTTATATGGGGACTATACGAAGACGTGGACCCACATGGCTCATTTTCTGACTTAGGCTGTAGTATTCATTACGAACTTCAAATACCAAATTTGAAACAATTCCGGTGAATAATGTCGCTAAAATCATTAAAATACCGCATATCGTTAGATAACGTTATACGGGGGCTATAGGAAATCGTGGACCTACATAGCCCATTGTCAATACCAAAAGTCCTGCAGTCATAATACACATTTGAGTACATGTTTATCAACTTACTTCATTTCTTTCGGAAGCTAAAGTCATTTCCACAGACGGACAGACGGATAGACGGATAGACGGACGGACATTGCTAAATCGACATAGAATTTTATGCTGATCAAGAATATGTGGGGTCTAAAATGTAATTTTGAGGTGTTAAAAACGGAATGACAAACATAATATACCCTCGATACTATGGTGGAGGGTATATATAAATGTGGCATGCATTTTGTTCACAAAAATACATGGACAGACGGACTCAGAAAGTAATTCTATGAAGATCTTCAAAAGTAAATATGTTTCTATCTCGCTTCCTTCTCCATGTTACAAACAAATATATAATATGAATTATGAATTATTAATTAATATATATGAATTCCTAGCGTTTAGGTAGGATTAAAACTTTTATTTTATGCTGGGATATATAATAGAATTTAGTGACAGATCCCCCTTAAAGAGAATTTTTAACTATATTTTGATACAGGTAAGCAAAGGCTACAGTCGAGCGGGGCCGACCGTTGAATACCCTATAACACTACAATAAACGATACAGTTTATATAGGCAAGATACTCGAAAGGTTTCGTTCTCTCATTTTCGAATAATAGCAACTTAAACTAATTTGCTCCTACATGTCCTTCCTAGATCTGGAACCAATATTTCCCAAAGACCCATAATCTCTCAGAAGTGGCAAAAGATTGACATTTATTATTGGTTTTTTGACTGAAACGCATCAATATGAGATACAGACATTTGACTATATTCTTCAACGAAATCAGCCTTAACGAAATAGTCAGAAGTGCATCTTTCATGTAGTTGTGAATTCTCCAAGAAGTCACTGTAATGGACATTTTCGTATTTTGTCGATAAAAGTTGGCAATCTATGTCACACATTGAATATTTTTGGATGGCCATCCAAAACTGCTTGGCTTTTTCAATATCCGGTAACCCCCCATTCAAATGTACCTGAGGATCGGGCGATAATTACGACCTGCTGACAATTTTGCAGTTTTTTGGTCCATTTCAACCCCTAAATATATGGCGATCATCTCCAAAAAGAGTAGGCTTCTATTCTGACCCTCATCTTATCTCCATGCAAAATTTCATAAGGATCGGGCCATAAATGCGATCTGTATATGATATCCTGATATTCCAACTACTTAGTTTTGTTAGCTGTAGAAATATTACCAAATGTTTAATTCAAAATGAAAATATGCCAAAAATATGACAAAATTGAAAAAATATGAGAAAATTTATAAAATCAATATTTTCATCTTTAGAGAGATATTTTTATGCGATTTTTTAGAGGCCATTCTGAATTAATGAGAACTGTCGAAATCAGTTCAGCCGTTCTCGACATAAAATAGATCTTTCAAGCGTATCTTCTTTGATAGACATATATATCGCACATATTTTCCTATATATTCGATTTGTTGGATCTTAACATCAACGTAAAGATCAGAAGTAACCTTGTCATGGCTTTGTGATTTCGCCGGGATTTAAAATATTCGCGGTTTAATGAAAAATTTTGAATTTTTTCAACAAAAGAGATATGGTCTATTTTAGCCGCTAAATATTGTCCGATGACCACCCAAATTGGTAGGTTTCTTCCCCGCCCTAAACTCTAGCTACATGCGAAATTCCGCGTCGATTGGTCTATAATTGTGACCTGTGTAGCTACTGCAAAGTCCGACACTTTTTCAGTATTTGGTCCATTTCGACCCCTAAACATTTGGCGATCATCTGCAAAAGAAATAGGCTTCTATTCTGACATTAACCCCACTTACATTTTAAATTTCGTGAAGATCGGGTCATAATTGCGACCTGTAGAGTGATTACAAATTAACATGGACAGACGGACAGACAGACGGACGGACATACATAGCTAGATCGACTCAGCTCGGCGAGCTAGGACGATCCATATGTACAAAATACTTTGTACATACTTTTGAGTGCGGTTGAGGCGCTGGGAAAATCTAGCAATAAACAATAAATATTCTAAAATTAAATATTTCCCAGCCGCCATAAAATATCACATGTGAAGTATTCAGTGATCTTGTGCGCTGACGCATACAAGAATGTGTGAGATAATAAAGGTTATGACCCACACGCACAGATTCCGATGCGCTCAGTAGATGCACAAGACCACTTGAATGAGATGCCAAGCAGCCCTGCAATGTTCTCCATTCAGTATTAGAATAGATAAGAACAATTGTGTGGCTGCGACTAGGTTAAGTTAGATTAGTTTTAGTAGTACGTAAGAAACATATTCTTTAAATAAAATCAGAATTGAATCCACAGCCAAACCGTTCGGTTGGTTTTCTCTTCTCATTCACCATATATACTTTCCTATATGGGAAACCAATATATCGAGGTGTTACATAAATTCTGGCCCAATCAAACTTATAATACCCCCAACACATAGTGTTGTAGGGTATACAAAGAAACAAAAAGACCCCTTTGGTTAGAGGGTTAAGATTTTTTTTACCAAATTACCAAATTTTTTACAAAATGTTTGTTGTCAGTAATATTGCCGGAGATACTATATACATAAAATCAAGTATTCCACAGAATCTTAAGCCGAAACTTTCAAAAAATTTGGAAGAGGTGGGAACTTGTGCCGTCTATTTAGATTACTTTGCGATGTAAACTTTCAAAGCATCAATACACGTGTATTCTATTTCTATTTAATTTTGTCGCACAGTGCAATCTTTCCCCCCAGTATAAATAAATTTCAGATGCTGTTCCATTCCAAAGCGGACAAACGCACTTTAAACCACATCTTGGCAATGCAATGAATGGCATGGAATAGTGACAGTAAACTGGTGAGGAAAGAAGAATTTGAAAGTTTTCAACTGAAAAACTTTGGCGATTTCCCTTAGAAAGCTCTATTTGTATTTAAGGGTGCTAAAGATACTTTCCACGAACGTTGGCCGCGGCAGTGGCAGCCGCATAAACTCACACCTTTTGTGTTGTTGATGGTGATGCTGATGCTGTTGTTGTTGTTGTTTTTGTTTCTTGTTGCTTTTCTTGGTTTAGATGCGAACACTTTTGTTGCGGTGAAACTAAGAATAATGCTATTGTTAAATTTCCAGTTACAAATGAAAATATTTTTTCCTGGTTGTTGTTGTCGCTGTGGTTCGCTCGCTGGCTGGCTGGCATTGTCGTTTTCTCGTTTTTTTTTTCTTTTGCCGTTCACTTTGCAACTTTCGCGTACAGTTGAGCATTTAGTTGGATGGTTAGTTAGTTAGTTTGTGGCCTCCGGTGTATTCATTTATTTTTTTATTTTTTTTTTTTTTCGTTTTTGTTGCCACCAAAATTAACGAATTTTTCAAGCGAACACCAGCTGGTGTTCGTTGGTGTTGTCCTTTGGTGCAGCATGTTCCTTTTTTGCCTTTCCATCTTGGGCGTCTTGCTTTGCGTAACAACGATTAATGCTCGACCTCATCACAGACAGCCGGGCAACCAGTCAAGCAAGCATCCAGCTAACCAACCTTCCAACCAGCCAGCCAACCGGCCACTCCGTCAGCTTAGCAGCCAAGATGGATAAGCAGAAAAGGAAATGAAATGAATGCATGTGTTAACACAACAGTTGGCGGTTATTTCCTAATTACAAATCAACCAAAAAAAGACAAAAAACGAAAAAACAGACGAAGGAGAGGTACAGGGAAAATGCAGAAAATCAAGAAAAGTTTTCTTTTTTTTTCTCATTTCCCAGTTTGACGCAGATGTTTCTGACCGCCACCGATGGTGTTCTGGTCACAATTATTTGATTACTTTAATGAAGCGGAATTCTGTTTTTATTCCCAAGAAATTACTTGTTAAAATATCATTATAATTGAAAAGTTTCCTAAGTGGATAATAGTTAAATTTATCGCTTTCTTATGCAACATTGTAGAATTGTTAAATAGAGTAACTATAAAAGAGCCATTATTGTATTTATTTAGTTAAACGAATGAAGGCGGGCTAATAGTTTTCGGTTTTCTGGGTGAAATTTGGGAAAAGTTTATTTCGTGGGAATAGCATGGAGAACAAATTTTTTGATCGGCTCAAAAGGAGTTAAAACAAATGTATATTGAGTAAAATCAGGGATTTTCCGGATCAGGAAAATCAGGGATTTTCCGGATCTTAGACCCTATAGGTGGGAGAAAATTTTCAATGCCATACCAGGATTTACATTTCTGGAACCAAGTTTAGAACGAGTGAAGATTCTAGAAACAGAGTTTAAAGCTCTATTTAAAATAGACAAAAATAATTTCGAAATTAAAATGGAACTTTGAGGTGATAATACAAATTTCGGAATATAAGGAGGGCCCTTTGTTTTAACGGTAAAAATATACTGAATACTTGCAGATATTTTCATGTTGTTACTTGAAGCTCTTGATACGCAAATGGATATGAGTCGGAGGTGAGAGTAATATATATGATAGATCCGAAAATTTTATAGGAAACTGCAGAATAGACGCTGATTCGATAGGGCGCCAACTCAGATAAATTGGGCGCCAATTTTAGAATTTCTGGGTATGAATTTGAAGGTAACGTTTCCAAGGCTTAAATTAACTTTAGGCTTAATAAACTTTAACAGACCCGATAGGTGCGAGACAATTTTCAATGCCATTCCAGGTTTTATATTTCTGGAACCAAGTTGATAAAGAGTGAAAATTTTAGATGCAGAGCTTAAACGGCTATTTAAAATAGATAAAAATAATTTCGAAATTAAAATGGAACTTTGAGGTGATAATACAAATTTCGGAATATACGGAGGGTAAAAAGATACTAAACAATTGTAGATATTTTCATGACAATGTTTTTACTTGAAGCTCTTGACACGCAAATGGATAAGAGTCGGAGGTGAGAGTAATATGTATGATAGATCCGAAAATTTTAGAGGAAACTGCAGAATAGACGCTGATTCGAAAGGGCGCCAACTCAGATAAATTGGGCGCTAATTTTAGAATTTCTGGGTATGAATTTGAAGGTAACGTTTCCAAGGCTTAAATGAACTTTCGAAACGTAGATACCGATGCCGCACTGAATTGTACAAAATTCGAAATTTTGTATAATGATTTCAAAATGAAAATGAGTTCTGAAATTGGATATGTTCTAAAAATAATTCCAAGGCTACAAGACCACCCAAAACCAGGATTTTTAAAGAATACTTCCAAGGTTACACTGAGTACTCCAAAAATTAATGAATATTTCTAAGACCACAATTACCTCCCCGATGACATTAAAATGTGGTTTTAAAAACGTATCCTTGTCCTAAATGACCCTTGGAAACGTGGACTTTAATAAAGTATTTTCAGTGTCATAAATATCTCTCTTAAAATCAAGTTCTGTTTGGCAGACAGACTGGATTGGAAGGAAACTATTAGGTCTTTCTTGGCCTTTCTTCATTTTGTGCATGAGTTGCCTTAAAAAATTCTATTTTTTATTAGGTCTTTCTTGGCCTTTATTCATTTTGCCTTAAAAATTCAATTTTTTGTTTGGGAGTTCCGTTTCGGACTGTTGGTATCGTTATGTTCTTGAAATACCTGAATCCTTGTCATCTGCTGGCAATGGTCCACACTCAATCCCTGGCCACATTCTAAAACGCTTTAAAAAAATATATATGTTTTGGAGCGACAATGGTCACAAGTTTTAAGAATTATGGTGGAACTAGAAACAAACGAAAAATTGGGGGAATCATCCGGCACATATGGGGGGGGGTTCTTCTTGACCATCCCCCGACCAAAAAAGGATTTATATGGCAGAAAGGGTCAATTGGTGAAATCCCCGGTCTTTAGGGCTCTTCTCTCGGGCTCATAGGGGAATTCCTTCTGGCCTATGGGGTAAATCCCCTCCAGAAGTTCGTCTGTATGGACTCCCTGGTCTTCAGTTCGTCCATATGAACTCCATGGCCTCTAGATTGCATATTAGGCCTCCATGCATCCGAGCGCGTATGCTGAGACTCCCTGAACTTCAGCTTGTCCGTACGGTCTACCTGGCCTCCTTCCGTACGTACCCCCTAGCCAAGAGTTACTTCATATGGACTCCCTGGGCTCCAGGTCGTATATAGAAACTCACTGGTATCTTGCTGGTCTATATGAACTCTCTGGTCTCTTTCTTGTTTATATAGACTCCCTGGCCTCCAGTTTGATTATATGAACTGCCTGGCCTCCATGTAGCTCGTCTATATGGACTTCCTGAACTCTAGCACGTTCTTATGGACTTTCTGTCCACCTTATATAGGTTCCCTGGGCTCACCTTGTCTACGTGGACTCTCAGGCCTTTAGCTCGTTTATATAGACTTCATGACCAACAGCTCTATATATACTTCATTGTCCTTAGATCGTCTACATGGACTCCCTTCATGGGCTTCCTGTCATTCAGCTCGTCTATAGAGATTTCCTGGACCTGCAGCTCGTCTATATAGACTTTCGGGCCTTCAGTTCGTTTATAGAGGCTCCCTGGCCTTTAGCTTATCTAATATGGACTTTCTGGCCTTCAACTCGACCATATGGTATCTCGGGCTTCCGCATGGCGTATTTTGAAGGAATTCTCAGAAATTATGGATCTGAAGTTCGTATCCCTATTCGAGCTCTCTAACAAATAGGCCATATTTTTGCAGCCCCACATCTCTCTGTATTACTCAATTCAAGGAATTTTCTAGAAGTTTCGTTATAGCTTAAAACGAAATTGTGTGAAGATAGAATAATCGTCTATAAAGCATCTCTGGCCTTCAACTCGTCTATAGAGACTCACTGGTTCTTCAGGCCTAGGTGGGTCTTCAGCTCGTCTATAGAGACTACCTGGGTCTTCAGTTTGTCCATAACATCTTCTTGGCCTTCACCTTGTTTGTGTGAACTCTCTGGCCTTCAGAGATTTTTTGAGCATTCAGCTCGTCTATAAAGACTCCCTGAGCCTTCAGCACGTTAGTGTGAACACCCTGGTTTCCAGCTCATCTATAAAGACTCCCTGGCTTTCAGCTCGTCTGTAGAGCATTCAGCTCGTCTATAAAGACTCCCTGAGCCTTCAGCTCGTTTGTGTGAATACCCTGACCTTCAGGTAGTCTATAAAGGCTTTCTGGACTTCAGCACGACTATAAAGTCTTCTTGGCCTTCAGTTCGTTCGTGTGAACTCTATGGCCGACAGTTAGTCTATAGAGACTCCCTGCCCTGATAAAAAAAAACTGTGTGCATCTCGATTTTCGATTTTTCAACGTCGATCTATGTTTTAGTAAACCCTCAATATTGCAGAATGGACGGTTTTAGCTGTTTTAAACGTGTTATTCATACGTCTAACTGAAGGGGCTGTAGTTTGACATTTGGGTTAAACTCGCACTTCTAAAAGGTCCTGAATTTTGAAGAACACGTTCACATGTTGGATATGCCATTTATACAGATCCATCCAGGCATCTTTGTGGCAGTATAAATCTCGATGGGAGTATACGAGTTGCTCCAAACATAGATTATTGGAATATCCTTAAAAGTATTAACTAGAGTTCGGAGAAGGTCAATATATGTCCTCTCCTTTTGAAAATTTCGCATATTGGAATAAGGACGATTTCCCCCCAACTTGGTCTATATTAGATTAAATGTGTCAAAATAATTTATTTGGAGACTGGCTGTGGTCACTTTTTTCTCCAAATTTTGTTTTAACTTAAGAGCGAATTTTTAAGTTGGATTCTCGATGTATTAAGCCCCCTTTTCAAATATACCAAAATTGAAGGGAATTTAAGGGTTATCTGTTGTTGAGAAAAACATTTTCAATACAATTTACATTTTGCTGCAACATTCATACCCCATTCTAACATCACATTATACGACGAGTTTTACAATCCTGCCAATTTTCAACAATATATACCTTAATAAAAAATCCTATTACATTTAAAAAAAAAACAACTCCTTTTCCCCGATTTCAGCTACCACATTATTAATCATTTTTCTTACAAAGTTTGTTTTAAGTAATTACATTTTTGCCCCAGCATAATATCTATAATTGGTCAACAATGGTTCGGTAAACAAATGAAATTGTATACTTTCATGATTTTTTTCGAGATAAATTTTTAAATCTATTGTTGATATTTTACCAGTAATATATCATTTTTGTGTAAATAACAAAATCCTCTCCGTCCCACTCTCATAGTACAGAAAAGACACAGACACACGTCTTTGCACCACGAAATCGGAGAAAATCTTTTGAACTTTTCCAGTAATTAAAAGTCATTTATTACGATCTATCTGATAACTGGTCGTAAGTAAACTTCAATAAAATAGATTAAGCTGAGGAGAAAATTATCGAAAATGTTTAAGATGATGGCAAGAGGAATGCAGACGGAGTCATTGTGGCGTCAAGTGTTGCAATGTTTGTTAAATGCGCCAACATGGTCGAGCAGCACAAAAAAGCGACGAAGATAAAGGCGCCATGGTATGGATATGTAGATACTGCTGGGTCACTTAATGACCCCAATTCTTTGATGCGACAACACCAGCCGGGTCGGGTACATGAGCATGTACTCACACACATACACATAAACACCCTAACAAGTGGGTCAATATTATTTATTACTCAAACATTGATGATGTGCGGGGTGTAAGTGCAGCAAACAAGACAGGAAAAAATTAATTGAGGAGGAAAGGAAGAAGCTTTCAGGAGACTATAGACAGAAATAGCAAAATATTGGAGATGGATAAACTATGATCCCAAGAAATTTTGAATATTTCTATTTTACTTTTAAATTAATTAACCACAAAGCGAGTGACAAAAACAAATAAACATTCCTCTTCGCTTGACAATTGGTTAAGCCATAAGATAATGAAAACTGTTATCAACAGGATCTTCCGGTTTTTGAGTTTCTAAATCGCAAATGATTTTTATCTCAAACCACAATGAACAAAACTTTGTTGAAAAATTAAATTAGAATGGAGCATTGGGGAATTCCCGCCCTTTGTGGATTATTTAAATTCCAAGGAAATTAAAGCATTAATCAATCAAAGAAAGTACCTACAGAATCGTTTGGATATGAGTGAAAATTCTGCAGTTAAGAAAATGAAAAATTAAAATAATTAAAAAAAATAATAACAAATGACTGTTATTTTCAGGTATCAATTCAAAAAAAAAAGAAAAATGTAATCGAACAAATCGGTAATATTTTCCTCTTTTTATACCCTCCACCATAGTATAGAGGATATATTAAGTTTGTCATTCCATTTGTAACACCTCGGAATATACATTTTAGACCCCACAAAGTATATATATTCTTGATTAACATAAAATTCTATATCGATTCCGCGATATCCGTCCGTCTGCCCGTCTGCGGAAATCACTCTAGCTTGCGAACGAAATGAAGTAGGTTGATAAAATTTGTCCCAAGTGTGAATTATGTCTGCAGGACTTTTGATATTAAAAATATATAACCGATACCCGATAACCCGATATTTGCTATTTTGATGATTTTAGCGACATTATTCACCGGAATTGTTTCAAATTTGGTATTTGAAGTTCGTAATGGATACTACAGCCTGGGGCAGAAAATGAGCCATGTAGGTCCACGTCTTCGTATAGCCGCCATTTAACGATACCTCCGGATATTCGGTATTTTGATGATTTATGCCACTTTTTTCACGGATTTGTCTGAAAATTGGTATTTATAGGTCATAATGGGTCCCTGTGCGTGTGGCAAAACATTGCATGTCCACGTTTTGGTATAGCCCCAATATAACGGTACCTCCCGATATTCGGTAATTTGATGATTTTTGCAACATTTTTTCACGGATTTGTCTGAAAATTGGTATTTGTTGGTCATAATGGGTTCCAGCTCCGGTGGCGAAACATTGTACGCCATTTAACGATACCTCCGGATATGATTTGGTATACCCCCCATATAAAGGTACCTCCCGATATTCGGTAATTTGATGATTTTTGCGACATTTTTTCACGGATTTGTCTAAAAATTGGGATATGTGGGTCATAATGGGTCCTAGTTCGTGTGGCGTAACATTGTATGTATAGGTCCACGTTTTGATATAGTTCCCATATAACGGTATCTCTCAATATTCGGTATTTTGATGATTTTTGACACATTTTTCTCAAGAATTTCTCTGAAAATTGGTAGTTGTAGATTATAATGAGTCCCAGTTCATGTGGCGAGTCATTGTAATTATGGGTCCACGTTTTGGTATATCCCTCATATAACGGTAAGTCCCAATTTTCGGTAATTTGATGATTTTTGCCACATTTTTTCACGGATTTGTCTGAAAATTGCCAAACATTGCATGTATAGGTCCACGATTTCTCATTTTAATGGTTTTTGCCACATTTCTAATGTTTCCTTTACGTTAAGGTGGAGGGTATTAAAAGTTTGGCTCGGCCGAACTTAACGTTTTTTTTACTTGTTATATTCCGCATTTGATTATTGTAATGGCTTGTGACAAAAGTTGTCTATGCAGGTCCATGTCGTCGTATAGACCCTAAGATAACAGCTATATTCGGTGGGTTTAAGATTTTAACAGCATTTTTAACGGATTTTATAATTTTTGAGAATACTCAAATTCGTTCCAAATGGTGGAGGGTATTCAAAGTTCGACCCGGCCGAATTTACAACTCTTTTTCCTGTTTTAGCACGTATTTCCAAAAACAAAATATTATCTCATGTTAAGTAAAAATTACCTAAATGCGAAATTTGAAAATTATTGCTTCAAAAGTGTTAAACTGTTGTCCAAATAACACAGTTTTAGTACTTTGTTGTACGAATATCCGAAAATCGTACATTGTCGCCTACACACCCTCCAAGAGCTCCCTGCATGATAAATTGTAATATTCTTGCCCTAGCCGCTTCTTTTTGGTGTTGATAAGAAAATCAGACACCTCCTTTTTACAAAATTAATATAAAGTTGATTCTGAAGGAGTTATCTTTCATTCCCTAATAAGTAGTAACCTTAACTGCTATTTGGAATTTTAAAATACATTTTAAAATAAAAAACAACTGCATATCCCCAGCTTATATTTAAAAAAATAATAATAATGTGATTAAAACATTTTTTCATTATATTATATACATATAATTTTCGCATTTCTAATTTTCCAAATGGATTAATGTTAAAAGAAGCAGAAATCTTTCATCATAATTACAACACTCGTTCTTTTTTTTTGGTGCTTCTTCGCGACCAACAAAAGCCAACATTAACAGAAGCTGGTACTCGAGGAGAAGAGTGCATGCAACAGAGGCGAAGAGAACACAACCCCCGTAGCGAAAAAAAAAATAAAGTGGCTCGTCGGGCGCATTAGCTACAGCAGCAAACAAATTTGAAGAGTTGCTATGGAAATGCCAAAAAAAGGACCGAAAAAATATAAAAAGTTAGCAACAAACGAAAAACTCGTGTCAAATATTCCATTTTCTGTGTCAGTTCTAAAGTCTATAGAAATGATTTTATAAATGACATTTTTACGTTTTGTTGAATTTTTTTAAGATTGGAATGCGTTGATAAAAAGGAGAGAGAGAGAGAGAAATGGTAGAAATGCGAATTGCTCAACGAAAGATAATTTAAATGTATATTTATTAGCATGCAAATTGAAATATATTTCCAACATTTCCTATTTCAGGGGAGTTTTATTAAATTTCTGACGAATACAATGACCTACATTGAAATGAAATTTTGAAATTAACTATTTTGGGGAATGCAATGAAAACGTTTGTCAATTTATGAGATCGTTGCCCAATTAGAGTAGCACGTGGAGAAAATAATTTGCAATTTATAGAGAATGTAACATTTATCACAGGAAGCGACATTGTTTTGAGTTACCTTGGAGTTTACAAATTACAATCTCAAGTTATCTCAAGAAAATTATTTTGTATCCTTTTTTATATAAGTAATTCAATTTTCATAAGTTACTGGGGAAAAAAATCTCAATAAAATTTAGCTGGCAGATTTAGAAAAACATTGACGTTTATGAAACTAAAAGTAGCTCCCTGTGGGTGTTCATAGAAGAACTCTGAATAAATTCAATTAATTGAATACGTCCAATTTGTACCTTTAATTTAAAGAAAAAAAATCAAATTTTTTGTCCAAAACAGCCAAAGACGAAAACATTCGATGTGACTACAATCGATTGCATACGAGCAGACGTACACACACACATGACTCGATCTATTTCAAATATCCTAAAAAGGATATCGTTCGAAAGACCTATGCTCTTTAACATTTATTTTGATGTAGCAAATTTTGACAGTTGGCACAAAAATGTTACTCTGAAGGTGATAACTGCCTTTTTGTCTTTTATAGAAATCATCTTAGGCATCGTCTATTTGACGAATAATAATAAATATAGGCGATTTCCGTCAAAAGAAAACAGAAACAGGTTTTCAGCCTACATTCTCATCACGAACCTTATGAAAATCATCTTAGGCGTCATCTATTAAAAAAAAATTGAAAAAGTCATAAATATGTATAGAAAATTTCCAAAGAGCTTTCCATCAAAAGAATACAGCCAATGAACCCTTTCCAGTAAGGAAAAGTCAAAAGTAGGGCGTGCCGGCTATATGATACCCTACACCACAACACATATTTAATAGAGCTGCCATAACAATGGAATTAATTTGAAGTAGATCATTTGATTTCAGAGGGAATTAATATAAGGGAGGCATGTTGGCAATTTTGAATCTAAAATAAAATATATATCAGAGTAGAGTTCCACCAAATGGAACGGACGTCCCGAAATTCATTCCATTTGGGCAGATATTAGCCATTATTTGCACAATAAACCAAAAATCGGATTAAGGATATATATGGAAGCTATATCCACATCTTAGCCGATTTCGATAAAATTTGGCAAAGGTATTTTGGAGCAGTATCTGATGTCCAGTACAAAATATCATTCTTCTGGAGTGAAAATTACTGATGTGAGGGACTTAAAACCCCAAATCGGATAAAACTTATATATGGGAGCTATAGCTACATCTAAACCGATTTTCATCAAATTTGAAACAAGCTTTTAGGCTGAATTTCGTCGGAAATGCCAAAATTCAGCCCATTTGGGTTGAGATTGGCCATTTGGTGCACAAAAATCCTGAAATCGGGTAAAAATATATATGAGAGCTATATGCAAATCTGAACCGATCTTGACAATATTTTATACAATTATTTCTGAGCTGTATCTGATAAATGGTACCAAAGATTATTGTTGTGCAGGCATATTACGCATGTGAGGGAAATCAACATTTTTACCAAATTTGAATTACTTATTTCTAGACTGAATTCGGTGGGATGTGCCAAAATTCAGTTCATTTTGACTGATATTGGTCCTTTTGATGCACAATTAACCCGAAAACGATACAATTTATATATGTTAGCTTTATCTAAATCTGATCCGATTATCATCAATTTTCATCCTTGGCCAAAAAAATTTTGTTTGGAAATTTGCTTTCAATCGGATGATAAATGCGACCTGCATTTTGTTCACAGGAATATATGGACAGACGGACTGACATGAACTCATACTCATAAAGTTATTCTATGAAGATCCTCAAAAGTAACTATGGGTCTATCTCACTTCCGTCTCCATGTGACAAACAAATACACAAAGACATAATACCCTTACCACTATGTGGTGTAGGGTATAAAAAAAACTTTCAAAGGTCGTATGTGCTCAAATTTATTTAGATGTCTTTTACAAGCTGGACATACCGCAGAGACGAAAATCTTTCGTATTGCTGCTGAACCGGTTCAAATAACCCAATCATATGGATAGGTATTTCCAAAATAAATAAAATACATAATACTCATTTTGTGCATCTCAGTTTTTTTACAACCGGATAAAACCAGGATTTTGTATCCGAATTTTCGGCTCAAATAACCAGATAACCGGGTATTTCCCCCACTAAAAATTACTTTGCCGTAATCAGATCAGAAATACCTACCCCATGGGTTAATGTTCGCAATCGTTTTGGCTACTTTCTTCGGATTATGACCGATTTTTTTGGACGCAACCCAGCATTGGAATTATTATCGAAAGTAACGTCATGATCCGCCTAATTGTAATGGGGATTATGTCCGTGGTGATTATGACACGGCACTGGATATCTATTGGATTTTCATAAAAAAGGCAATTTTGTCACAAGCTGTTACAATATTCAAATGCGAAACTTGAAAAAAATCTGTTTTTAATGTAGCTAAAATCATCAAAATACCGAATATAGGGATATACCATGGGGGTTTTAAAACGTGGACCTGCACAGACAATTTTCTGTCATAGGCTGTAGTACGCATTATATTAGTTCCGGTAAATAATGTCGCTAAACTCATCAAAATATCGAATATCGGGGGGTATCGTTACAAGGGGCCTATACGAAGACGTAGACCTGCGCAGACAATTTTCTGTCATAGGCTGTAGTATTCATTATAAAATTCAAATACCAAATTTGAAATAGTTCCGGTAAATAATGTCGCTAAAATCGTCAAAATACCGAATATCGGGGGGTATCGTTAAATGGGGGCTATTCGAAGACGTAGACCTACATGGCCAATTTCTGTTTTATGCTGTAGTATCTATTACGAACTTTAAATAATAATTTTGAAACAATTCCGGTAAATAATGTCGCTAAAATCATCAAAATATCGCATATCGGGAGGTAGCGTTGTATGGGGGCTATACGAAGACGTAGACCTACATGGCCCATTTTCAATACCAAAAGTTCATAATACACATTTGAGTAAAATTTTATGAACCTACTTTATTTCGTTCGGAAGCTAGAGTGATTTCCACAGACGGATAGACGGACGGAAATTGATAAATCGACATAGAATTTTATGTTGATCAAGAATATATATACTTTGTGGGGTCTAAAATGTATATTTCGAGGTGTTACAAACGGAATGACGAACTTAATATACCCTTCATACTATGGTGGAGGGTATAAAAACATTTAATGTGTCCTCACATTTATTTATATTAAAGAGCTTTTAAATTTCGCAGATCTCATCTGTTTTCTCAGACGATCTTAGTTAAAGAATACTCCATAGTTGTACTCCGAGATGGAAACCCTCAGAGATCTTTTAGAATAACTCAAAAAATAAATATTTGCTCATACAAGAATTTAGGTCTTTGAGCTACAGAAGACTTTTTATGGGTCAAGTACTTTTAGAAGACCTTTCAAATATTTTCATTCGACAATTCAAAAAAAAAAAAATCTCAAAGGTTTTCTGTATTTTAAGATTTCTCAGTGCTTATTTTCGCAAAGTCCCCTTACCTATTTGGTTTATATTTTACTCCCCACAATTTAAATATGTTACTGGGTATAACAAAATATGTGCTTGCTGTAATCTATTTTCACAGAATATGAACTCGTTATCAATACAATTTCAGCTTTGTGTGCCACAGACACACACGCAAAACAACATCCAAAAAAGAAAAAAAAAAAATAGAAACCCAAATACATACATAATCAAAGGAAATGAACAATAAAAATAAAATTGTGCCTCTGTGAAACGGGAGTGCATTAGCTTATATGCATATGTGTGTGTTTGTGTCAAAGTTGCAGTAAAATGCATTGCGTTGTTAAATCCAATTTTATCCTTAACCCACACAGACATTTCGTTACAGTCTGATGATGTACCAGAAATTTGTGTATTTCCAACAATTATCCACATAATGTTGATGACGGGTTAGTTTTGTTTTGTTTTCCTACCATTCACAATGACATCGGTTGTTTTGGGTTCAAATTGTCACAAACATGCACAGACACACACACACACACACAAGTGCTGATAGTTGAAAATCGATTGATTGCGCTCTGTTTTTGGTTATTTTATTTATATTTCAATTACAAAACGATGGCGTCTATTCGAATATAATTCCGATTGACAAAATTGAGTTTGCGATTTTTATGCAATTAAGTTTCGAATTTTTACAGTGAACATGACAAAATGTAAATTTATATTTTGATGATTTGATGAATTAGAAAATTGGAAAAAAAGAACAAAGTTTGGAATAATAAAAGTGTATATTTTAAAATGGTTATTAAATTTGGAAATAAATTGAGGGAAATATATATTATTTTCTATGCAATAATAAATTTTATAAAATTTTTCATTCCCCAAAAGTCCCAATATTACTTTAAATGTCCATTGAGGATGTTTCAGATATATTGACGGAAGGAGGTCTAAAATAGTTGTAGGCATGAGCTGGAGTCTATAAAAGGATCAAAAAGGTCAAAGAGATCACAAGAGTATCACAAAATATAAATCATTAAACAGACCTCATTGAAGTCTGCGCATTAGGCGACAGATTATAAATATGGTAAGGGTCGACAGAACTTCGGAAAAGTTCGGTGACATCTTATATAGTCATGTTCCGCTATATGGCGTAAGTGGCAAGTACCATGAAATTACAATTTATTTGCTTCTATAAGAAAGATGATCCGTTAATTACATGAGTTTCCTTATGAATCTCAAATGCTATCTACAGGTACAGGTAAAACTTGAGTGCGTATAAATGCTATAGACAGTCCTGACTCCAGTTTAGTAAGTTTTTTTTCAATGCTAAATATGCTAACACAAAGGGTCTAATTAATCTATTTAGACAAAATTGTTTTCACTTGAAAGCTTATGGGAATTACTAGAAAATTAAAAGTTAATAAATTTTCATGTCAGGTGTTATATAAAACCCCCCAAAAAGTTGAAAATGTCCCCTAAAAGGATTATATTACATTCAAAATACCATATGAGTCGGTTTTGAACAGACTAGAAGATCTCAAGCCACCTTAGAAAAGTATACATTTTGAAAAAAAAAAAAATAATTAATAGTTACAAGATTATATACAGGGTAAGATGAAAAAACTGCAACCAACTTCAGACTGCTGAAGCATATAAAATCATTATTCGTGATGAAATTCAAGCGCGATTTCTTTAAATTTGGCTGGAAAACTACAAGTGGTTATCGTTAGAGAACTCCAGCATTTAAATGTGTATAAATCATTTGTGTCTCGTACCATCGCTCGTAGCTGTGATACTGTGAAAACAGCAACAGCAGCAGAAATGGTTCGAAAAGTTAAGAAGCAACTTGATCGAAACTCGCGTCGCATTGTTCGAAAAATGGCTTTTGAGCTGAACATATCGCAATATTTCATTCGGCAAATATTGAAAAAGAAGCTCGGGGTGAAGCCATTGAATATCCAAAAAATGCAAAAACTTACACCGCAACAGAAAGAAAATAGACATCAGAATAAATGCCGAATATTACCGGAAAAATATTCTTAAGGTTGTATTAAAGCCTTAGCAAAGGCGCGCAAACATTTTGGCCTTAGACATTCCAACAGGACTCAGCACGCGCCACCCAAGAATGGTTACAAAATGAGGTTTCTCGCTTCATTTACAGCGCATAATGGCCACCAAAATCTTCGGATACCAATCCGTTCGACACCTGTGTCTTACGTATTTTGTCGATCACCTCAAGCAATGGTTTCGCCGGAAATGGGCCAAAATACCGTAGAGCAACATTCGAGTAGCATGTGACGGTTTCATTGGCCGTTTGAAGGCCATAATTCGTGCCAAAGGTGACCAATTCGAACAAATCTTAACTTATTCTAAAATTTGATGGTATTTCCGACATTTTTTGCTTTCATTCAATAAAATTTAAAATAAGAAAATGTAAAAAATATGACGTTTGACTTTTTTGCAGTTTTTCTCACCCTGTATTTCCTAAAAAATCAGCCATAAAATCCCTTTATGTAGCCTTGGAAATATTCTGTAAAAATCCACGATTAAGGTCCTCAACGCGGCCTTGAAAATATTTGTATACCCTCCACCGTAGTATGGAGGGTATATTAAGTTCGTCATTCCGTTTGTAACACTTTGAAATATAAATGTGAGACCGCACAAAGTATATGTATTCTTGATCAGCATAAATTTCTATGTCGATTTAGCAATGTCCGCCCGTCTGTGGAAATCACTCTAGCTTCCGAATGAAATGAAGGAATTTGATAAAAAAAAACAAGTAAGCAAAGGCTACAGTCGAGCGGGGCCGACCGTTGAATACCCTACAACACTATAATAAACGATACAGTTTATATTGGCGAGATACTCGAAAGAATTCCACAAGATATTGTGACAAATAATAAAATAAAACCATCAGGTTTCGTTCTCTAATTTTCGAATAATAGCAACTTAAACTAATTTGCTCATTTCCAATTTATTGGTAGATGTTGCACGTAAATGGTCTTCCTAGATCTGGAACCAATATTTCCCAAAGACCTATAATCTCTAAGAAGTGACAAAAGATTAACACTTATTATTGGTTTTTGACTGAAACGCATCTATATGAGATACAGACATTTGACTATATTCTTCAACGAAATCAGCGTTAACGATTTGTAAATTCTCCAAAAAGTCACTGGAATGGACATTTTTGTAATTTGTCTACAAAAGTTGGCAAATTATTTCACACATTGAATAGCCATCCAAAATTGCTTGGCTTTTGCAATGTGCGGTAACTCCCATCCAAATGTGCGTGAGGATCGGGCAATAATTACGACCTGCTGAAAATTTTGCAGTTTTTTGGTCCATTTCAACCCCTAAATATATAACGATCATCTCCAAAAAGAGTAGGCATCTATTCTGACCCTCATATTATCCCCATGCAAAATTTCGTAACGATCGGGCCATAAATGCGATCTGTATATGATATCCTGATATCCTAACTACTTAGTTTTGTTAGCTGTAGAAATATTACCAAATGTTTAATTCAAAATGAAATATGCCAAAAATATGAAAAAATTGAAAAAAATATGAGAAAATTTTACAAAATCAATATTTTCATCTTTAGAGAGATATTTTTATGCGATTTTTTAGACGTTATTTCTTTCCTGCCAAGAGGCCATTCTGAAGTAATGAGAACTGTCGAAATCAGTTCAGCCGTTTTCGACATATAAGAGATTTTTCAAGCATATCTTCTTTGATAGACATATATATCGCACATATTTTGGTATATATCCGATTTGTTGGATATTAACATCAATGTAAAGATCAGAAGTAACCTTGTCATGGTTTTGTGATTTCGCCGGGATTTAAAATATTCGCGGTTTAATGAAAAATTTTGAATTTTTTCAACAAAAAAGATATGGTCTATTTTACCCGCTAAATATTATCCGATGACCACCCAAATTGGTAGGCTTCTTCCCCGCCCTAAACTCTAGCTACACGCTGAATTCCTCGATTGGTCTATAATTGCGACCTGTATAGCTACTGCAAAATCCGATATTTTTCAGTATTTGGTCCATTTCAACCCCTAAACATTTGGCGATCATCTCCAAAAGAAATAGGGTTCTATTCTGACCCAATCCCCACCTCTATTCTAAATTTCGTGAAGATCGGGCCATAATTGCGACCTGTAGAGTGATTACAAATTAACATGGACAGACGGACAGACGGACGGACGGACATACATAGCTAGATCGACTCAGCTCGGCGAGCTAGGAAGATCCATATATACTTTCCGATGTGGGAAACCAATATTTCGAGGTGTTACATAAATTCTGGCCCAATCAAACTTATAATACCCCCAACACATAGTGTTGTAGGGTATAAATACTCAAATGTGTATTATGTCTGCCGGACTTTTGGTATAGAAAATGGACCAGGTAGGTCCACGCCTTCGTCTAGCCCTCATATAATGGTACCCTCCGATATGCGGTATTTTGAAAATTTTTCGACAATATTCATCTGGATTGTTTCAAATTTGGTAGTTGAAGTTCGAAATGGATGTTACAGCCTAAGACCGAAAATTGTCTGTGCTGGTCCTCGTCTTCGTATATCCCCCATATAACGGTACATCCCGATATTCGGTATTTTGATGATTTTAGCGACATTATTTACCGGAACTATTTCAAATTTAGTATTTGAAGTTCGTAATTGATACTACAGCCTATGACAAAAAATTATCTGTGCGGGTTCACGTCTTCGTACAGTTCCTATGTTACGGTACCCCCGATATTCGGTATTTTGATGATTTTAGCGACATTATTCACCGGAATCATTTCAGATTTGTTATTTAAACTTCGTAATGGATACTACAGCCTGTGACAGAAAATTGTCTATGTAGGTTCAGGTCTTCGTATAGGCCCCATTTATAAGTACCTCCCTATATTCGGTATTTTGACGATTTTAGTTACAATACCCACCGAAATATACCCATCGGAATTCTTTCAAATTTGGTATTTAAAGTTCGTAATGGAAACTAAAGTCAAAGACTGAAAAAAAGCCATGTTGGTCAACGTGTTCGTATAGCCCCCATGTAACGGTACCTCCCGATATTCGGTATTTTGATGATTTTAGCGACATTATTCACCGGAATTGTTTCAAATTTGGTATTTGAAGTTCATAATGGATACTGCAGCCTATGCCAGAAAATTTTCTTTGAAAGTCCACGTTTTATAACCCCCATGGTAGCTCCCTATATTCGGTATTTTGATGATTTTAGCTACATTATTCACCGATTTTTTTTTACTTTCGCATTTTAATATTGAAATGGCTTATGACAATAGTTACCTATGCAGGTCCATGTCGTCCTATAGATCCTAATGTAACAGCTTCATTCGGTATTTTTAAGATTTTAACAGAATTTTTAACGGATTTTATTTTTTTAAAATTGCCAAATTTGTACCAAATTATGGGGTTATTCAAAGTTCGGCCCAGCTGAACCCTCAGCTTTTTTACTTTTTTTTTTTTTTTTTTTTTTTTTTGGTTTTTAATCCACATTTGAGAGCTCAAAATAGAAGTTCAAATATTCTTTAAAAATCTACATTGGAGGTACTCAATATACCCCTATAAGAATTCTTTAAAAGTGTCGCGTTCACAGGTTTTAATATTGCCTCATTGCCTCATAACAGTTATTCTTCGCAAGTGGAATTTTTAGCTTTTATTAATATACTATTTCATATATTTGCAAATATTGGTATTCCATTTGGAATAGTTCTCAAATAGTATAACTTCCGATTCTAAGTACTGTAATGAATTTATAAAAAAAATCCAAAAAAAATTGTCAGCAACTTAAAATTTCACGCAATTATTTTCATAGTAGACCTTCCCGCTGAAAATGTTTGATGGAAGAAAGCGGTTCCAGAAAAACTACTAACGTCCCAGCTTCGTCAATCTTTCACGCTTGTAACAGAACAAAACGATGTTACTTAAGAGAATCACAGATTTTTTCAATTGAAGAAAAAAATGCAAATTCCATCAAAGTTGTTTAATTGCACAAAAATGTTATGTGTTTTTTTTTTCTTCTTCATTCGAACATTCTTACATATGCATGCATGTATCAATCAAGTTGCATCCGACTCCTTCAGCATATTCGTTATTTTGCAAACAGCAGCAGCAGCAACAGCTACAACAACAATTGTAATGCAACGGAAGACGAATGGGAGCGAACAAATCAAAACTGAGGACGGATAGATTCATGTAGCTTCTCGTTACATGCTAAACAATGAAAATTGGAATACCAATCAAGGATACAGGAAAAATTGTGGCAAGATAAACTAAGCCATGACATAAGCAAGTACCATGCAGAAAGAAAAAAAAAAAAAAAAACTAGAGAAATAGTTACTGTAGAAGTTGCGGGCAAAGGGAGGGGGAGAGTTTACATGGGTAAAGCAAGTCAGTTCTCTAAAAAAAATCTTAGAACTTTGAAGTTTTTGAAGAAAAAAAAATCAGTTCTAGTTTCGTAAAAAAACTAATAAGTCTAAGTCGATTTAACGATGTCCTTCTGTCCTTCTGTCTGTTGAAATCACGATACACCCCATATTCTTTGACTTAGAGCTTCACAATTTGGTAGAACAATTTGTATTATGTCTAGGATGATTGGTATTGGAAATGAGATATGTCGGTCTTCGTTTTGGTATAACCGCCATATAGCGTTACCTTCCGATATTTGGTATTTCGATGATTTTAGCGACATTATTTACCGGAATTGTTTCAAATTTGGTATTTAAAGTTCGTAACGGATACTACAGCCTGTGACAGAAAATTGTCTGTGCAGGTCCACATACTGTTTAGCCGCCTTGTAACGGTACCTCCCGATATTTGAAATTTTGATGATTTTAGCGACATTATTCAGCGGAATTGTTTTAAATTTGGTATCTGAGGTTCTTAACAGATACTACAGCCTGTGACAGAAAATGGTCTGTGCAGGTCCGCCTCTTTCTCTCATATAACGGTACCTCCTGATATTCGGTATTTTGATGAGTTTAGCGACATTATTCTCGGGAATTGTTTCAAATTTGGTATTTGAAGTTCTTCGTGGATACTACTACCTATGACAGAAAATGGTCTGTGCAGGTTCACATCTTCGTATAGCCCTCATATAACAGTATCTCCGATATTCGGTATTTTGATGATTTTAGCCACATTATTTACTGGAATTGTTTCAAATTTGGTATTTGAAGTTCTTAATGGATACTACAGCCTATGACAGAAAGTTGTATGTCCATACCTTTTGGTATGGTCCCCATATAATGGTACCTCTCGATATTCGGTATTTTGATGATTTAAGCGACATTATTCACCGGAATTGTTTCAAATTTGGTATTTGAAGTTCTTCGTGGATACTACTACCTATGACAAAAAATTGTCTGTGCAGGCGCACCTCTTCGTATAGCCCTCATATAACGGTACCTCCTGATATTCGGTATTTTGATGAGTTTAGCGACATTATTCACCGGAATAGTTTTAAATTAGGTATATGAAGTTCGTAACGGATACTACAGCCTGTGACAGAAAATTGTCTGTGCAGGTCCGCGTTTTGGTATGGCCCCCATATAATGGTACCTCCCTATATCCAGTATTTTTTTAAGTTTTGCATTTGAATATCATGATTAAAGTTGCCTATGCTGGTCCACGTAGTTGTATTTTTAACGGTTTTTTTTTAATTGCCAAATTCGTTCCAAATAGTGGAGCTTATTCAAGGTTCGGCTTGGCAGAATTTACAGCTTTTTTTCTTGTTTTTTTTTTTTATTAGTTTTTTTTTTTAATTGTGTTTGGCTTATTTCTTTTGCAGTTATCGAGAAAATAGAAAAATTTAAAAAAAATCGAAAATACCACATATTTTCATCAGAACAGAAAAAAAAGGTTTTCGAGAAAACTTAGTTCAACTTTAAACTCTCCAATTTTTAACCAATATACCCAACATATTCAGTTTTCTTTAAATTCCAAAATATTATCCCTGTTTCGCATCTCCTGACACATCCACAAGTTACCATCTTTCATTAAAATCTACATAACGTTTAAGACTTAGAATCTAAAACTCCAACAACCCTACCACGTTGCAGACATTTTATGTGAAAATTGTCATCTTTGGAGTGAACATATTTCCATGGCAAATGACAAAGGCATTGCATCGGAATGCCACAACAGTCTCCTTCCTTCCTCTCATCTAATTCCGAATGCAAAAGCCGAAAAAGAACTGAAGGCAAGATACGTACACACACCCAAACATTCACTCACACACAAATACTCACACACACTAACGCAATTGGTAACTGTTGGATTATCACATGTTTCATCATCGTTATCTCTTCGATACGCCTTGTCTGCATTTCGTTGCATTTGTCGACTCATTGCGAACAAGAAAAACGACAGCAGCAGCAACAACAACAACAATAAGAGGAACAATAACAACAGCAGTAGCAGTAACAAAAATACGTCGCCTCTTTTTGTTCGAAAGACGACATAAAACTAACGCAAAGCCTGGTAGCAGTACGGAACAACCAACCATTCATTGTTGAGGCATACAAAGTTCCTCTACTCGAGTGTCTCATTAGTCAGTTGGGAAGAAAAAACAAGAACCATAATGGCAACAACAACAGAAAACAATGTGTGACGGGAAGGTTTTTGGGGTGATTGAAAAAAAAATATATTATTTTAAAAATTAAGTTTAAAAAGCCCAACAAAAAATATAATTAAATTAAAACAAGTAAACAAAGGCCATAGTCGTGCGGGGCCAGCCATGTGATTCCCTACAATACTACAATATGTAGGAAGCCCCCTTAAGTCTAAATTCATTTGGGAATATTTCGTTTTTGAACTTAATTCGTAGAGTACTGCCGTTAGCTTTTTGACGAGGGACATTTGCCCAATATTTACGCACTCCCTCGTGTTCTTAGGTTTTCAAACAATTTCTCACGAAAATTGTGGTCCATTTGTTCCACTAAATATAATCGCTTTGTAATCCAAAATGCTAGAACCCTGTCTTGTCCCGTACTCTCTCTCTCTCTTCATGCAAATTTCCATGTCATTTGGTTTTCCATTATGACCTGTAGGGCGGCTGTAAAATCAGGAAAATTGTAATTTGTTGGTCCATTTAAAGCCCCAAATATACATCTTCAAAAACAATGCATAATTTCGTGAGGATCGGACAATAATTGCGATCTGTATATAACACCCGTAAATATAGTGTTGCGGGGTCTAGAAAAACTTTACAAAATGTAAAAATCAAAATTGTAAATCAAATCGAAAAAATCGCATGCGATAAAAATATGACAAAAATTTAAAAAAAAAAAATAACAAAAAATATTTAATTTTTTTACTTTTGAGGACCTTCATAGAAAAACTTTCTGAGTCGATTTGTGCATGTCCGTCCGTCTGTCTATGTATTTTTGTGGGCAATTTTATTCGCAATTGGTCGCATTTATTATCCGATTGAGATGAAATTTTGCAAAAAGTATTCGTTTGGCCTAAGGGCGAACCCTATTCAAATTGGTGATAATCAGATCCGAGTTAGATATAGCTCGCATATATCTTTAACCGATTTTGGGTTAATTGTGCACCAAATGGCCAATATAAGTTCAAATGGCCTGCATTGTTTTACATCCCACCGAATTCGGTCTAGAATTCATTAAATTTTAAATCGGTTCTGATATACCTATATTTTCCATATACGTTTTATTCGATTTGGGTGCGTAATATGCACTTCGCAAAAATGGTATTTGATACTGGGCATAAGATTCTGCTCGAAAATACCTCTGTCACATTTTAGCAAGATTTGTTCAGATTTAGATATAGCTCCCGATTTCGGGTTAATTGTGCATCAAATAACCCATATCGGCCAAAAAGTCCTACATTTTTGTACATCCGACAGAATTCAGTCTAGAAGCAAGTACATCAAATTTGCAGTTCATCAAAAAGAAAATTGGTTCCGTGATAACTATATCTCCCATTTATATGTTTCATCCGATTTGGTGTTAAAGCCCCTCACATGTATAATATGCATTCCACAACAATTATATTTGGTACCAGATATCTTATAGAGCTCGAAAATACCTCTGGCAAATTTTATCAAGATTGGTCTAGATTTGGGTGTAGCTCCCATATATATCTTCAACCCATTTCGTGTTAAATGACCAATATCAGTCCAAACGAACTAAATTTTACACATCCGACCGAATTCAGTCTAGAAGTAAGTACATCGAACTTAAATCGGTGGAGATATAGCTATAGCTCCCACATATATGCTTCATCCGATTTGGTGTTTAAGTCCCTCACATTCGTAATATGCTTCGACAAGACCATTGCCTAATTTTATCGAGTTCGGCTAAGATGAGGATATAGCTTAATCCTTAATCCGATTTCAGGGCTGTTGGCTAATTTCAGCCCACATGGAGTGCATTTCGGGACGTACGTTTGCATTTTGTGGAACTCGGATCCGACATATATTGTTTTTAATATAAGCCTTCTCGAAGTGATATCATGCCCTCAATAGCAATGTTGTTTGGCATAAAAAATGAAAATATCTCCGTCAAATTTAGTAAAAATCGATTCAGAATCGGAAATGCCTCCAATATATTAGTTCCGTCTGAAACCAAACTATAACTGCTCTAAAGCCAAATGTTGATAGGTGGTGTGATCTACTTCAAATAAATTCTTTTTTTATGGGAGCTCTACTAAATGTGCATAGTGGTATAGGGTATCATATAGTTGGCCCCGTTCGAATTTTGACATTTCCTTACCGGCTTTTTTATCCTCCCCTGGCAAGAGATCATTACGAATTGGTTAGAATTGTGAAAATCGGTTCTGCGGTCCTTGACTTATAGGCGGAATAACTAACATTCATTTCTCTTACAGATATATTGTACCTTTTTCGCTATATATCCGATATCTTGGCTATCAGCAGGGTCAGAAGAGACCTTTTAATGTATTTGAGATTTCGCAGGTATTAAAAGTGTTCACGGTTAAGTGGTTTTTTTATATAAAAGTTATGAGTTATTGTACCTGCTAAATTTTATGCAATGGCAATCAAAATTGGTATGCTTCTGTCCAGCCCTAAAATATAGGTCCATACTAAATTCCGCGTTGTTTGGTCTATAATCGGGAAATTTTTCTGTTTTTGGTCCATTTCAAAATAACTATTTTGATATCATTTCCAAAAACAATAGGGTTCTATTCCGACCCTAACACCACCAATATTTTCAATTTCGTGAAGATGGGGCCATAATTGCAATCTGTAGCGTGATTATAATTTAACATAGACAGACGGACGGACACACATAGCTAGATCGACTCAGATCGGCGAGATAGGAAGATCCATATATAGTTTCCTGTGTTGGAGACCAATATTTTGTGGTCTTATATAACTTTTGGCCCAATCAAACTTATAAGACACCCAACGGATAGTGTTGTAGGGTATATCTTCGAACGCTCAGTAAATCTGTGGAAATATGCATGGTTCAAGAACTCAACATAAATTTAGAAATCTAAGTTGATGGAAATATCCTTTAATTGAAGATCCTTGGGTAATCTATGGTCACATGGTCATACTAATTTACTTATATTTGTCAATCAAAAGACCCAACACCCTTTTGTCCCAACTACAACACACAAATTTTGTCATCTATCGCTGATGCATGAAAAATGTTTTCTTTTTTCTCTCTTCAAAATCACACTGGGAATTAATTTCTTCCTTAGTTACGAGACTCAGGCTGTTGTGTTTGCGAGAAATAGTGTCATTGAAATAGAAAGTTGTATTAGCATCTTCGGGTACAAAATGCCTGGCCGACGACGGCGATGCACCATTCATTTCGTTAGGAACTTAAAATGCAAAATGCATCAACACAACAACAACGACAACAAAAATATAGTTGTTGAGATTGAAACAGTCATGGCTGCTGTTGTATTCTATAAATTGTAATATGCAAATTTACAGTTGTGTGTTTCAAAACACATTGATTTGCACACACCAAAACACTTACACACAGATATACCCACATTATTCTTCGTCATGTTGTAGGAAATGTCAAGGATTTTGTAGGGCTTTTAATAAAAATGTTTTAATGAATGTTATATTTTGAGAGAGGGAGAGGGGATCCTTTTATTGCGACCTTGAGTGCGTTGTTTACTTGGTCGTTGTTTGAAGAGGAATTATAGAGAAATTAATAAATATTACAGCAATTTTGGAATTTATTGAAATATTTAGGAAATATTTCTTGTCTAAAATTAAATTATTAATATATCATATTAATATATCATATTAATATATCATTAAAAGTTATCTTATTACGTGGAAAAAAATGTTGTTGCGTCATTACATACAAAGGAGTCAAGATTTCCACACAAATCAATTTGTAGTGTGATATGGCGCCCAACGCTTATTACTATGTTCTTATACATTCTACATTCTCTAGAATTTTTTATCCCCTCCACCATGCATAGTATGGAGGGTATATTATTATTTTAGACCTAACAGAGTATACATATCCTTGATCAGAGTAGAATTCTTAGACGATTGTTGGTCCATCTGTCTATCTGTTGTAATCACGATAGAGTCAAAATGAATTAAGATAGAACGTTAAAATTTTACAGAGATCAGTCTTTTGTCTGCAGCCAGGTTATGTTCGAAGATGGGATAAACCGGTCCACGATATCATACAGCCCCCATACAACGGTATCCTTCCGATATTCGGTATTTTGATGTTTTAGCTACAATTTTCAATGAAATTGTCTGGAAATCCACACAAGGAGTTCCTTCTGAGTATTTTACTCCCTTTCTATATAGGTCGTATATTATAAAGCCGCCAAACAACGGTACCCCCCGATATTAGGTATTTTGATGATTTTAGTGATTCTATTATTTCGTATTTAGAGTTCGTAATAGATACTACAGCATATGCCAGAAATTTGTCTACACAGATCCATGTCTTCGTACAGACCGCATACAACGGTACCCCCCGATATAAGGTATTTTGATAAATTTAGGGACATTATTCACCAGAGTTGGTTCCAATTTCGTATGTAGAGTTTCTCAAATGAAACTACAGTCTATGACAAAATAGCGTATGAAGGTTCGTATAGCCCCCATATAATGGTACCTCCCTATATTCGTTATTTTGATGATTTTAGCGACATTATTACCCGGCATTGTTTCAAATTTGGTATTTGAAGTTCGTAATGGATACTACAGCCTAAGACAGAAAATTGTCTCTGCAGGTCCACATCTTCGTATAGACCCCATATAACGGTACCTCCCTATATTCATTATTTTGATGATTTTAGCGTCATTATCCACCGGAATTGTTTCAAATTACGTATTTAAAGCTCGTAATAAGAACTACAGTCTGTGACAGAAAATTGTCTATGCAGCTCCAGGTCTTCGTATAGGCCCCATATGCCAGTACCTTCCTGTATTCGGTATTTTACGCGTTTAGGTGCAATACTCACCGAAATTGTTTGAGACGCGTATTTGAAGTTCGTCATGGATGCTATAGCGCTACCTCCCTATATACGATATTTTGATGATTTTAGCTACATTAATCACCGTTTATTTTATGTTTCGAACTTGAATGTGGTAATTACTTATGACAAACAATGCCCATGCAGGTCCACGTCGTATAGACACCAATATAACGGCTATATTCTGTATTTTTAAAATTTTAACAGAATGTTTTAAGGATTTTATTTCCTAATTCGTTCCAAATGGTGGAGGGTATTCAAAGTTGGGCCCGGCCGAACTTACTGCTTTTTAACTTGTTATCTTTTATACCATACATTGCTACATAGTGCATGATATCACTTAGAGAAGGATTTTAATACAAAAATATATATCGGAGCCGAATTTCACAAAATGAAGACGTACGTCCCGAAATTTTGTTCAATTTTGGGCCGATATTAGCCATTAAATAATGGACTATTTGGGCTGATATTAGCCATTAAACTTGAAATCGGATTAAGGATATATATGGGACCCATATCGAAGTCGGAGTTAATCTCGATATTATTTGGCGAATGTATTTCCGAGCTCTATAAGATATCATGTACCAAACATGATTTTTGTGGAGTTTTCTCCAAATTTTATTTACCGGCTTCTAGACTGAATTCGGTAGGAAGTACCAAAATGTAGGTCATTTGGACTGATATTGGCCGTTTGGTGCACAATTAACATGAAATCATCTGAAGATAAATATGCGAGCTATGTCCAAATCCGAACCGATCTTTATAAAATTTGGCAGAGTTATTTCCGTGCTATACCTGATATCTGGTACCAAATATCATTCTTGCGGTGTACTATATCCAACTCTGTACCGACATTGAAAAAATGTGGCAGTGATATTTCTGGGCTGTATCTGATATCTTGTACGAAATGTTATTTTTGTAGAGTGCATACACCAAATCGGATGAAACATATATGTGGGAGCTATAGCCATATCTGAACCGATTCTCACCAAAATTTGATCTAATTGCTTCAAGACCGAATTCAGTCGGATGTGCAAAAATTTAGCTCATTCGGACTGTTATTGGCCATTTGGTGCACAATAAACTTGAAATCGGATAAAGATATATATGGGAGCTATATCCAAATCTGAACCGATCTTGAGAAAATTTAAAAAAATTATTTCTGAGCTATATCTGATATCTGGAACCAAATATCGTTCTTGTGGGGTGCATATTATGCATGTGAGAGACTTAAAACCCCAAATCGGATGAAACATATATATGGGAGCTATAGTTATATTGGAACCAACTTTAATGTACTTGCTTCAATACTGAATTCGGTGGTCATTTCGACTTACGTTGGCCATTTGGTGCACAATTAAACTTAGTTCGGTTAAAGATATATGGGAGCTATAGCTATATCTGATCTGATTATCACCAATTTCAATAGGGTCCGTCCTTGGGCTAAGCAAATATTGTTTGCAAAATGTCATCTCAATCGAATAATAAATGCGACCTGCATTTTGTTCACAAGAAAACATGGACGGACTGACATGCGAAATGGAAATTGAGAAATCGACTCAGAAAGTGATTCTATGAAGATCTTCAAAAGTAAATATGGGCCTATCTCGTTTCCTTCTTTTTGTTACAAACAAATGGACAAAGATATAATATCCTTACCACTATGTTGTGTAGGGTATAAAAACGATCACAAATTCTGTATAATAGTATTTTTTCGTTATGGGTAGCTCTACTAAATCTCCAAATTGGTGTAGGGTATCATAAAGTAGGCCCGGACGACTTTGGGCCTTTGTTTACTGATTTTTAGTGACGACCCTCTAGATATCTGAGAAGTTAAATTTCAACAACATATGCAGGAATGATATGAATTGATTATGAATGGACGGCCGAAGGATAAATGTTGCCCAACTTCAAGTCTACATTTTTGGCTGGTTTATAGGCCTTAGGTTCAATCACAAAAAGTGATCAGAAATGGCGTCTGTTGTCTTCCAATGGAAATGACATTGAAATTCATTTCAAACCAGTTTTAAGTGTTTTCTCAGGAACAAAGGATCCTGGCATTTGTGTTGCGATTTGTCCCCTTCCTATGATATCTAAAATATTCGATATTTAGCATTAAAAAATACTCTCCTAAATCATACCTAATTTTTTTTAACAAAATATCTTTCTCAAATATTGAAATAAAAAACGTGCTCCTTACTTTACATATACATCCATGTGGCGAATGACAATATAATCACAAAGAGATAAAATATTTAAAAAAAAAATTAAACTTCCTTCAGGAAACGACTCTACAGACAATTGTTCCTTTACTCTTTTTTCATAACATAAATACCACAATTGTTCATATAATAAAAAAAGTTGATATTTTTTACCAACAATAATGTCTAGACATCTACTTATTTGAGACCAAGAAGGAAAAAAAACAAAGAGTTTGAGAGAATTTGTTTGAACAAAAACCTAAATGTTTTTATGTAAGTAGATTACTTCTAGTTGACTACGCTTGAGCTTCAAATGTGGTAATGAATTTTTGGCCTCAGCTCTATTCACAGTGTATGTTTGTGTGTAAGGGGTGAGATTCACTTAAAAAGTCATTTAAAATATTTTTTTTTAAAAATTCTTGAAAATCTTTTTCTTTTTTGTTTGATGTCCTAAAAGGAAAAGTAAAAAAAAATATTTTTACAATTTAAGGGAAAATTTTAGAAAAGAAATCTCATAATTGAAATAGGTATGGAAACAGATAGAAATCTACATTTTCAACAAAGGAAAAATCTCACTCTCCATATATATCACCATCAATACCAAAAACCCACTTTCATTTACAACTTCAACTGCTTTGACCAAATTCCATTACAACCATTTCATGTGATTTTGGAATTTACATATGAAGTTCTGATTAAATGAATACAGATTCCATTTTTCACGCCCAACCAATATGATTTTTATACCCTACAACACTATGTGTTGGGGGTATTATAAGTTTGATTGGACCAGAATTTATGTAACACCTCGAAATATTGGTTTCCCATATAGGAAAGTATATATGGATCTTCCTAGCTCGCCAAGCTGAGTCGATCTAGCTATGTATGTCCGTCCGTCCGTCTGTCCGTCTGTCCATGTTAATTTGTAATCACTCTACAGGTCGCAATTATGGCCCGATCTTCACGAAATTTAAAATGTAGGTGGGGTTGAGGTCAGAATAGAACCCTATTTCTTTTGGATATGATCGCCAAATGTTTAGGGGTTGAAATGGACCAACTACTGAAAAAATGTCGGGTTTTGCAGTAGCTATACAGGTCGCAATTATAGACCAATCGACGCGGAATTTCGCACGTCGCTAGAGTTTAGGGCAGGGAAGAAGCCTACCAATTTGGGAAGTCATCGGATAATATTTAGCGGGTAAAATAGACCATACATTTTGTGTTGAAAAAATTCAAATTTTTTCATTAAACCGCGAATATTTTAAATCCCGGCTAAATCACAAAGCCATGACAAGGTTACTTCTGACCTTTACATTGATGTTAACATCCAACAAATCGGATATATAGCAAAATATGTGCGATATATGTGTCTATCAAAGAAGATATGCTTGAAAGATCTCTTATATGTCGAGAACGGCTGAACTGATTTCGACAGTTCTCATTATTTAGAATGGCCTCTTGGCAGGAAAGAAAAAACGTCTAAAAAAATCGCATAAAAATATCTCTCTAACGATGAAAATATTGATTTTCTAAAATTTTCTCATATTTTTTCAATTTTGTCATATTTTTGTCATATTTTCATTTTGAATTAAACATTTGATAATATTTCTACAGCTAACAAAAGTAAGTAGATAGGATATCAGGATATCATATACAGATCGCATTTATGGGCCGATCCTTACGAAATTTTGCATAGGGATAAGATGAGGATCAGAATAGAAGCCTACTCTTTTTGGAGATGATCGCCATTTATTTAGGGGTTGAAATGGACCAAAAAACTGCAAAATTTGTCAGCAGGTCGTAATTATTGCCCGATCCTCACGCACATTTGGATGGGGGTTACCGGACATTGCAAAAGCCAAGCAGTTTTGGATGGCCATACCAAAAATATTCAATGTGTGAAATAGTTTGCCAACTTTTGTAGACAAAATACGAAAATGTCCATTCAAGTGACTTTTTGGAGAATTCACAAATACAGGAAAGACGCACTTCTGACTATTTCGTTAACGCTGATTCCGTTGCGTTTCAGTCAAAAACCAATAATAAATGTTAATCTTTCGACACATCTGAGGGATTATAGGTCTTTGGGAAATATTGGTTCCAGATCTAGGAAGATCATTTACGTGCAACATCTACCTATAAATTGGAAATGAGCAAATTAGTTTAAGTTGCTATTATTCGAAAATTAGAGAACGAAACCTGATGGTTTTCTTTTATTATTTGTCACAATATCTGGTGGAATTCTTTCGAGTATCTCACCTATATAAACTGTATCGTTTATTATAGTGTTGTAGGGTATTCAACGGTCGGCCCCGCTCGACTGTAGCCTTTGCTTACTTGTTTTTTTTTTGTTTTTGGTGTAATAGACAAAAGTTCAGTTTTCAATGGTAAAATATGCATCTATCACCAACACGAATGTCAAAAACATAAATTTTTAGCACCACTAATCTTTGTTGTGTCCATCCAATGCTAACATTTCACAATTCAAGCTATCCGCGATACACACACACACACACACACACACTCATATATGCACACATACAAGCACGCAAACAAATATCTTTTCATTTGATTTATCATAAATTTCATATCAATAGTTTATTTTAGATTCCGATCACATGTCCACCAAAATGAATCGATATGTATAATGGAAGTTTTTAGCGAGGATGGGGGCTTTTTTCGAAAGTTTTGTATGGTTGTGAAATGGGATGGAGGATGTATGAGAGTGGGTTTAGGCAGAATTGTTTAGAGGATATTTCAAGCTTCTATGCGAGAATTTTTCGGAATATTCCTGGAATAATTTTGAGCTAAATATAAGTGGATTTTTATACGCTTCTCCATTCATAGTATGTCATTTATTCCGAACTCATCGAAATAATAATTTAATTCTAAGACGATTTAGTCCAGTCCGTCTGTCCGTCTGTTTTAATCACGCTAGAGTCAAGACGAATTAAGATATGAAACTAAACTTTTTCACAGATCAATATATTGTCTGTCTGCAGGTCGGTCAAGTTCAAAGATGAGCAGCTATATCGGTTCATAATATCGTATAGCCCCCATATAACGTTACCCCCCCCCCCCCAACCGAGATATTCGGTATTTTGATGATTTATTGTTGACCGGAATGGAGTCATATTTCCTATTTAAAGTTCGTAATGAGTACTACAACCGATGACGGAAAAGTGTCTATGCAGGTCCATGTCTTTATATAGCCCACATATGTCGGCCTCCTCATTTATTCGATACTTTGATGATACTAGCGACGTTTTTTACCAGATTTTTTCAAATTTCGTATGTAGAGTTCGTAATGCTTACTACGAACGTTAAAAACATTATTTATGCAGGACCACGTCTTTGTTTAGGCCTCATATATCGATTTTCCTTTGAGTGGTATTTGTCAACGATTTTTTTTTAGAAATTTTTCAAGTTACTTCAAAATTGTGGAGGGTATTAAAATCTAGGCCCGACCGAACATGGCTGATTTTTAATTAGGGGATGCTATGAACTTACTGAGGGCAGTTTTTTTAGATTTTTTATGAGAATATTCCGACAAAACTGTACTAGAGTTTCTTTTTATGATCTTTAGAGGCATTGGTTTTGTTGAAGCTTTTATAAGACCAGGGATTATCAAGAAGCTTTGTTAAAAATATTTTAGAAGTTGTTTTGCCAGGAAGTTTTTAGAGGAGCATGGGTTGACTAAAAAGTTTTTAAGGGAGCGTGGTTTTTCAAAAGCTTCTAGAGAAGTGTAGGTTTATTAAAACGCTTCTCGAGAAACGTGGGTTTATTAAAAAGCTTCTAGAGAAGCGTGGGCTTTTCATGAAGCTTTTAGAGATGTGTGGGTTTATAGTAAAATTTTTAGAGAAACGTGGGTTTATTACAAATCTTCTAAGGAAGCATGGGTTTATTACAAAGCTTCTAAATAAGCATGGGTTTATTAAGCTTTGAGCTATTAAGACGCTTTCAGAGGATATTTCAAGCTATTAAGACGCTTTCAGAGGATATTTTAAGCTATTAAGGCGCTTCCAGATGCTATTTTGAGCTTTTTGAGGGAGGGTTTATAAAGAAGCTTCTAAAGAAGCGTGGATTTATTATAAAGCTTCTAGAGAAGCTTGAGTTTATTATAAAGCTTCTAGAAAAGCTTGAGTTTATTATAAAGCTTCTAGAGAAGCATGGGTTTACATAAAAGCTTCTATAGAAACGTGGGTTTGCTATAAAGCTTATAAAGAAGCGTGGCTTCATTATAAAGCTTTTGGGATATAGTTTGAGTTCATTGAACGTGGGCCTGTTGAGAAGATTTTAGAGGATATTTTGAGCTTTTTCAGTGTAGACTTATCAGGAAGTTTTTGTAGCATATTTTGAGCTTATTAAGCGCGGGTTTATTAAAAAAACTTTTAAAGTATAGTTTGAGTTCATTGAGCGTGGGTGCATTAAAGCGCTTTTAGAGAATAGTTTGAAATTATCCAGCACGGGTCTATTAAGACGCTTTTAGATGATATTTTGAGCTTTCTCAGCGTGGACTTATTAAGAAGTTTTTGCAGAATATATTGAACTTTTTAGTATTATTAAGAGTTTTTTAAAATTTCTGTGGAAGATGTTGAGCTATTTTGTGAGCTAACAGTGCGTGGGTTTTTAAATAGTTTAGAAGATGTTTTGGTTATTCAGCCTTGGTTTTTCAATTTTTTTTTTTTTACAATATTTTGAGTTCACCAAAAAAATATGTTTGTGTTTGTGGAGCCATGGATTTTAGAAACCCTTGACGTTTGTTGAACTTACTGAGTGTTTTTTTTTTTAATTTTTTTTCGAGGAGCCTTGTGGAGGATATTCTGAGCTTACATTCGAGGAGCCTTGTGGAGGATATTCTGAGCTTACATTCGAGGAGCCTTGTGGAGGATATTCTGAGCTTACATAGCTTGAGTTCTTACGAAATTTTTTAGAGGACATTTTGAACTTTCCTAGGGATTTGATATTTAAGGATAATAAAAGTGCGACAATGAATATTTGGAACATACCCCTAATTTGGCTTTTTGGAACTTTTTTTTTTCGAATTCTTTTGATGATATTTAAAGCATAATTTTTTTAATATTTTTTATTTTTTTTTATTATTATTATTATTATTATTATTATTATTATTATTATTATTATTATTATTATTATTATTATTATTATTATATTATTATTATTATTATTATTATTATTATTATTATTATTATTATTATTATTATTATTATTATTATTATTATTATTATTATTATTATTATTATTATTATTATTATTATTATTATTACTATTATTATTTTAAGTTCAGAGTACGTTCCGAAATATTATTTTAAGCACTCTATTGAATTAAACTACATACACATCCCCACTTCGATGGCTTTTCATATGCACTCGTTGACGTTGAGCGGAATGTGTGACATAAAACGAACGCAGATAAAGTAATTTATAGTTTTTCATTTTAACATGATCCAGTAAAACTCGCTATATTTGAATCTGAAAAGATTTTGTTTACAATCACAATAAAATATTTAATCAAAACAGAAACCCGCTCTCAGATATATTTTGCATGAAACATTTTAGAATTGCAGTATACGATTTGTTTTTTCTGTTAACAAATATTCTAAATACAGAAGTTATTAGTTTTATACTGTGATGTGAGAATTTCAATGCGCGGAGTTTAGGTGTTGTTATTCAAAAATATGAAGGTTAAAAACAGGTTGATACAAACAAGAGTCGGGTATTTAATATTAAGTAAATATAATATTAATCTCATATATGGCTAGATTTACTTCGAAATTTCAATACCTCCTGAACAGATTGAAAAATTCTCCATTTTTCATGAAAAGTTATAAACTTCTTCTTTGAAATTAACAATTTTGATGTAAAAAAATTATTTCCAACAACTTTCAAACCTTCACCAGTTTTGGGAAATAGAAAACGACAACAAAATTTCTGCAATAAATTCTCTTTAAAATATTGGTGAGAAAACCCACAGTTTCCTTTTTGTTTACCAAACTTTTTCAAATAAATATCAAACATTAAAGTAGCCAAAAAATTGCACAAAAAATAGGAAAAAAAAACTATGACCATAAGATTTTTCGACAGAACAACGAAGAGTTTGGTTTTTCCAGCCAGTTTAGCAAGACGACGTAAGGATTATCATGTTGGTTGGTTTCCTTGAGCTAACACACACACACATCCACATAAATGTAAATGTTGAAGCGTGTGTCAGCGGATATTCACATGAGTGAACCTATTTGTAGATATGCATGTGTGTGTTCAGAGACCATGGGAATCTGTGTAAAAAAAAAAACCTTCCCAAAACTACAAACTACATATCGTAGTGCCGCCATTTGAAAAATCTCAAAAAACCGCACACCAATCGAATTTCAAACACTTGCAGGAAATTGAGCATTTTTGCGCTTCAAATTCGGTTTTGAAATTTATGGCTCTCTGTTGTATTCTCCAACTGAAAGTGAAGCGCAACAAAAAAAGAACACACAAACCCTTGCGAAAAAAACGCTTTAAATTTGCTCCATGGACTTTAAATATTCATGCCATGTGCAACATTTAAAATTTTGCAGTCTCTCGATGTCTGCCATCCAGCATAGTGAATTCAAATAAAAATTCTGAAATAATTGTTGACCTGATTTTTGGGGCGAAGGGGATTTAAAAAGTGAAATTATGGAACATGTTGCCGTTTTTATGTTTGAAAAATGTAGGTTTCAGTGAGCAGATATGCCCTTGGTATGGAAATAAGCATTTGTTTTGGAAAAACCATGCATTGGAAATTGTGCTACATATTGACATTAAAACCTGGATGTATCCGGTTGGCAGGCTATCCTAGTAATGAAAGGGAATTCTTTAATGGAGATCAGATCAATTTCGAAAAAGAACATCGAGTCTCCCATATTGTCTTTAAAATGAATATTACAGGAGTCACTAGTCTCTGTGAAAGTCCCTCAAAGCAATACATAAAAAAAACATTTCTTAAAATATTCAACAGTTCAATCTCAAGGACTTTAAGAAAAATCCACCATAGCCTCAGGGAGTACTCCAAAAAATTACCATCCTTCGAGAGTCCTTGAAAACATAATGACAACCTGGAAGTGCAAAACACTCGAGATCGCCTTCAATAATTCTTCTGATAGTCCTTCCAAATAATAAAAAAATAACAAATAAAAACCACTAAAGAAAGTCTTAAAATCGGGCGGGGCCGACTTTATGATACCCTACACCACTTTGCTAATATAGTGGAGCTCCGCATAACAATTAAAAGTTCATACACTCTATGATTATAATTTAAAGTTCAAAGAACTGAATATGCCGAAGCATTCATATCTTATAAATTCGGACTTTGGTGCACAATTAACTTTTTGGTGCACAATTAACTTGAAATCAGATAAAGATATATATGGGAGCTATATCCAAATCCGAACCGATCTTGATAAAATTTGTTAAAGATATTTCTGAGCTGTACTTGATATATTTCCCTGAAAATCGTCGTTACGGAGTGCATATTACGGCTGTGGGTAACAAATATAACAAATCGGATGAACAGTATATATGGGAGCTATAGCTATATCTCAACCGATCTTCACCAAATTTTACATACTAGCTTCTACTTTCAATTCGGTCGTAAGTGCCAAATTCCATCCCATTTGTACAAATATTAGACGTTTGGTGTACAATAAAAAGTAAATCGGACGAAGTTATATGTGGGAGCTGTATCCAAATCTGAACCGATCTCAATAAAATTTAGCAAATGTATTTCTGAGCTGCATTTTATATATATCCCCAAATATTGTTGTTACAGAGTGCTTATTACGGCTGCGGGGGGACAAAAATAACAAATCGGATGAACAATATACATGGGAGCTATAGCTATATCGGAACCGATTTCGATCAAATATGGCATACTTATTTTCAGGGTTAATTTGGTTGTATGTGCAAAATTCCATACTATTCGCGCTGATATTACACGTTTGGTGCACAATAAAAGGCAAATCGGACGAAGATATATATGGGAGCTATATCTAAATTTTTAACGATTATCTCCAATTTCAATAGGGTTCGTCTTTGGGCCAAACAAATGATTTATACAAAATTTCATCTGGATAGGGCAATAAATGCGAACTGTACTTTGTTTACAAAAATACATGAACAGACGAACAGACGGACGGACATGCATAAATCGACTGAGAATTTGATTCTATGCAGATCATCCAAAAGGAACTATGGGTCTATCTCGTTTTCTTTTGCCTGTTACAAATAAATGCACAAACACATAATACCCTGACCACCTTGTGGTGTAGGGTATAAAGAGTCCTTAAAAAATATTTAAAATTATGAACGAGTCTTTTGAAAAATTAAGAAAAAACTCTTGTCTCCATTAGAGTCCTTCAAAATATACGATAATTTAAAGAAGTTCCTAAAAAATTCCACTGAATTATGCCGCTATAATTTTAAAAATTCGGAATATCATAATGTTTAAGATAATTCTATTTAAAAAATCTAGCTAAAATCTCGAACATATAGAATCTTGGGAGGAACCGTTTTATTGGAGCTAAAAGAAGACGCGAATTCCATTTCTCAATTTCAATTAATTCCGGTGAAAAGTTTTTCTAAAAACGTCCAAGTACCGAAAATAGGGAGGCACAAATATATGGAAGCTATACGAAGATGTGGATATATAGGCAGTTTCCTGACATAGGAGGTAGTACCCATTACAAACTTCAAACATCATATTTGAAGCAATTCCCTTAAAAAGGATGACAAAGATCATGAAAGTTCCGAATACTCGAAGGTACAGTTATTAACTGAGAACCCCTACATCCAACTATCTACCTCAGACGGTTAAGCCTATAACGAACTTCAAATACCAAATATGAGACCATTCTGTTAAGCAAACAAAAAAAAAAAAACTTAGCTAGAGGTGCACCAATTTGGTGGCTATACAAAGTTGTGAACCTGTACAGGAAATTTTCTGTTATATGAGGTAGTGCTCATCGTTAATTCGAAGTAGCAAATGTAAAACAAATTCGGAGAAAAGTGAGAAACAAATCATCGAAATACAGAACATCTGTCGGTACAGCTATACAGGGTGACATGAAAAAACTGCAACCAACTTCAGAAAGCTGTAATTTCTAAGTCACTCGTCCGACAGCTAATAAAATTATTACCGTGAAAGCTCAGTATATTGTTTACAAGCGTACAAAAGAATTTTGGTGAGAATTCTCCAGCGAAAAAGTTATTCGTGATGGAATTTAAGCGTGATAGTATAATTTCTGAACATATCGCAAAATTCCATTCGGCAAATATTGAAAAATGAGTTCGGGGTAAAGCCATTGAAATTCCAAAACTGGCAAGAATTTAAATCGCAACAGAAAGAAAATAGACTCAAAAGACCTAAAGAGTTGCTTCGCTTGGCCGAAAATGGTGAACTGCCGAATTTGGTTTTCTCCGATGAGAAAACATTCGTTGTCCAGCAGTTTGTAAACAAACAAAATGTTTGTGTTTACTTGCCAAAGAGGTCAGCTGAAAATATGCACCTTCGGTTGGCAAACAGAACTCAAGCGCCGACAGTGGTGATGGTGTGCGGCCGATAGTCGTTCTCCGCTAGTATTAATGACTGTGGCATCAGAATAAATGCCAATATTATCGCGAAAATATTCTGGAGGGTGTATTAAAGCCTTGGACAAGAAAACATTATGCCGCAGAGCGTGAACATTCCAATAGGATTCAGCACCACAGTACTCAGCACGGTTACAACATGAGGTTCCTCGCTTCATATCGGGGTACCAATCCGTTGAACTATTGTGTCTGGAGTATTTTGGAAAGCAAGGTTGGCACTAAAAAATACCAAAGTGTCGATCACCTCATGCAAACACTTCGCCGGGAATGTGCCAAAATACCGCAGAGCAACATTCGGACTGCTTACGACGTTTTAATTAGCCGTTTGAAGGTCATAATTCGTGCCAAAGGTAACCGATTTGAACAAATCTAAACTTATTCTAAAAGGTGATGCTATTTCCGACATTTTTCCAATTTAATAAAATATTTCAAAAATTAATTTAAAAAAAGTAAAAATTATGGCGTTTAACTTTGTTGCAGTTCTCTTATCTCACCTTGTATGCTTCGTTGCCTCTTAAATGATTATTTCGTTGAGTTACAAAGGGAATGACTAACTCAATGAGGGAGGGTACAAAAATCCATAAATCTTAAATATGCTTGAAAAAATTCTTCATAAATCCATGATAAAGGCTTGAATATTCATTGAAAATTTCACTCAAAATAAAGTTTTTTCTTAAGTTCTTATTAAATTTTTTAACTCCAGTATAATTCCACAAAATCACATACCAAATCAAGCAAAACCTTATTTATCTTTATTGAAATATAATAAAGCTTTCCGCTTCCGTGCATGTTGGCATTCGTGGAAATTACATCAATGTCAACTTGTGCTTCCTTTCTGCCACATAAGAAGCTTTAGATTTGAATTACATGATGCTATAGTTGTGTGAATTAAATTCCGCAAAAAAAAAAATCGAGAGAAAACAATAAACTTTATTCATCTGTACTAGACTTTCTTCTAAATACATGTGACACCGCAAAAATTCCATTACGAATACAAATGTAACTACTTACTCGATCTCTTAATGCAACTTATGCCCCCACGAACACACACACTCACACATACATATTTACATTCATACATATATGTAGATTGAAATGCTCAATGTTGCCATAGAATGGAATAAAAAATAGCTAAAGTGTCATGCAGTTATGCATGAATGCAATTCTATTTGCAAAATTTATTCCATTTTCTATTTGCGATAGAGTCGAAGAGAGAGAGAGAGGCATATAGAGAGGGAGAGACGGAGGAAGAGCGTAAAGAAATCTTCCTCTTCGCTGGAAAACAATCTAAGGAACTTGAAATTCCCTGCCTTATATACCGTGTGTGTATGTGTGTGTACATGTGTCTGTACGAATTTCTTACACCGGATTACGATGTAATTCTTTTTTAGAGCAGAAATGAAGGCAACACAACGGAAATGTAACGGAGGTTAGACTGTGTATCCTCGCAAAAATACAGACACACACACAATATCACACCCACAAAAGATTGGCGATATCATCGCAAATGCAAATAAAAGCCAAGCAGAAAACAACAAAAAAAAAAAAACAATAGAGAGAAGAGAACAAGTAAAAAAGCTGTAAGTTCGGCCGGGCCGAACTTTGAATACCCTCCACCAATTGGAAAGAATTTGGCGATTTTCAAAAAAAAAAAAAAAAAAAAAATTCAAAATTTTCAATTTTCAAAAAAAAAAAAAAAAAAAAATCCGTTAAAAATTCTGTTAAAATCTTAAAAATACTGAATAAAGTCCTATATTAGGGTCGAAGTGCACCTGCTTAGGCAACGACGAAGTGGGCCTGCATAGGTAACTATTGTCATAAAGCATTACAATATTCATATGCGAAACTTGAAAAAATCAGTTTTTAATGTAGCTAAAATCAACAAAATGTCGGATATAGGGAGGTACCATGGGGTTATAAAACGTGGACCTGCACAGAAAATTTTCTGTCATAGGCTATAGTATTCATTACGAGCTTCAAATACCAAAATTGAAATAATTCCGATGAAAAATGTCGTTAAAATCATCAAAATACCGAATATCGGGGGTACCGTTATATGGGGGCTATACGAAAACGAGGACATACATGGCTTATTTTCAGTCTTAGACGGTAGTATCCATTACGAACTTCAAGGAGGTTTATTTATATGGGGCTATACGAAGACGTGAAACTGGACAGACAATTTTCTGTCTTAGGCTGTAACATCCACTTCAAACTTCATATACCAAATTTGAAAAAAATTCCGATGAATGAACTTCAAATACCAAATTTGAAACAATTCCGATAAATAATGTCGTTAAAATCATCAAAATACCGAATATCGACGGGTACCGTTATATGGAAGCTTTACGAAGACCCGGACCAGCTTAGACAATTTTCTGTCTTAATCTGTAGTATCCATTACGAACTTCAAATACCAAATTTGAAACAATTCCGGTGAATAATGTCGCTAAAATCATCAAAATACCGAATATCGGGGGGTTCTGCTATATGGGAGCTATACAAAAGCGTGGACCTACACGCACAATTTTCTGTCATAGGCTATAGTATTTATTACGAACTTAAAATATAAAATTTGAAACTATTCCGATGAAAAATGACGTTAAAATCATCAAAATCCCGAATATCGGGGGGTTCTGCTATATGGGAGCTATACAAAAGCGTGGACCTACACACACAATTTTCTGTCATAGGCTATAGTATTTATTACGAACTTAAAATATAAAATTTGAAACTGTTCCGATGAAAAATGACGTTAAAATCATCAAAATCCCGAATATCGGGGGGTACCGTTACAAGGGGGCTATACGAAGACGTGGATCTGCACAGACAATTTTCTGTCGCAGGCTGTAATATCCATTACGAACTTCGAATACCAAATTTGAAACAATTCCGGTGAATAATGTCGCTTAAATCATCAAAATACCGAATATCGGGATGTACCGTTATATGGGGGCTATACGAAAGCGTGGACCTACATGACTCATTTTCTGTCATGTTTTGTAGTATCCATTACGAACCTCAAATACCAAATTTGAAACAATACCGATGAAAAATGTTGTTAAAATCATTAAAATGCCGAATATCGGGGGGTACCGTTATATGGGAGCTATACGAAGACGTAGATCTACATGGCTCATTTTCTGTCTTAGGCTGTAGTATCTATTACGAACTTCAAATACCAAATTTCGATTTTCTGTCACAGGCTGTAGCATCCATTACGAACTTAAAATACGACATCTCAAACAATTTCGGTGGGTATTGTAACTAAAATCGTCAAAATACCAAATATAGGGAGGTACTCATAAATGGAGCTTATACGAAGACCTGAACCTGCATAGAAAATTTTCTGTCACAGGCAGTAGTATCCATTACGAACTTTAAATACCAAATCTGAAACGATTCCGGGGAATAATTTCGCTAAAATTATCAAAATACCGAATGTAGGGGGTACCGTTGTATAGGAGCTATACGAAAACGTGGACCTGCACAGACATTTTCTGTTATAGGCTGTAGTATTTATTACGAACTTCAAATATAAAATTTGAAATAATTCCGGTAAATAATGTCGCTAAAATCACCAAAATACCGAATATCGGGAGGTACAGTTATATGGGGGCTAGACGAAGGCGTGGACCTGCACAGACATTTTTCTGTCATAGGCTAAAGTATTCATTACGAACTTTAAATACCAAATTTGAAATAATTCCGATGAATAATGTTGATAAAATCATCAAAGTGCCGAATATCGGGGGTACCCTTATATGGGGGCTATACGAAGACGTAAACCCGCACAGACAATTTTTTGTCATAGGCTATAGTATTCATTACGAACTTAAAATATAAAATTTGAAACTATTCCAATGAAAAATGTCGTTGAAATCATCAAAATCCCGAATATTGGGGGGGGGGGGGGGTGTATCGTTATATGGGAGCTACACGAAGACGTCGACCGGCAGATACAATTTTCTGTCTTAGGCTGTAGTATCTATTACGAATTTCAAATACCAAATTTGAAAGAATTCCGGTAAATAATGTCGCTAAAATCATCAAAATACCGCATATTGGGAGGTTCCGTTATATTGGGGCTACACGAAGACGTGGGCCTACATGGCCCATTTTCAATACCAAAAGTCCTGCAGACATAATATATATTTGAGTAAAATTTTACCAACCTACTTCAATTCGTTCGGAAGCTAGAGTGATTTTCACAGACGGACAGACGAATAGATGGACAGACGGATAGACGGACCAACATTGCTAAATCGACATAGAATCTAATGCTGATCAAGAATACATATACTTTGTGGGGTATAAAATGTATATTTCGAGGTGTTACAAATGGAATGACAAACTTAATATACCCTCCATACTATGGTGGAGGGTATAAAAACGCAACGAAACAAACGCTAAATAAGACAAAAAAGCAAAAGAAAAACAAGACATAAGTAGGAAAAACATTGAAAATTGTAAGCTGTAGACAAATATAATGCTGGCATATATAATATGTATGTAAGTAAGTATGTATGTATGTATGTATGAGTGTGCTAAGGTACCAATGTTTGGTTGCCAAGGCAATGCTGTATCCCACATTCCCACTGCTGCTGCTGCTGCTGTTTCCTTCCATCACATCTGTCAAGTCAAATACAAAACATAGTTGGCAATTTTTGTTGTTGTTGTTGTTGTTGCTGCAAAAATTTAAATACATCCCAGATATGTCTTACATTTATTTACAAAAAGGATCTTAATAAATTTATTATGGATAACATAAAGGAAGACAAAAAGAAAGAACTCAAAAGGAGATTTCTTTTTTTTGTGTTTTTTCTTCTTCTTTCAACGTGTGTTGAAAATATGTTTCCTCGAAACCGAAAAAAAAAAAACTGAACGGAGACCACTTAAGTCGTTGCTGAAATATATAGCTTAGTTTTGTGTAAGTGTATTTCTAAATATGACATTTAACATAAAGCCGATTTATGCTCCGTTCACATAAGTTTACGTATTTATGAGCAGAAAACAAACTTGTGCGGAGCAAAATAATTTTGAAGACCTTTGCTAATAAATTATTAAGTTTCATGGGTTTCTGGAAAAATCGGAATACCGTAAGGAAACTAGTTTGTGAAAATCAGATCGGATGTAGAAAAATTACAGAAAATATATACCATTTAATAGGGTGCTTCATCCTTGCCTTGTATTCCGCTTCTGGAATTAAGCTAGCCATCCAGGCGTCTGGTTATTTAATTTAGAACAAATTTAGCACAACTCAATGTATATAATCTATATATTCAGAAGAAAATGGTGTTAGCTCAAGAAAGGCTGAAAATATATGAGGAGGTAGCTCAGAGCCAGGAGAGGGACATGGGGTACTATTTATTCCGTAAGTGTACTAAAGCAAATAAAGCTACTAAAAATGGAATACATTGATTTGGTCAAACAGATAGAGGTAGAGTATTCAAAATGTGGGATGAAGGACGCTGATGGTTTATGGGATAAATGCAGTAGTATTTATATTGTGGTCACTGTTACGGTGTGGGGTTAAGAATTGAAGGTGGTTTTGGAAATATATACTAAAAAGTTCGAAAAGAACTAAATGCTGCTAAATTTTATACATATTAAACATCGAACTGCAAACCTGAAATTTGTTATTATGGTTCTGCAACAAAATCAAACGCCATAATTTTTATTTTTTTTTAATGTTATTAAATGAAAGCAAAAAATGTCCGAAATAGCATCAAATTTTAGAATAAGTTTAAATGACATACCGCGTTTGAAGCGTCAGTCCAAGCAGATTTTTACCATGAACCAATACACGCCACGCGAGCGCTCTGAAATAGTCAATTTTGTCATTGAAGTAAATTGTGAAAACTCAACGTGCTTTTAAAACATTAAAAAATGTGAGAGGTGCGCCTTCTAAGAACACCATTAAGCGTTTATACGAAACATTTTCGACTGGTAAGGCTCTTTCTAATCCGAAGAGGCCATGTAAAAGTCGATCAAGGCGATCGGCCGAGAATATCGCTGCCGTACGAGCCAGTGTTGAGAGGTCCCCAAGAACATCCCAAAAACGCCGTTCTCAGCAGTTGGGCATGGCTCGGTCCACTTTACAATGAATTATTCGCATTGATTTGCATTTGTTCCCGTACAAAATTCAACTGACGCAAAAAATGTTGCCTGCGGACAAGCCTCGTCGATTGGAATGGGCCCAAAGGTCCGTCGAATATGGGAAACCCTGTAGTCAAACGGATTGGTATCCGGAGATTTTGGTGGTCATTGTGGGCTGGAAATAAAGCGAGGAACCTCATTTTGTAACTATTCTTGGGTGGCACGTGCTGAGTGCGATGGTGCTGAGAATATTTTCGCGATAATATTCGGCATTTATTCTGATGCCACGGTCGATTAATCCGAGCAGAGAGCGACCATCGGCTCTTATGGCGGCCCACACCATCACCATGGCCGGCACTTTAGTTCTGGTGGCCAATCGAAGGTATACATATTCAGCTGACTTCTTTGGCAAGTAAACACGATCATTTTGTTTGTTTACAAACTGCTGGACAACGAATGGTTTCTCATTGGAGAAACCCAAATTCGGCAATTCACCACTTTCGGCCAAGCAACACTTTAGCTTGTTTGAGTCTATTTTCTTTCTGTTGCGGTGTAAGTTCTTGTACTTTTTGGAATTTCAATGGCTTTACCCCGAGTTCATTTTTCAATATTTGTCGAATGGAATATTGCGATATGTTCAGCTCACGAGCCATTTTTCGGCAACTGCGACGCGGGTTTCTATCAAGGCGTTTCTTTACTTTTCAAATCATTTCTGCTGATGTTGCTGTTTTCTTCCGTCCACTTCCTTGACGTCGGTTTACGTTGCCAGTAACGAGCAATGGTACGAGATACAAAAAATGTATTCTGATCTAAATTCTTTAACGCAGCCACTTGTGGTTTTCCAGCCAAATATAAAGGAATCACACTATCACGCTTGAACTCCATCAGGAATAACTTTTTTTCTGGAAAATTCTCACCAAAATGTTTTTGTACGCTTGTAAACTATATAATGAGCTGTCACTGGAATAATTTTAACAGCTGTCGGAAGAGTGGTTTGGAAATATCAGCAGTCTGAAATAGGTTGCAGTTTTTTCATCTTACCCTGTATAGAGGAGTTATATGTAAATCTGAACTGATCTCAACAAAATTTGTTTTAGGTGTATTTTTTGTCTCGAATATTGCTGTCATACGGCTGTAAGGGATATAAATGCCAAATCGAATGAAACATAAGAGAATTAGGACCGTATGTTATCCGTTTTTCGCCGAATTTGACACTTTTGCTACAAGGCTGAATTCAGGTCTAACACACTTTTGATACACAGTAAAATTAAAATCGGATAAAGATGTATATAAAAGCCACCACTTAGTTTGAATCGTTTATCACTTATTTCAAAAAGCTTTGTCCTTGGGCCTAAGAAATGATTTTTGGAACATATAACGTTAATCGGACACTAAAAATATACAGACAGACATTTATAAATCGACTCAGAATGTAATTCTATGGAATTAGGGGCATTTCTCGGTTCCCTTCCCATGTTAAAAACAAATGCACAAAACCATAAAAACATGTACTACAGTCTGATGTAGGGTATAATTGATATCTGAATATATTCTTCATTCAAATCTGCATTAAGATCTGAAGAGCTTGGCATGAGTTTGTGAGCTCGAAAAGAGACATTCATTCAGTGTTCGAGGTTGAATGATAATTTTTGTATTATTCGCCATCTATCATCAGCCAAAAATAAAGGCCCCTGCCATGCTCTCTTTTTGCCTTATTCACCAGCTTCATATTAGCCTTAGCCCTAATTTTTTTGTAAAATTCCACGCCGATTGGGCTTTATTGGTACTTACAGATCGGCAACCATCTCCAACCACAATAAGCTTCTAATCTAACTTCTTGCAATTTTCCGACTATAATTGTGAACTATAGTTTGACTAAAAATGAACATGAACAGAGGTACCAAAACGATAACTAGGACGACCCACGAATACATCGATGTTCTAGGAATAATATTTCGAACAGTTTCAAACTTGTTGGCCGCATCAAACATATAATGCCCACACAACATAGGGTTTGAAGTGTGTGACAATGAGTGCCAAGTCTAGGCTATAATCGCTTATAATCGAAAGTCGGAAATGTGAAACAGTACATCTTTTCACAACAATATTTTGAGAGATTCGTTCATTCTCACAAGAAGTTTTTCAGTTCCAAAGATTTTTCCCTCGAATATTGTTGACTGGTGTTTCACATATTGTCCTCTCTGTATGTGCACTTTGAGAACAAATACATCTGTTATACTAAATTGAAATCCACTTTCATTCCAATTCCAAATTTAGATCCAACTCAAGGATATATTTGGCACATTTTTTTAAATATTCGACTCCTCCCAACTTGGTCCCTTCCTTACTGGTTCCATTTTTTTCTCTTGCATAAAAAAGTTACTCCGTATTTTATGTGCCACCTTTTTATTTATTTTCCTTATTCAATTAATTTTGATTCATCGTTTAACATATTATTTCCAGCATCCAACCAACCCCACACCACACTACATCATTGGTCCATTAGTAGATCATAACTTTTGGGCATGTTTACAAATGGGCTAATATGGGTAAAACGCATTATTATTTTCTGTACCATAGCCACCAAAAAACACCAACACACTCACACGTACACATACATTCACTTCTTCTTATATTACGGAAATCTATGACCCATGTTGGATGATAGTCGACGATCGTTGTAAATGTGGTCGTTCGACGTGGCCATTGGCTTCAAGAAGAAGCTGGATATACGGCTGAGTGCATGGCGTTCACTTTCACACACAATAAAATTGAGAAGAAAAAAGTTATGTTTTTTCTGCCCCCCCTCCATGGAAGGGGACATGTTCCATAGGCGAGTTTCTAGCGTTGCTGGCTAAGTGATAAATTGATTGGTTATATGTGGTGGATCTAAATAGCTACAGTGTGGATAAATTGAAAAGGCAGGAAAGTGGGATTTAAAATAATAACAGGGGAAGGGTGGTAATGGCTATTTATGACCGCTGGGAGGTGAAGTAAGGTATGGTCATTTCAAAATCGAACAAAGGCAAATATTTGATCAGTTATTTGCGATTTTAATTTTGGGCGTGGATTTTTTTAAGAATTTTTATTTCAAGGATCATCCAAGCTATAGGTGTGGATTTTTCAAAGAATATTTTCTTAGGAATCATCCAAGCCATGGGCGTGGATTTTTTAAAGAATATTTTTTAAGGATCATTCAAGCAATAGGCGTGGATTTTTTAAAGAATACTTTTTCAAGGATCATCCAAGCTATAGGCGTGGATTTTTTAAAGAATATTTTTCAAGGATCATCCAAGCTATAGGCGTGGATTTTTAAAGAATATTTTTTCAAGGATCATCCAAGCTATAGGCGTGGATTTTTAAAGAATATTTTTTCAAGGATCATCCAAGCTATAGGCGTGGATTTTTAAAGAATATTTTTCTGAGGATCATAAAGGATATGGCTGTGGATTTTTAAAGAATATTTTTTTGAGGATCATCCAAGCTACAGGCATGGATTTTTTAAAGAATATTGTTTCAAGGACCATCAAGAACATGGCTGTGGATTTTTAAAGAATATTTTTTCAAGGATCATCAAGGATATGAATGTGAATTTTTAAAGAATATTTTTTCAAGGATCATCCAAGCTAACGGCGTGGATTTTTTAAAGAATATTTCTTCAAGGATCATCCAAGTATGGGCGTGAATTTTTAAAGAATATTTTATCAAGGATCATCCAAGCTATGGGCGTGGATTTTTAAAGAATATTTTTTCAAGGATCATCAAGGATATGAATGTGAATTTTTGAAGAATATTTTTTCAAGGATCATCCAAGCTATAGGCGTGGATTTTTTAAGGAATATTTTTTCAAGGATCATCCAAACTATAGGCGTGGATTTTTTTAAAAATATTTTTTCAAGGATCATCAAAGCTATAGGCGTGAATTTTTTAAGGAATATTTTTTTCAAGGATCATCCAAGCTATGGGCTTGGATTTTTAAAATTTTTTTTTCAAGGATCATCCAAGCTATGGGCGTTGATTTTTTAAAGAATATTTTTTCAAGGATCATCCAAGCTATAGGCGTGGATTTTTTAAAGAATATTTTTTTCAAGGATCATCAAGGATATAAATGTGGATTTTTAAATAATATTTTTTCAAGGATCATCATCGATATGAATGTGGATTTTTAAAGAATATTTTTTCAAGGATCATCAAGAATATGTATATGGATTTTTAAAGAATATTTTTTCAAGGATCATCCAAGCTATAGGCGTGCATTTTTTAAATAATATTTTTTCAAGGATCATCAAGGATATGAATGTAGATTTTTAAAGAATATTTTGCAAGAAGAATATTTTTTCAAGGATCATCAAGGATATGAATGTGGGTTTGTGAAGAATATTTTTTCAAGGATCATCAAGGATATGAGTGTGGATTTTTAAAGAATATTTTTTAAGGATCATCCAAGCTATAGGCGTGGATTTTTTAAAGAATATTTTTTTTAAAGAGCGCTGGGCATTGGAATGAATGAAGGTCATTTGAACTTCGCGCCAAGGTAAATATTTTCAATTATTTTTTAAAATTTTTTTTTGGAAAATTGTACTAAAATGGGTACAATATTAATTAAATTATACCAAAGAAATTTAAATTAAGTGGGATGGAGGATATACAATTCTAAATATTTTTTATGAAAGCCACTCTAGGTGGGCTTAGATAAAATTCGATGAAACTGTACTAAACCATTTATATCCACTTCACCCACAGTTTCCCCAAAATGTATTCAAAACTAGTGAATTTGTCTACAGCAGGAGCCATTGACACCAGCCGAGAGTACCTTAAATATGTTCGTTTACCTATTGAAAACACACATACAAGTTCACCAGTATCTATGAGTATGTATAGATATTTGTTGTTCTTGTTGTCCATGTACCTATGTCCTCGCATTGTCTTTTATTCGAAGGCATAACTCAGCCGTGTCACCGTTACCACAATTCTTGCACAGCATAAAGCAGCCAAAGCTGCCATATCCTAGCTACCATCGATGCGGTTGACATTATTGTGTCGGACGTTCGTGTTGTTGTTGTCGTTGTTGTTGAAAACCTTTTGTTGGCTATTTTTCCATTTTTATGGCTAAAGGTTAGGCATCCATAGCACCGATAGCACTTTATGTATGTATGAACGTATGTGTGTACGTTTCTACATATGTACATACAAACAAGTTTATAAATTTACGTGTCCTAATGGTCCATGTACGGTAAAGGGCTATGCTTTATTTCGCCGTGATAAGAGATCAAAGATGAATGGGTGTGTGTGTGTGGGGGGGGGGGGGGTTTGTGAACTAGCTTCAACGGGGTAGACAGTCGAAATCGTGCACAAAGCGACAGGCAGGGGACACCTGTTACAAACCTGTAACCCACGTCACATAATAATGAAGGCAAATTTGGGTGAACCACAGATGTTGGGGTTTGAAACAAATACTTCAATATTTAAAATTTTAAATATTCAATATTTAAACTTTTTTCAAGGAACATCAATGGGTGGATTTTTACAGAATATTTTGTTCAAGCAACTTTAAGGCTACAGGCGTGGATTTTTAAAGAATATGTTTTTAAGGATAATCAAGGCTATAGGCGTGGATTTTTTAAAGAATATTTATTTAAGGATAATCAAGGCTATAGGCGTGGATTTTTTAAGAATATTTTTCAAGGACCATCAAGGCTATAGGCGTGATTTTTTAAAGAATAATTTTAAGGATAATCAAGGCTTTAAACGTGGATTTTTTAAATAATATTTTTTTAGGATAATCAAGGCTATAGGCGTGGATTTTTTAACGAATATTTTTTAAGGATACTCAGGGCTATAGGCCTGGATTTTTTAAAGAATATTTTTTAAGGATAATCAAGGCTATATGTGTGAATTTTTTAAAGAATATTTTTTAAGGATAATCAAGGCTATAGGTGTGGATTTTTTAAAGAATATTTTTTAAGGATAATCACGGCTATAGGCGTGGATTTTTTAAAAAATATTTTTTAAGGATAATCAAGCCTATAGGCGTGGATTTTTTAAAGAATATTTTTTTAAGGATAATCCAGGCTATAGGCGTGGATTTTTTAAAGAATATCCGTTCAAGGATCATCAAGGCTATAGGCATGGATTTTTTAAAGAATATTTTTAATGATAATCAAGGCTTTAAACGTGGATTTTTTAAAGAATATTTTTTAAGGATAATAAAGGCTATAGGTGTGGATTTTTTAAAGAATATTTTTTAAGGATAATCAAGGCTATAGGCGTGGATTTTTTAAAGAATATTTTTTAAGGATAATCAAGGCTATAGGTGTGGATTTTTTAAAGAATATTTTTAAGGATAATCAAGGCTATAGGCGTGGATTTTTTAAAAAATATTTTTTAAGGATAATCAAGGCTATAGGCGTGGATTTTTCAAAGAATATTTTTAAGGATAATCAAGGCTATAGGCGTGGATTTTTTAAAGAATATTTTTTAAGGATAATCAAGGCAATAGGTGTGGATTTTTTAAGGAATATTTTTTAAGAATAATCAAGGCTATAGGCGTGGATTTTTTAAAGAATATTTTTTAAGGATAATCAAGGCAATAGGTGTGGATTTTTTAAGGAATATTTTTTAAGAATAATCAAGGCTATAGGCGTGGATTTTTTAAAGAATATTTTTTTAAGGATAATCCAGGCTATAGGCGTGGATTTTTTAAAGAATATCCGTTCAAGGATCATCAAGGCTTTAGACGTGGATTTTTAAAGAATATTTTTTAAGGATAATCAAGGCTTTAGACGTGGATTTTTTAAAGAATATTTTTTAAGGATAATCAAGGCTATAGCAGTGGATGTTGTAAAGAATATTTTTTAAGGATAATCAAGGCTATGGGCATTTATTTTTTAAAGAATATTTCTTAAGGATGATCAAGGCTATAGGCGTGGATTTTTTAAAGAATATTTTTTAAGGATAATCAAGGCTATAGGCGTGGATTTTTTAAAGAATATTTTGTAAGGATAATCAAGGCAATAGGTGAGGATTTTTTAAAGAATATTTTTTAAGGATAATCAAGGCTATAGGCGTGGATTTTTTAAAGAATATTTTTTAAGGATAATCAAGTCTATAGGCGTGGATTTTTTAAGGAATATTTTTTAAGAATAATCAAGGCTATAGGCCTGGATTTTTTAAAGAATATTTTTTAAGGATAATCAAGGCTATAGGCGTGGATTTTTTAAAGAATATTTTTTAAGGATAATCAAGGCAATAGGTGTGGATTTTTTAAAGAATATTTTTTAAGGATAATCAAGGCTATAGGCGTGGATTTTTTAAAGAATATTTTTTAAGGATAATCAAGGCTATAGGTGTGGATTTTTTAAAGAATATTTTTCAAGGATAATCAAGGCTATAGGCGTGGATTTTTTAAAGAATATTTTTAAGGATAATCAAGGCTATAGGCGTGGATTTTTTAAAAAATATTTTTTAAGGATAATCAAGGCTATAGGCGTGGATTTTTTAAAGAATATTTTTTAAGGATAATCAAGTCTATAGGCGTGGATTTTTTAAGGAATATTTTTTAAGAATAATCAAGGCTATAGGCGTGGATTTTTTAAGGAATATTTTTTAAGAATAATCAAGGCTATAGGCGTGGATTTTTTAAAGAATATTTTTTAAGGATAATCAGGGCTATAGGCCTGGATTTTTTAATGAATATTTTTTAAGGATAATCAGGGCTATAGGCCTGGATTTTTTAAAGAATATTTTTAAGGATAATCAAGGCTATAGGTGTGGATTTTTTAAAGAATATTTTTCAAGGATAATCAAGGCTATAGGCGTGGATTTTTTAAAGAATATTTTTTAAGGATAATCAGGGCTATAGGCGTGGATTTTTTAAAAAATATTTTTTAAGGATAATCAAGCCTATAGGCGTGGATTTTTTAAAGAATGTTTTTTTAAGGATAATCCAGGCTATAGGCGTGGATTTTTTAATGAATATTTTTTACGGATAATCAAGGCTATATGTGTGGATTTTTTAAAGAATATTTTTAAGGATAATCAAGGCTGTAGGTGTGGATTTTTTAAAGAATATTTTTCAAGGATAATCAAGGCTATAGGCGTGGATTTTTTAAAGAATATTTTTTAAGGATAATCAAGGCTATAGGCGTGGATTTTTTAAAAAATATTTTTTAAGGATAATCAAGGCTATAGGCGTGGATTTTTTAAACAATATATTTTTAAGGATAATCCAGGCTATAGGCGCGGATTTTTTAAAGAAAATTTTTTTTAAGGATAATCAAGGCTATAGGCGTGGATTTTTTAAAGAAAATTTTTTTAAGGATAATCAAGGCTATAGGCGTGGATTTTTTAAAGAAAATTTTTTTAAGGATAATCATAGGCGTGGATTTTTTAAAGAAAATTTTTTTAAGGATAATCAAGGCTATAGGCGTGGATTTTTTAAAGAAAATTTTTTTAAGGATAATCAAGGCTATAGGCGAGGATTTTTTAAAGAATAATTTTTAAGGATAATCAAGGCTATAGGCGTGGATTTTTTAAAGAATAATTTTTAAGGATAATCAAGGCTATAGGCGTGGATTTTTTTAAGATTTGTTTTTAAGGATAATCAAGGCTTTAAACGTGGATTTTTTAAGATTTTTTTTAAGGATAATCAAGGTTTTATACGCGGATTTCTAAAGGATATGTTTTTAAGGATAATCAAGGCTTTAAACGTGGATTTTTAAAGAATATCTGTTCAAGGATATTCAAGGCTTTAGATTTGGATTTTTAAAGAATATCTGTTCAAGGATATTCAAGGCTTTAGACGTGGATTTCTAAAGAATATCTCTTCAAGGATCATCAAGGCTTTAGACGTGGATTTCTAAAGGATATGTTTTTAAGGATCAACAAAGCTTTAGATTTCGATTTTAAAAGAATATCTGTTCAAGGATCGTCAGGCTTTAGACGTGGATTTTTAAAGAATATCTGTTCAAGGATCCTCAAGGCTTTAGAAGTGGATTTCTTAAGGATTTATTTTTAAGGATCAAACAAGTTAAAAAGCTCCACCCTCCACAATTTGGAACGAATTTGGAAATTTTCAACAAAAAAAAACGTTTCCGTTAAAACCTTAAATATATAGAATATAGCTGTTATATTGGTGTCTCTACGACGTAAACCAACATAAGCCATTACCATATTCAAATTCAAAACTTGAAATTAACGGTGAATAATGTAGCTAAAATCATCAAAATACCATATATATGGAGGTTCCGTTATATCGGAGCTATACGAAAACCTGGACCCTCATAGACAATTTCCTGTCACAGGATGTAGTATCCATTACGAACTTCAAATACGACATCTCAAACAATTTCGGTGAATATTGTATCTAAAATCGTCAAAATATCGAATTTAGCGAGGTACTGATGTATGGGGCTTATACGAAGACCTGGACCTGTATACACAATTTTCTGTCACAGACTAAAGTTCCCATTACGAACTCTAAATGCGTGATTTGAAACTACACCGGTGAATAATGACGCTAAAATCATCAAAATACCATATATAGGGAGGAGCCGGCATATCGGAGCTATACGAAGACCTGGACCTACATAGACAAATTTCTGTTACAGGCTGTAGCATAAATTACGAACTTAAAATACGACAATTTTCTGTCGTAGGCTGTAGTATCCATTTCGCACTTTAAATACTAAATTTGAATCAATTCCGGTAAATAATGTCATCAAACTCATCAAAATACCGAATATCGGGAGGTACCGTTATATGGGGGCTATATGAAAACGTGGACATACATGCCCCATTTACGAACTTAACCTGCCTACTTGAGAAATAAATATGTGTGCAATATTTTAGCCTTCTATCTCAATTCGTTGGAAAGATAGCGTGATTACAACAGACAGACAGACGAATATACAGACAGACGGACATCGCTAAATCGACTTAGAATTTTATGCTGATCAAGAATATATGTACTTTGTTGGGTCTGACATGAGTAGTTACAAACGGAATGACAAAGTTAATATAACCTCCATATTATGGTGGACGTTAGACTTGAATTTTTAAAGAATATCTGTTCAAGGATCATCAAGGCTATGTACTTGGATTTTAACAGAATATTTTTTCAAGCAACATCAAGGCTATAGGCGCGGATTTTTAAACAAAATTGTTTAAAGGACCTTCCTATTTTTCCAATCTTCCCCGGAAACTATCCACCTCAAACAAATATTTTCTTGTGAGTTACACAAAAATCTCAAATTGAAATACTCCCCTCTCAACCCCCTAACATACGCCCCAGTGTGGTGAACTTTTCACACACAATGTTTACCTTATACGGTCAATATATTTACTTAAGGATCAAGTTTCACGTATTATTTATTTGTATGGTTGGTCGCTTGGTCGCTCGGTCGGTTAGGTGGTTGGTTGTTTGGCTGGCTGGTTGGTTGGTTCGTTTGTTGGTAGGTCGTCGTAGGATGCTTGGTTTGTTGATGTCGGTTAGTTTTTGTTTAGCTATATAATTTGTTCCATTCATTCGATATGGCAGGGGTCATGGTAGATGTGCTATTTATGACCCAGCATAAATTGAGGGTTGCATGCTGCACGTCTGAGCGGGTGTGTGAATGTGTGTCTGTTTGTCTTTGTATTTAGCCGTTCCTATATGTGTATGTTTGCGTTTAGAATGTTTGTTTATCTATCATTTACATTTTTTTATATTTATTATATTACAATGTTTATAGGCACACATACACACACACATTTATCGCTCGGCAAACGTTTATCGTGATAAAATGATATATGTTACCCTATAACAAATATTTGACATTAGTTGTGTGATAATGTTGTCGCTTTTCGGCTCTGTTATGGGGAGAGAGTGGTCTTAAATTTTCTGTTTACTTTGTTTTTTTTTTTTTTGGTTTTGTTTTTGTCTAACAGTTTACCTTGAAAACTGCACGAAAAATGGCCCGAGAGAAGATGTTTTATTAATGAGATTTGTTATGGTTGTTATGCTAAAACGTTTTGGACCATCAACTCAACGAAAAGATTTATGTACGAATTAACGCCATCAAACAAAAAGGTGTACATGCTTCTAAGCTGGCATTATAATTATCTTATGGTCATGGATTTGAGACACATATGAATGTATTGCAATCCATTATGAAGCAGGGTGAGAGATTTTATGATTTGTGAAATGAAAGCGGGAAAAGATTTATATTTTTTGGTCAGTTTTTATAGTGAAGCGGTCAAGTTGTTGTGATGGTTGCGGTTGTTGCATAAACTTGGTCACATACTTTCCTACAACGAATCATTCAATTTTTATACTACTAGATGAGCTTCTCGACACAAAATGATATAAGTATTCAGTTTTTTTGTACCAGATGTGAGAAATACCTGAAAATATTGGGCTTTGACCCTCTACGTATATAATACCGAGCGTCCCATTCCTGGGTCGATTTACCCATTTAAAGGCGATCATCAATCCATGTTCGTATGTTGTCAGGTTTGGAATCAGATCACATGCCCTTAGAAACTTTTCGAAAGACATTTTAAAACAAGTAAGCAAAGGCTATAGTCGGGGCCGACCATGTGATACCCTACAACACTAAAAAATATGTTCGAACTCTCCTTAGTCCAAATCCATTTTTGAAGGTTTCGTTTTTAAATAATATCAAAGAGCCCTGGCCACATGTTACCCTTAGGTTTTTGACTCGGAGAAATTGGTCAATATTCATGTACTCCGTCATATTGTATTCAAAAAAATTTCACACAAAAGTTGTGGTTCGTTTTATAGTTAAATGTACTCCAATAGTCATCCAAAATGCTAGACTTCTTCCCTGTTTTACTTGTTGTTGCTCTTTTTTTGTTCTCGTTGTTGTTGTTGAGAACCTTTTGTTGGCTATTTATCCATTTTTATGGCTAAAGGTTAGGCATTCATAGCTCCGATACCACTTTATGTATGTATGAGCGTATGTACGTTTCTGTATATGTACATACAAACAAGTTTATAAATTTACGTGTCCTAATGGTCCATGTACGGCAAAGGGCTATGTTTTATTTCGCCGTGATAAAGGTTCAAAGATGAATGGGTGTGTGTGTGGGGGTTCTGATAAGAAATTCCGTGTCGATCAGTTTTCAATTGTGGTCTATAGAGCGACTATAAATTAGAAGAATTAAAATTGTATAATCCATTTGAACCCCTAAATGTACATCTTAAGAACAATAGGCTTTAGTTCTGACCCTAACGCAACCCCATGTAATTTCGTGAGGATCGAACGAAATTTGCGACATGCATATAATACTCTCAAAGAGTAGTGTTGAGGGATGTAAAAATTAGAAAATTTTCAATTCAAAATTGTAAGTCAAATTGAAAAAATCGCATGGGATAAAAAATATGACATAAATTTAAAGAAATGGAACAAAAAATATTCGATCATTTACTGGTATATTTTCCCGCGATTTTCTAAAATTTTATCCTTTTCTGACCAGAGACCATTCCGAATTGAGGGGAATTGTGAAAATCCGCCCAGCGGTTCTTGACTTATAAGCAGAATAAATAAGAGCTCTTTCTTCTACATATATGAAGGGCTCACAGCTATACCGAACTAAGTCATAAAAACATAATTCCAAGATATTTAGAGGTAAAGTAAATGTACTGCAATTAATTTCTGGAAGCAATATTTTAGTCTACCAAAAGAAAATGTAAAAGTCTATATTCAAAATTAACTAATGATATAAAGTTAAAAGAAAAATAATTTAAATATATTACTAAAAAAATATTCAAAAACAAAAAACCTGCTTTGGTTCGTTATTACTCTGAATAAAATTTGAAGGTTTTACAGCTAAAGCGAACCAAGTCAAAAAAATAAATAAATTGTTCATTTTATTACTAAATATAGTTGATGTTCCGCTTGTAATAAGCAACTGATGTTGATAGCTTTGGAAAAGGCAATGCTTTTTGAATGTCGAAAGTACAGAAATAGTGCTCATCAGATGGCACTTCTGTATTCAGTGAGTCTCGAGCTAGCTGTGCTGCTTTTATGTGAAGTTCCTTTTGCCAAATTAAATTTGTATTTTCGTCTTCATCGAATTTTATTTTCATGTTAAGTTCATCACATATACGAAAGTTATCCTTATTCGGTCAGTGCTCCAGTGGTCCATTCCAACAAGTACCTCCCCCACAAAGGGTAAAAATGTTGAATAATTATAACTCTTATAAAATGTGATGAAATTTTCCGATTGTGTTCAAATTACACAGATCAGAATATTTTTATTAACCCACGCTCTGCTGTGAATATGGAATATATCGCTCCACTACCTCTGGTATCATCCCCACAAAGGGTCAACATTTTGAATATCCATGAAGCTCATAAGACGCGATATTATTCGATTTCATTCAGATTGGGTACATTTAAAAATTTCCTTCAACACAAGATCTGTTATAAAGATGGTAGAGATCGGACCATTTCTTCTGGTACCTTCCCACACAGGGTTCAAGATTTTGAAAAACAAAACTGAAAGAAAACGAAATAATCATCCAACTCCCTTTAGATTTCACACATACAAACATTTTCGCTAACACAATATTTGTTGTGAAGATGGAATAAATCTGCGAACCCCTTCCGGTGCATCACCCACAAGGGGTCACAATTTTCAATGCCTTTATCTGTCATAACTTGCGAAACAAGTCGATGATTATTTATGCTATATCTAAATATTTCTCTCAACCAGAAACATGAGATGAATATGGAATAATGTACGATTTTCTTGTAATTGTGCCCATACTAATATTTAATGTGTATTAGGAAAAATAATATCAAATAAAAAAGCAGTAAGTTCGGTCGGGCCGAGCTTTGAATACCCTCTACCATTTGGAAAGGATTTGGATATTAAAAAATACTTTTAAAAATCATTAAAATACCGAATATAGAGAGTTATCGTAATATGGGGGTATATACGAAAATGTGGACCTGCACAGCCAAGTTTTGTCATAGTCCATTACAATATTCAAATAGGAAACTTGAAAAAATCCGGTAAATAATATCGCAAAAACATCATAATACCGAATACGAAATATGAAAAAAATTGGTGAATAATGTCATTAAAATCATCAAAATACCGATCATTTCCAATACCAAAAGCCCTGTAGACCAAACACACATCTGAGTAAATTTTATCAACCTACTACAAACGCCTCGGAAGCAAGAGTGATTTCCACAGATGGACAGACAGATGGATGGACATCACTAAATCGACATTGAATCATTGCTGATATCTATATATACGCTGATTCAAAGTGAAACACACTGACTTGGTTCATTTTTGCTTTGAATAAAAACGAAAATGACAGTCGTGGACTTAGGTTTTTTAACGTTATCTTTGGAACGAAACACTTTTTAACATTGTGCTTTACAGAGTAAACAGAGTTGCCATATGCGGGGACATTGGCACTAGTTTCGGCATTTTTTATTTTTCATGACTTGGTTCGGTATAGCAGTGAGCCCTCCATATATTGTTCCTATTTTGCTTTATATCCGATTTCTTGGCTATTAGCATCGCTTTAATGTTCAGGACTGACTTTTTAATGAATTCGTGATTTGGCTGGGGTTTAAAATATTCGCGGTTTAATGGAAATTTTCCTATTTTCTTATATAAAAGTTAGTTCTTATATATTGGTAGGCTTCTGCCCTGTCCTAAACTCTAACTCCATGTAAATTTCCGCGTTGTTTGGTTCATAATTGTGGCCTACAGATCAACTGCAAAATCAGAAAATTTTTCTGTTTTTGGTCCATTTCAATCCCTAAATATTTTGCAATCATCTCCAAAAACAATAGGGTTCTATTCTGACCCTAACCCCACCTCCATTTTCAATTTCGTGAGGATCGGGCCAGAATTGTGACCTGTAGCTTGATTACAAATTAACATGGACAGACGGACTTTCATAGCTAGATCGACTCAGCTCGGGAGATAGGAAGATCCATATATACTTTCCTATGTGGGAAACCAATGTTTCGAGGTGTTTTATGAAACACAAAAAAACTCGGATTTTTAAAAATTTTTGTCAAAAACCACAGTGGAGGATTTATAAGCTTTTTTATCTAAGAAAAAATATCAACGATTTTTAAAATCGTGGTTTTTGAGATCTTTTCTCAGGGACCTAAAATCGTCGATGTTACCTCTAAATCGTGGATTTTATTAAATTTTTCAAATTGTGGATTTTTAGGACACAGATGATTTTTTATGAAATCTTGAAATATAATGGACGTTTTATTGGACCAACAATTTATCACCAAATACTGCAAATCTTAAGGAAAATCTTCTGAAGGACCAAAAATCCTAAATTTTGAAGACTTTCCAAGACCAAAAATAATAGTTAATACTTATCATAGATCTTTTTTTCAATATTGTAGCTTTCTTGAGAAATCTTTAATTTGAAAGAAATTAAAGATTATTTTTGGTATTGCCGATTTTTGTGAAAATTTTTTTCAACAATCAAATCATTTGAATATATACCAAAAATCTCGACTCAAATTTTATACCCTACAACCTATATGTTGGTGGTATTATAAATAAGTTTGAGCCAAAAAGTTTGTAACACCTCGAAATATTGATCCTGGGCATAGGATGTTATACATGGATCTTGCCAGAGCAGAGTCGATCTAGCCATATGTGTCCGTCCGTCTGTCCATGTCAATTTGTAATCACGCTACAGATCCTTTTTATACCCTACACCACATAGTGGTAAGGGTATTATGTCTTTGTGCATTTGTTTGTAACATGTAGAAGGAAACGAGATAGACCCATAGTTCCTTTTGATGATCAGCATATAATCACATTTTGAGTCGATTTATGCATGTCTGTCCGTCTGTCCATGTATTTTTGTAAACAAAATCAAGGTCGCATTTATTATTCGATTGAGATGAAATTTTCCAAACAACATTTGTTTAGCTCAAGGAGGAACTCTATTGAAATTGGTGATAATCGGTTTAAATTTAGATATAGCTTCCATATATATCTTCATCCGATTTTAGGTTTCTTGTGCACCAAATGGCTAATATCAGACCAAATGGTGTAAATTTAGCTGCATTCGACCGAACTCAGCCTACAAGCATGTGCTTCAAGTTTGGTGAAAATTGGTTTAGATATAGCTATATCTTCCATATATATGTTTCATCCGATTTTTGTGTTTAAGTCCCTTACATTCGTTATATGCACTTCGTAAGACTGATATTTAGCACCAGATATCAGATACAGCCTGGCAATTCATAGATCTAATTTTATCAAGATCGGTTTAGATTTGGATATAGCTCCCACATATATTTCTTCATCCGAGTTTAGGTTTTTTGTGCACCAAATGGCTAATTTCAGCCCAACCTGTGTGAAATGTTGCACTTCCAAGCGAATTACTTCAAGAAGTTAGTACTTAAAAATTGGTCAAAATCGCTTCAGATATAGCTATTGCTCTCATATATGTCCGATTTTGGTGTTTAAGTCCCTCACATTCGTAATATACAACCCATAAAAATTATATTTGGTACCAGATATTAGATTCAGCCTAGCAATACATGATTCAAATTTTATCAAGATCGGAACAGATTTGGATATAGCTTCCCTATATATCTTCGTCCGATTTTAGGTTTTTTTGGACCCAATAGCTAATATTAGTCCAAATAGATTTTTGCACTTCAAGCGAATTTAACATAGGAGCAAGCATTTCAAATTTGTTCCCATATATATGTTTCATCCGATTTGGTGTTTAAATCTCCATCTTTCGGAATATGCACTCTACTATAATCATATATTGTACCAGATATCTCATAGAGCTCAGAAATACCCAATATAAACCTTTATTTTACGAGAGCTGTACTAAATATGCATAGTGGTGTGGGTATCATATAGTCGGCCACGTCCGACTTTTGAGCTTTCCTTACTGGTTTTGTTTTCTTTTTGATTTCATTCCTTTATTTCAATATGTACATTGATATATCCTTAATCTCACTTTGGTATTATGTCTTTATGAATTTGTTTGGCAGGAAATCGTGATAGACCTATAGTTCCTTTCGTTCGCTGATCTTCACAGATTCATATTCTAAGTCGATTTATGCATTTCCGTAGATCTGTCCGTCTGCATATTTATTCTGCATATCTCTAAGAAAAGTCGGATTTAGATATACCCATAACTCTTATATATGTTGCAGTCTGAAAGACGTAATAAGCTTACTTTCAAATTTATTTGTAAAATTGTATCAAACTCGGTTCAAATTCATTATTTCATTTTACTATAGCCTAAATATAAGGATTCCAAGGAATTTTAATCCGAACATTTAAAAAAAAAAAATCAAATAAAAAAATCAAATTATTATAATTTTTTTATATTGCGATTTTTTTGAATTTTTTGAAAAAAAAAATTAAATTAGTCGCGCCTTGTTATTTTGAACAATTTTATAAAGAAAAGGTACAGGATTTTTTGTAAATTTATTTAATTTATTTGCGGCCACTAACGAAACAATTATTTTTCTTCATTCCGTATTAACCATCTATCATTATGACACAGGTAGGGAGCATTATGACCTTTGCATGAGTTTCAGGTCCATTGCTAGATTCTCTCCTTTACAATGCCAACAGTCACAAAACCTGGTGCTGCATTTTTTCTGATTTCGATATATTTATATTTTTGAACTTGCAGTTTTTTGTGTGTGTGTTTTTTTTTTATTCCATTCAATACAAATGCTTACAGAACCTGTCATGTTTTCAGTCATAAAATTTACATTTATATTGCATGCCCTCGAGTTGTGAACGTACATGATTAATAGGCTTTATGGCTATTACAGGGGCAAGCAGTATTGTCGACAGCAACAAAAAAACTACAGAAAAAACAACAACAACACCATCATCGTCATCATCAGCTACAACAAATGCAACAGCTCATGTGTTGCATGGCAAATATGTATTCACTTTAAGTCGAGTGCAACGAGGTTTAAATGCCAATATGAAAAATATGCAATGTTTGAACTCTGGTATTTATAGTTAAAAGTGCATCAAGCTGGCAGGATGGCTAGCTGGCTGGCTATTTCAACGCCATCGACAGTTTTTTTTTATATTTTGTGGTAGTAGCTGTTGTTGTTTTTATCGCCATGGCCTTTGTTTGGTTATGTAGACGACTGGACATTTTACTAAAAATTAAATTGTGTGTGTGTATATGAAATGACTTGTGTTGTGTTGTTTAGCCAGACGATGAGAGTCCTTCCACCTAGGTGGGTGTGTATGTATGTATGTGTGCTCCATTAAAGGATTTGCTAGAAGGTTAATTTCATAGAGTACATAAACGCTTTGATAACAAATATTTTATAGTTAGGGGATAAGAAGGAGTGGTTATTATTTTCTCATATACACCAGGTTCGGTATTATATTTTGATTTATCAATATTGCGATGAAAAATTATAGAATTTTTTATGGACTCATGGATCCCTATAAGAATGGATAATATTCATTACGGCATTTTCATTTCAAACCAGTACACCACTATGCGTATTTAGTAGAACTCCCGTGGTAAAGTTTATATTCGGAATTTATGTGAAGTAGATCATACTAACTATGAACTAAATAACATTGCTGTATAGTGCAAGACATGACTTCTATAAGTAGCAATGGATTTACCGGACCGTATCTCACAAAATGGCAAAATTCGGTCGAATATGAAAAAATCTATAAAATTTGGGATAATAAAATCGGATGCGGGTGTATATCGAAGTTATATAAAAATCTGAACCGATCTCGTTAAAAATTGGCAGAGGTACAGGGTGAGAAAAAAAAACTGCAAACAAATTCAGACTGGCGTCATTTCTAAGCCACTCGTGCGATAGCTGTTGATATTATTCCAATGTTTCCAAGCGTACAAAAGCATTTTGGTGAGAATTTTACAAAAAAAAAGTTATTCGTGATGGAGTTCAAGCGTGATAGTGTGATTTCTTGATATTTGACTGGAAAACCACAAGTGGCTATCGTTAGAGCACTACAGCATTTAAATGTGAATACATATTTTGTGTCTTGTACCATCGCTCGTTACCGTGATATTGGTAGCGTAGCCCGACGTCAAGGAAGTGGACGGACAAAAACTATAACATCAGCAGAAATGGTTCGAAAAGTAAAGAAGCAACTTGATCGAAACCCGCGTCGCAGTGACAGAGAAATGAACATATCTCAATATTTCATTCGGCAAATATTGAAAAATGAGCTCGGGGTAAAGCCATTGAAATTCCAAAAAGTACAAAAACTTACACTGCAAGAGAAAGGAAATAAATTCAACTCAACTCAGGCCAAGCGAAGCAACTCTTTAGTGCTTCGCTTGGCCGAAAGTGGTGAACTGCCGAATATGGTTTTCTCCGATGAGAAAACATTCGTTGTCCAGCAGTTTGTAAACGAACAAAATGATCGTGTTTACTTGCCATAGAGGTCAGCTGAAAATGTGCACCTTCGGTTGGCCACCAGATCTCAAGCGCCGGCCATTGTGATGGTGTGGGCCGCCATAACAGCCGATGGTCGCTCTTCGCTCGTATTAATCGACCGTGGCATCATACAAAATGCCGAAATATACCGCAGAGCAACATTCGGGCTGGGTGTGACGGTTGCATTGGCCGTTTGAAGGCCATAATTCATGCCAAAGTTGACCAATTCGAACAAATTTAAACTTATTCTAAAATTTGATGCTATTTCCGCCATTTTTTGCTTTCATTCAATAAAATTAAAAGAGTAAAAATTATGACGTTTGACTTTGTTGCAGTTTGTTGTATCTCACCCTGTATATGGAAGCTATATCTAAAGTTTGACCGATTATCTCCAATTTCAACAGGGTGTCTCCTTGGACCTAACGAATGTTTTGTCCAAAGTTTTATCTTGATCTGCGTATAAACGCGACCTGTACTTTGTTTACAATTATACATGGTCAGACGGACGGACGTGCATAAATCGAGTCAGAATGAGATTTTATCAAATCGTTCAAGAAATCGCCATTTGTTTGTAACCAATATTTTCGTGAAGACTACCCTCACTAGAACCACAATTCATAGATTTTAGACTTATAGAACAGTGTTGGCTTGTTTGTTCGGGATACCATAGTACAGGGTTGCCCATATTCGACGTACCCATTTGGCAACGCCATAACTTTTGCCAGAGATGTCACATCGCTTAATGACATACCGCGTTTAAAGCGTCAGTCCCAGCAGATTTTTACCATGAACCAATACACGCCACGCGGGCGCTCTGAAATAGTTGAAATTTACAAAAAGTCAATTGTGAAAACTCAACGTGCTTTTAAAACATTAGAAAATGTGAGAAGTGCGCCTTCCAAGAATACCATTAAGCGTTTATACGAAAAATTTTCGACTGGTAAGGCTCTTTCTAATCCGAAGAGGCCATATAAAAGTCGACCAACATCCCAAAAACGCCGTTCTCAGCAGTTGGGCATGGCTCGGTCCACTTTACAACGGATTATTCGCATTGATATGTATTTGTTCCCGTACAAAATTCAATTGACGCAAAGAATGTTGCCAGCGGACAAGCCGATTGGATTGGAATGGGCCCAAAGGTCCGTCGAATATGGGCAACCCTGTATGTTATTGTTGCAAAATGGTCAGGCTTAATCCCTTTATTGTTGTTTTTATAAAAACAACGTTTGTTTATTAAATTAAAATTAAAATGTTTTTTTTTTTAATTTTTTAAATTTTCAAATTGTCCTACAAAAGACTTATCTTCGTTTTGAGCATTTTCCATAATCCTTTTCTTTTTGTGTCCAAATCCAAACCCTTTAAAGGCAAACAAATCTAGACTAATTTTCAACAATTTAACATTGTTGGTTTCCTCCAACCCTCATTCTCTCTCCACTTTACATTTCTCTATTAGTGCCATAACTCTCGATATTTTTTGTTGTTCTCTTATTTTGATTTGTTCTCTTTCTTTGTATTGTTCTCATTGGTTATGGTTATTAATGAATGTGTTTGTGCAAACAAACAAAATTGTAATTTCTCAGGAAATTTTTATGGTTATTGCTTTTGGTGTATCAATATTTGATTTTGGATTTTTTATGTTTTTTTATTTGTTGTTTTTTGCTATTAATGGTCTTTTGCATTATAGCCTTTGGAATGTATATTTTTATACCCTACACCACAAGGTGGTCAGGGTATTATGTCTTTGTGCATTTGTTTGTAACAGGCAGAAGGAAACGAGATAGACCCATAGTTCCTTTTGATGATCTGCATAGAATCACATTCTGAGTCGATTTATGCATGTCCGTCCGTCCGTCCGTCCGTCCGTCTGTCCGTCCGTCCGTCTGTCCATGTATTTTTGTAAACAAAGTACAGGTCGCATTTATTGTCTGATCCAGATGAAATTTTGCACAAATTATTTGTTTGGGCCAAGGACGAACCCTATTGAAATTGGAAATAATCGGTCAAAATTTAGATATAGCTCCCATATATATCTTCGTCCGATTTGCCTTGTATTGTGCACCAAACGTGCAATATCAGCCCGAATTGTATGGAATTTTGAATATACACCTAAATTAGGTCTAAAAATATGTATGCCAAATTTGATCGAAATCGGTTCAGATATAGCTATAGCTCCCATATATATTGTTCATCCGATTTGTTATTTTTGTCCACCGCCGCCGTAATATGCACTCTGCAACAACAATATTTAGTGAAATATATCAAATACAGCTCAGAAATACATTTGCTAAATTTTATCGGGATCGGTTCTGATTTGGATATAGGTCACATACACTGGTGGCCAAAACTAAAGCAACTGAAATTACAAGGAGAATGAATGCCCTGTAACTTTTTCAAAAATTAAGAATATGAGAAAATTTTTCTTGTTTTAAATTAGGTACTTTATTCACTTTTTCAAAACCTAAAACATAAAACCAAAATCAATTTTTATATAAAAAATAATGTTTGGTAAAGTCAGTTAACCCGATTTTGGCTTGGACAAAACAAAAGCAACTCTGTTGCACATTCATATAACCGCTGCAATTTCAGTTGTTTTTACTGTGATATTTATCGCTTTTTGCTACCTTCGACAATTTCGCTTGTCATAAATCCTTTTTGAGAAGTTTTTTACAATAGTATGTGTTTTTCTTTTCGTTTTTTAAGTACTGCCCAAAAAAATTTAAAAATGGCTAGAAGCAAATACAGTAACTGAATTAAACAGCAAATTATCAGTGACTATCAAAACAACATATCACAGAAAATAATTTCCGAGAAATATTTCATAAATATTTCTGTGATTTCATAATTATTTCTGTATACTAAGTCGGTTTTTTGAAACTGGATCAGTAGTAACAGTCCATAACGGATGAAGGCCGTGAAGAACTTCAGCCCATACTGATCCAAAAATTGTGAGAGAAATAAAAAACAACTATTTAAGAGTTCAACAGGATTGGTGAGAGAGCAATCATTGGATATAAGCTCGAGATCAGTGCGTAGACGAGTAGTGGCAGCTGGTCTGCGTGCCCGTAAGACATCAAAAAACCATTTATATCTGAAAAAATCAAAAAGGCTTTCGGAAACGATAATATTAAGTGGAATCAAGCTCAATGGAAAAAACATTATTTCTGGGATGAGTCTACGTTTAATATTAAAGGCTCAGACGTGAAAAATTTTACGGTGAGAGACCAAAAAATTAAGGACTCAAGCCGCAGTGTACAGTGAAGCATAAGGGAGGGTCAAAAATGGCGTGGCGCTGTTTTTCTTTCTATGGACTTGGGCCTATCCATAAAATAAAGGAAGTTGTGGATCGGTTTGTTTACAAAGATGTGTTGGACATCACGTTGTTCCCTTACGCTGAGTAAAATATTCGGCTGATTTGGGTGTTTCAGCATGACAATGATCCCAAACTTCTATCAAAACTTGTCAAATATTGGTTGCGGGAGTCAAAAATTGATGTTTTGTTATGGCCGGCACAATCACCTGACCTAAACTCCATAGAAAACCTTTGGAGTATCGTAGATAGGAAGATCAATCGAGATTCGGAAATAAGTAAACACAAAATTTTCTAAAAAAAATCGGGGTGCCTGGGAAAGCACACCCAAGGATCAAATTGAGCGTGTTATAGATTCAATGACTCGTAGGTGTGCAGCTGCTATCAAAAATAATGGTTATGCTATCGACTACTAGCCAAAATTTAATTATTTTAAAATAAAAAATCAAAAGTTGCTTTAGTTTTGACCAAGCAAAAATTGGGTCATTTTAGTTTTCCACATATTATTTTTCGTTCAAAATTATTTTTGTATTTTTATTTTTAGTTTCTTAAAAGTGAATTAAACCCCTCATATAAAACTGGAAAAATAATTACGATTTGTTTATTTTTGTAAAAGTTACAGGACATTTATTGTCTTTGCGATTTAAGTTGCTTTAGTTTTGGCCACCAGTGTATATAACTTCGTCCGATTTACTTTTTACTGTGCACCAAACGTCTAATATTTGTCCAAATGGAAAGGAATTTGGCACTTACGACCGAATTGGGTCTAGAAGCTAGTATGTCAAATTTGGTGAAGATCGGTTCAGATATAGCTATAGCTCCCATATATATTGTTCATCCGATTTGTCATATTTGTTACCCACAGCCGTAGTATGCACTCCGTAACAACGATATTCAGGGAAATATATGAAATACAGCTCAGAAATATCCTTGCCAAATTTTATCGAGATCGGTTCAGATTTGGATATAGCTCCCATATATATCTTTATCCGATTTCAAATTAATTGTGCACCAAATGGGCAATACAATTCCGAATTTAAAAGATACAAATGCTTCGGCATATTTAGTCCTTTGAACTTTAAATTATAATTATAATCATAGCTTGTATGATGGAATTCTACCATAAAAACTTTTTAATTGTTATGTGGAGCTCTACTAAATTAGCAAAGTGGTGTAGGGTATCATAAAGTCGGCCCCGCCCGACTTTAAGACTTTCTTTACTGGTTTCAATTGTGGCTATTCTCTTGTAGTGTAAATGGGATCGTATGCGTAACAGAAAAGAAATATAATATACGATTTTGTAGCATACTTTAAGGCGTATTAAATTTAAGTATTGATCATACGCTCTATTGTACAGCCTGAAATGTGAATATTTTATTTTAGCAATTATTTTTTTTGGAAACACTTTTTAAAGAAATCCATCACGTGTAGTGTTTTGTTTCACTGTCAAACATCTTCAATTTTGTCTCTCATTTAACCATGGATCGTTGTTCAGTTGTTAAAATGAAAAAACTAATCATTAATAAAAAATTTAAAATTTTCAACAAGGACATATTACATTGTTTACACTAATTACTTTGTGACCCCATACATTATGTGTCATATTGTTTATTTTTTGAAGGTTATTTGCCCCCCAAACCAACAACTATTCCCAACTTAGTTTTTGATTAATATTTACATTTAATCTGCGCTGGGAAAAATGTGTCTAAAAAAATGACAAAACCGAGTGACCGACCAAACAACCAACCGACCATGATATATATTTTACTATCCAAAGTTGTACATGGATTTTGTTAATAAACATAATTTATTTAACACCAGCAACAAACTGCACGCACGCAGACACACACACACGCACAATAAACAATATTACAAATTGTAATCTAAACACCGAGGAAGACCAACAACATAAACAAATTGGAGTGTCCGTGATTTTTTGAAAAAAAAAACGCACGCAAAAAATTCAAAAAAGCACAACAGGCGGTTGGATAGACGGACGGACATTGACAGCAGCCCGCAACTAATGAAAAATAAAATAAATTACAAGTGTACACACAAAATTTGTGTATTCTAGGAAAATTAGTAGCCATACATCATCAACGAACATTTGAAACATTAGCACGGAATTATTTTAGTCACAGCCTACATACATACATACCTACCAATTATTTTCACTCTGGCTGATCTAGCCCGGCTCGGTTCGGCTGGATAGTGGTAGATTGATGTAATATTGCATTTTGAAGAGTTGCCGTGATAGGCAAATTTTATTATTTTTATGGAAATTTCAAAATTTTCAGCCTACAAGGTTCAAGGTTTATAGGAATTATTACACAAAAGTTTTGGTATTTTTTACACATAAGTTATGGTCTATTTCACTCTCAAAATATTAACCGATATCCATCCATCCACACTTTTTATGGATATTCGATATTTAGATGACTTTAATGACATTATTTACCGAAATTGTTTCAAATCTGGTATTTGAATTTCGTAATGGATACCACAGCCGTCTTCGTATAGCCCCCATATAACGGTACATCCTGATATTCGGTATTTTGATGATTTTAGCGACATTAATTACCGAAATTGTTTCAAATTTGGTATTTGAAGTTCGTAATGGATACTACAACCTCAGACAGAAAATGAGCCATGTGGGTTCACGTCTTCGTATAGCCCCGATATTCGGTATTTGGAAGGTTTTAGCGACATTATTTACCTGAGTTATTTCAAATTTTGTATTTGAAGTTCGTAATGGATACTACAGTCTATGCCAGAAAATTGTCTGTGCAGGTCCACGTATGTACTTCCCTATCTTCGGTATTTTATTTATTTTAGCTGCATTATAAACAGATTTTTTTTTTAAATAAGGATTTGAATATTATAATAGCTTATGGCAAAAGTTGTCCATGCAGGCCCACGTCGTCGTATAGACCCTAATATAGGGCTTCATTCGGTATTTTTAAGATTTTAACAAAATTCCTAATGGATTTTATTTTTTTGAAAATTGCCAAATTTGTAACAAATGGTGGAGGGTATTCAAAGTTCGGCCCGGCCGAACTTGCAACTTTTTTTATTAGTTTTTTTTTTATATCCTCAGCCTTATGGCTACATCGGCCAAAAGTGTCTCATCGAAATGACGGACCATAGGCCTCTTTGGATGAAATCCGTTTCAGTACATTTGGAGTCAATCTAGAGGTGTCCGTCTGTATGTCTGGCTAGCTCATGCGTATGGCCACTTTCGAAGGTGCTATCTAATTTTTCATTTCATTATATTTCTATGAGACTTATATCGGGTTCGAAGATGGCAATATCCCCCCCACAAAAGGTCAAAGCTTTCAAAGAAAATATTTTATTTAATAGAAAGAAAAAGAATCATCCGCTTTTTTCAAACTTTGGAAGTACATCAATGCTATGTCGAAAGTAGTCTGTATTGGAACGCTCCATCAAGTACCTCTCTCAGGGTCAAAGACTCACAATTTTGAATAGTTATAACTCTTATAAACTGATGAATGATAAAAGTTTAAAAATTCCACAAGACCTTGTGTGAAGATGGAATATATCGGATCACTTCTTCTGGTACCTCCCCCACTATGGGGTTACAATTTTGAATAATCATAGCTCCCAAAAATGCGGAATAATCAGTCGATTGTCTTCAATGTTCTACACATCCCAATATTTTTACCAACTCAAAACCAGTTGTGCAGATGGAATATATCGAACCAAATCCTTTTGTACCTCCCCCACAATGGGTCAAAGTTTTGAATAATTCTAACTCTTATAAAATGCTAAATAAGCAACCTATTCATTTAAATTTTGACATATTCCATTATTTTTACTAACACAAGTTATGGTAGATATCGGCCCGACCCTTCTGATACCACACCCATAAAAGGGTCGAATTTTTTGATATTTCTCATAACTAGAGAAAGATGTAAAAGATTATTTTCGAATTGTTATCTCAAAAATTTCTCTCACCCAGAGTTCTGATGTGGATATGGAATTTAACGGCCAAGACCATCTGGTACCTTCCCTACAAAGGATTCAAATTTGTTCTCAAAAATTGGAAATCGTGGAATTTGGCTATTTCTATCAGTATTTTTGTATAATTAAATAAACACATTTTCGAAACCACCTCCATATGTCCAGGCTTAACATAAACAGGCACCCTTAAACTAAATTTCAGATTTCAAACATTATCTTTTCACCCAATACCAAGTTCTCAAAAAGAAGCGACTTGATCGAAACACGAGTCGCAGTGGCTGAAAAATGGCTCGTGAGCTGAACATATCGCAATATTCCATTCGCCAAATATTGAAAAATGAGCTCGGGGTAAAGCCATTGAAATTCAAAAAAGTGCAAGAGAAACAGAAAGAAAATAGACTCAAAGGAGCTATAGAGTAGCTTCGCTTGGCCGAAAGTGATGAACTGCCGAATTTGGTTTCCTCCGATGAGAAATCATTCGCTGTCCAACATTTTTTAAACAAACAAAATGATCATGTTTACTTGCCAAAGAGGTCAGCTGAAAATGTGCACCTTTTGTTGGCCACCAGAACTCAAGCGCCGGCCATGGTAATGGTGTGGACCGCCATAACAGCCGATGGTCGATCTCCGCTCGAATTAATCGACCGTGGCATCAGAAAAAAATTTCGAATATTATGACGAAAATATTCTGGAGGGTGTATTCAAGCCTTGGGCACGCAAATATTTTGGCCGCAGACCTTGGAAATTCCAACAGGAATCAGCACTCGCTTCCCAAGAATGGTACAAAATGAGGTTCCTCGCTTCATTTTTAGCGCGTAATATCCATCAAAATCTCCGGATACCAATTCATTGGACTATTGTGTCTGATTTTTTTTTGCACTAAAAAATACCAAAGTGTCGATCTTCTCAAGCAAGCGTTTCGCCGGAAATTGACCAAAATACTGCAGAGCAACACCTGGGCAGCATGTGATGGTTTCATTGTCCGTTTGAAGGACATAATTCGTGCCAAAGGTGACCAGTCCGAACTAATCTAAACCTATTTTAAAATTTGATGCTATTTCAAACATTTTTTGCTTTTATTCAATAAATTAAAAAAAAATGTGAAAATTATGACGTTTGACTATGTTGTAGTTTTTTTTATCTCACCCTGTATGTATGGTGGACGGTGTAAAAAGGAAATATCTTCAGAGGTTTTTTTTTCGCATGTTTCCTTTATATATAATGGAAATAGCGTTTTATTTTCTTTGGTGACTTTTTGAAATGTGTTGTAGAATATTTTTGTCTTTGACGTTATCCCTCTATAATGATGACGTGCGGGTGAACTTTGCAGAACCTTGCACGAGGTACGGCTTTATCTATAAAAAATGGTTTTTTGTTCATCAATTTCTGACGTTTTGGTAAGATTTAGACTTCTGACGTCTTCTAGGACCTATAGTAGAATTTTATGACAAATAATTTTGTAGAATATTTTGCTGCGACTCCCGATAAAGGGAGTTTTTGGCCATATTTTGAAAAACGGACCAAAAATACCGCTATGGTGCTTCGTTTGAGGGTAAATTTTTTTATCACAATGTTTATCCTTAAATGAACTGATGATCTCGGAAGCCTCTCCACCGAAGTTGAAGATCCACGAGTTGAAAGCGAAGAAGTCTCCAGGCTAATTCTTTATATTTTTATCTGCAATATTTCCGAAGACACTATATATCTAATATGTATGGATTATATGGAATCTTAATCCGAAAATTCCAAAAAATATGGAAGAGGGGGGGGGGGGTGACTTTCCCTTTCTATTTAGAACTCTTCGCGATGTAAGCTTTAAAAATGACAACACACAGGTCTATTTCTATTTGCTCTTTTGATAACTTGTTTGATAATTCCTGAAATTGTTTTCGTGTTTCCCAGTGTTATCTTTCCTTTGCTATGAATTGTTGTGGCAACTCTGCCTCTACTCCGTTGTCTACTCATTTTCAATGCGGATTGCGCCTGAGAAATTGAATCACCGACCGAGGGAGTAGTAGATAAATGAGCAAACCAATTCAAGAGAACAAGTACTGCTGGCACGACATGATTAATTGCAATTGCGGATTTTTGTTTAGTTGACAAATTATGGCGCAAAAGCTCATCTACATAAAGTAAATTAAGCAAAACAACAGCGAAAAAAAAAACAACAACAAGAAACAAAAAATATTGCCCAAAAAATATTACAGCATGGTTAGCTAGGCTGAGTGGCCTAGCGGAGAGTACCAGGGTTATGGCTTGGCGAAAACTTTTAAATGGTTGAATTTGAATTAATGTCTAAAAATAAACTTTAGTTTTTGGGTCATGGAAAAAAAACATAGCGTCAGATGTATTATAAACAAAAAAAAAACAAATGAAAAAGAGTTCGGCTGGTAGTGCTTCACCCTAGAATCAAGAATTTAAAAAAGGACAGATAGAAAATTTTATTTATTTTTTTTTTTTATTTTATTTTTTTTTTTTTTTTTTTGTATCAAAGAAGATAATTTTGACTGATTTTCCTTTATTATAAAATCTGGAATTAAAAATCAGAGAATGACAAAAATTGGAAATTTGCCTTTTATTATTTTTTTCAAATCCATATGGAAAGAACGTAATTTGCCATAAGAAATTTATTAAAAAAACAAGTAAGCAAAGGCTATAGTCGTGCGGGGCCGACCATGTGATACCCTACAACACTACAATATGTGAGAAGCCCCCTCATGTCCAAATCCATTTTGGAAGATTTCGCTTTTGAAATTATGTCACGGAGCACTGCTCAGATGTTACCCTTAGCATTTTGACCAGGGACATTTTCCCGATATTTATGCACTCCGTCGTGCTGTTAGTTTTTGCGGTCTATTTTACGGCTAAATATAATTCAATGGTCATCCAAAATGCTAGAATTCTTCACTGTGCTTAACTATATTCTCAGGCGTGTGGATTGGCTTCAATTGTGTGTTCAGGATTTTTTCTGTTTTTGGTTCATTTGAACCCCTAAATATTTTGCGATCATCTTCAAAAGAAATTTGACTATATTCGTCAACGAAATCAGCATAAAAAGGTAGAAGTTCGCCTTTTGTGTATTTCGGATATCACATGTAAGTAATGTTGGTATTTTTTCACACAAAAGTAGAGGTCCATTCTATCCGCTGTCTTAAATTCTAACTTCATGCATGATGATTGCAATCTGTATATAAATAATAACCCCAACCTGTGTTGTAAAGTGCAAAAATACTACAAAATATACATTTCAATATTATAAGTCAAATTGAAAAAATCGCATGCGATAAAAAAATATGAAGAAATAAAAAAAAAATGTCACAAAATACTACAAAATCTATATTAACATCATTATTGCTATCTTTTTCTGCGATTTTTTTAGATTTTATACTTTTATGCCAAAAGGGCTTTCTAATTTTAAAAAATTTGTCAAAATCGCTCCAGCCATTCTGGAGATATAAGCATTCTAGCTAGCATCCCCTTCCTTTGTATATATACATTGTATATATTTCGCTATATATATCCGATATTTTTATTATCGGCATCTACGTAACGGTCAGAATTGACCAGTTCGTCTATTTGTGATTTCGCCGGCATTAAAAATATTCGCGGTTTAATGGATAATTTGACTTTTATTTATCTCAAATGCTATGGCCTATTTCAACAACTAAATGTTACCCGATGACCATCAAAATTGGAAGGCTTCTGCCCAGCCCAAAGCTCTAGTCCCATGATAACTTTCGCTTCGATTGGTCTATAATTGTGACCTGTAGAACAACTGCAAAATCAGGAAATTTTTCAGTTTTTGGTCCATTTCAACCCCTAGATATTATGCAATCATCTCCAAAAGAAATAGGGTTCTATTCTGACATTAAACCCACCTACATTTTAAATTTCGTGAAGATCGGGCCATAATTGCGACCTGTAGAGTGATTACAAATTAACATGGACAGACGGACAGACGGACAGACGGACGGACGGACATACATAGCTAGATCGACTCAGCTCGGCGAGATAGGAAGATCCAGATATACTTTCCTATGTGGGAAATCAATATTTCGTGGTGTTACATAATTTTTGGCCCAATCAAACTTATAATACCCCCAACACAAAGTGTTGTAGGGTATAATTAACCCCAACTCTACCCATTTCCCTGTAATCCTTTCCACTTGATTTCCCATAAGACTAATTGCCATTTAATGGCCACTTTTAAAAATATCTTAATTTTCTTAACGCTTAAGTTTAGCCAAGCTGAAATGAATTATTTGTGTACCAGAAAAATAAAACCAAATGTTGTTTTCATATATGTATTTGCTCGGCAATTACTAAGGATTGTTTTTTTTTTTTTTTTTCAGAACATTTGTTTTGTCATAAATATTTCGCTTGGGTCGTTTGTTAAATGATTTATTTTTTCAAATACGAATTTATTCACATAATATAAATATAAATATATACATAAATATTTCCCCCCTTTTTGATATTTTTATGGTCTTTATATTAAGTAAATATGTGTGCATATGTAAGCGGGTGACTGTGTGTGTGTGCGTGTGCTGCTGCTTAACATCTATCGACTCGCAAGATAACCTCGTAAACAAACACGAACATAAATTTTACCTGTTTCTTAACCTTTATCATTTAAATAAAGCATATTATTTACTTATCTTTATATATTGCATGTACATGTACATGTGTGTATGTGAGTGTGTGTTAGTACGTTGTGTAAATGGGACTCTTGGTGTTCTCGTGTATGAATTAGATTTAATGTTCAAAATTCGAATTTTAAGATGTGGGATATTCCGTTTTATTTAAGAATACCCAAAGCATTTCTAATAGAAGAACAGAAGTTCTTCTAATAGAACACCAGAAGATGATATTTTCAGATACCAGAAGGCGGTATTTGGCATCCTCACCAGAAGGTAGGTCTTCTCATACAGGGTGAGATAAAAATACTGCAACAAAGTCAATCGGCATAGTTTTTACATTTTTTATACCCTACACCACAAGGTGGTCAGGGTATTATGTCCTTGTGCATTTGTTTGTAACATGGAGAAGGAAGCGAGATAGACCCATAGTTATTTTTGTGGATCTCCATAGAATCACTTTCTGAGTTGATTTATGCATGTCAGTCCGTCCGTCCGTCTGTCCATGTATTCTTGTAAACAAAATGCAGGTCGCATTTATTATTCGATTGACATGAAATTTTCTAAATAACATTTGTTTGGCCCAAGGACGAACCCTATTGTAGTTGGAGATAATCGGTAAAAATTTAGATGTAACTTCCATATATATCTTCGTCCGATTTGTTTTTTTTTTTTGTACCAAACGTGTAATATCAGCCCGAATGGTATGGAATTTTGCACATACAACCAAATTAGGCCTGAAAATAAGTATGTCAATATTTGGGGAAATAGATATCAAATACAGCTCAGAAATACATTTGCCAAATTTTATCGAGACCGGATCAGATTTGGATATAGCTTCCATATATAACTTCGTTCGATTTACCTTTCATTGTGCACCGAAGGTCTAATATTTACCCAAATGGGATGGAATATTGGACATACGACCGAATTGAGTCTAGAAGCTAGTATGCCAAATTTGGTGAATATCGGTCCAGATATAGCTATAGCTCACTTATATATTGCTCATCTTGTATTTGATACCCACAGTCGTAATATGCACTCCATAACAACGATATTCAGGAAAATATATATTAAATACAGCTCAGAAATATATTTGCAAATTTTATCGAGATCGGTTCAGAGTTGGATATAGCTCCCATATATATTTTTATCCGATTTCAAATAATTGTGCACCAAATGGGCAGTACAAGTCCGAATTTAAAAAATACAAATGCTTCGGCATATTTAGTCCTTTGAACTTCGCTTAGAACTTATAATTATAATCATAGCGTGTATGATTGAATTCTCCCGCAAAAACATTTAATTGTTATGTGGAGCTCTACTAAATTAGCAAAGTGGTGGACTTTCTTTACTGTTTTTTTTTTAATTTTATTGAATGAAAGCAAAAAATGTCGAAAATAGCATCACATTTTGGAATAAGTTTAGATTTGTTCGAATTGGTCACCATTGACACGAATTATGGCCTTCAAACGGCCAACGAAATCGTCACACGCTGTCCTAATGTTGCTTGCGGTATTTTGGTCCATTCCCAGTGAAGCGCTGGCTTGAGGTGATCGACACTTTGGTATTTTTTAGTGCCAACATTGCTTTCCAAAATACTGCAGACACAAAAGTCCAACGGATTGGTATCCGAAGATTTTGGTGGCCATTGTGCGCTGGAAATGAAGCGAGGAACCTCATTTTGTAACCACTCTTGGGTGTGGCGTGCTTAGTGCTATGGTGCTGAGTATTGTTAGAATATCCAAGGTATGCGTCCAAAATGTTTGTGTGCCCAAGGCTTTAATACACCCTCCAGAATATTTTCGCGATAATATTCGGTATTTATAAGAGGAACCTCATTTTGTAACCACTCTTGGGTGTCGCGTGCTTAGTGCTATGGTGCTGAGTATTGTTAGAATATCCAAGGTATGCGTCCAAAATGTTTGTGTGCCCAAGGCTTTAATACACTCTCCAGAATATTTTCGATTATTACGAGGGAAGAGCAACCATCGGCTGTTATGGCGGCCCACACCATCATCATGGCCGGCGCTTGAGTTTTGGTGGCCAACCGAGGGTGCACCTTTCCAGCTGACCTCTTTGGCAAATAAACACAATCATTTTGTTTGTTTACAAACTGCTAGACAACGAACGTTTTCTCATCGAAACATCGGAGAAATCCAAATTCGGCAGTTCACCACTTTCGGCCAAGCGAAGCAACTTTTTGGCTCTTTTGAGTCTATTTTCTCTCTGTTGCGGTGTAAATTCTTGCACTTTTTAGAATTTCAATAGCTTTACCCCGAGATCATTTCTCAATATTTGCCGAATTGAATATTGCGGTATGTTCGGTTCACGAGCCATTTTTCGGCCACGGCGTAGCGGGTTTCGATCAAGTCGCTTCTTTACTTTTCGAAGCATTTCCCCTGATGTTGCTGTTGTCTTCCGTTCATTTCCTTGACGTTGGGATATGCTACCGTTATCACGGTAAAGAGCGATGGTACGAGACCTAAAAGATTTATTCACATTTAGATGCTGGAGTTCTCTAACGATAGCCACTTGTGGTTTTCCAGCCAAACGTAAAGAAGTCATGCTTGAATTCCATCACGAATATTTTTTTTCTGGAAAATGCTTACCACAATTATTTTAATAAAATGAGCTGTCACTGAAATTATTTTAACAGCAGTCGGATGAGTGGCTTAGAAAAGACAGCAGTCCTATTTTTTTGTAGTTTTTTCATCTCACCCTGTACATGTGTGTTATGTAAATGGGACTCTTGGTGTGCTCCTGTATGAATAAGGTTTAATGTTCAAAATTCAAATTTTGAGATATGAGATAATCCTTTTCCTCAGCGAAAAACAGAAGGTATTTTCATAGTAGACCAGAAGGTAGTCCTCTCATAGAAGACCAAAAGGTTGTCCTCTCAGAGAAACCCACAAGGTGGCCTTCTCAGAGAAGACCAAAAGAAGGTTTCTCGTGGATTACCTGAGGTCTCCTCACAGAAGATCAGAAGGTGCCCTTCTTATAGATGACCAGAAGGCGGTCTTTTAAAAGAAGGCCAGAAGGTGCTCTTCTCATAGAAGACCAGAACGTGGTCCTCTCATAAAATACCAAAATTTGGTTTTCTCGTAGAAGACCCGAATGTGGCCTTCTCATAGAAGACCAGTAGGTGGTCTTCTCATAGAAGACCAGTAGGTGGTCTTCTTATAGAAGACCAGTAGGTGGTCTTCTCATAGAAGACCAGTAGGTGGTCTTCTCATAGAAGACCAGTAGGTGGTCTTCTCATAGAAGACCAGTAGGTGGTCTTCTCATTGAACCACCAGAAGGTGGTCTTCTCATAGAAGACCAGTAGGTGATCTTCTCATAGAAGGATGTGGTCTTCTCATAGAAGGCCGGAAGAAATCCTTCTCATAGATGACCCGAAGGTGGTCTTCCCATAGATAAGCAGAAGCCGGTCTTCTCCTAAAAGACCAGAAGATAGTCTTCTCATAGAAAACTACAAGACTGTATTTTCTTAGAAAATCAGAAGAGGGTCTTCTCATAACAAACTACAGAATGACCTCCCATAGAAAACCAAAAGACTCGTCTTTTTACCCGATATTATTTAATATCCTTCCAAATTTTCCATCGCCTTTCTACCACATCCAAAAAAATTTTCTCCCGTCTGTCTCATATACTTGTGTATGTGTAAATGTTATTTATGTCTGTAGATTTTAATGTTTTTCGGTGATATGTATTAAAAATAATTGCTTATGGTTGTTGTTTTTTTTTTTTTTTTTTTTTGCTTTGCTTTATATCTTTACGTGTTTCTTCTTATTATTATTAAGCGCCAGTCAAACAGGCATGACAAACATTTTATTACATTCGATTAACATGCGTATTTCCTCGAACTCAAGGTGATAGCGGCAGGGATTTAAATAACTTCAATGTGTGTGTGCAGATAAAATTATGACAATTTTGTTAGTTATTTCTTTGTATAAGAAATTGAAATAATTATAATATTTGAAATAGATGAACTATAAATCGATTAGTAAATCAAATAAAGTATGTCATTGAATGTGCACTAATTTTAATGCGATTAAAATGAAATAACTTTGAACAATAATTTCATGCCGGTGAAAAGTAGACAATTTTAATTACAATATTTTTTGTAACATTTTTTGTCATATTTTAAGGTGGTCAATTAAAACAAAGTGAAATTTTCATATTCAAATTATTTGATTTCAAGGAGATTTTATAGAGCAGCTGAACATCCAGGGTATCTCCATAGACGAGATGAAGGGCCAGGGAGCCCCCATAGAGGAGCTGAAAACTTAGGAGTTCTCTCCAGAAAGTTTCTTAAAAGTTTAAAGTAGAGAGTCAGAGTTCTAAAGCCAAGTTGAAATTCTGGAATTCTCAATAGACGAGCTAATGTGTCAGGAAGTCTATATAGAGAAGCTGAAGGGCCAGGGCTCCTCTATAGACAAAATGAAGGACTAGGGGTCTATATCAGCAAGTTGAAGGCGTATGAGTCTATAGTAGCGAGTTGAAACTCCAGAAGGTGTCTATAAAGGCGATCTAAAGGACATGGAGTCTCTAGAGCCAAGCTGTAGTTTGAGGATGTCTCTGGGACGACCTGAAGTTTAGGGAGCTTTTATAGATGAGCTGAAGTTTGAGGGAGTTTCTAGAAGCGAGCTGAAGGTCAGTGGTTCGCTAAAGGCGAGGTGAAGGCCAGGGAGTCGCTAGAGAAGATACGAAGATCAGTGAGTTTCTATAGACTCCATAGACGAACTGGAGCTGAAAGACCATAGTGTCTCAATAGGCGAGCTAAAGGCCAGGGAGTCGCTGGAGGCGATCGGAAGGTCAGTGACTTTCTATAGACTACAAAGACGAGCTGAAGGACCAGAATGTCCCCAAAGACGAGCTGAAAGACCAGGTTAGCTAAAGGCCAGTTAGTCTTTAGAGGCGAACTGAAGCCCAGGAAGTCTCTAAAGGCGAACCAGAGAAATTCTAGAAGCGAGATTAAGGGCGAAGGATGCTCTAGAGTAGAGTTGAGGGACCAGAGAGTTTCTAGAAGCGAGATGAAGTTCAGGGAGTCTCTAGAGGTGAACTTAAAGGCCAGAGAGAGCTTAAGGGTGATGGTGGCTCTAGAGGCAAGCTAAAGGGGCAGACAGTTTCTAGAGGCATATGGAGGGGCAGGGAGTCCCTAGAAGAAGTTTGAGAGAGTCTCTGAAGGCGAGCTGAAGGCCCTTGGAGTCTCTAGAAGCGAGCTTATTTCCAGGGAGTCTCTAGAGGCGAGCTGAAGGCCAGAGAGTCTCTAGAGATGAGCAAAAGTTTTCGGAGGTCTCTAGAGATGACTTGAAGGCAAGGAAGTTTCAAGATGTGAGATGAAGTTTGAGGAGGTCCCTACAGATGAGTTGAAATTTGAGGAGGTCTCTAGAGGTGAGCTGAAGGCCAGAGATTCTCTAAAGACGAGCTGAGGTTTGAGGAAGTCTCCAAAGATCAGCTGAAGGGCCAGGGCGTCTCTCTAGACGAGCAGGAGTGGCAGGGATTTTCTAGCAGCAACCCAAGCGATGAATTCCACACATACTCGAGCTGAAGCCATGCCAGGGGCTGTAGGTATAGCCTGAGCTGAATGTCAAGTCAGGAAGTTTAGATATAGACGAGCTGAAGATCAGAACAGGGAGTCTAGATATAGACGAGCTGAAGGTCAGGGCAGGGAGTCTAGATACAGACGAGCAGAAGTGACAGGGATTTTCTAAAAGCAAATCCAGGGAATATATCAATAGACGAGCTGAAGTTAGGCAAGGAAGTCTAGCTATAGACGAGTGAAGCCAGGCCAGGGAGTGTAGCTATAGACGTGTGAAGCCAGGCCAGGGAGTGTAGCTATAGACGAGCTGAACCCAGGTAAGGCCAGGGAGTCTGGCTATAGACAAGCTGAAGCCAGGCCAGGGAGTGTGGCTATAGACGAGCTGAAGCCAGGCCAGGGAGTCTGGCTATAGACGAGCTGGAGCCAAGTCAGGCCAGAGAATCTAGCTATAAACGAGCTGAAGCCAGGCCAGGACAGGGAGTCTAGCTATGGACGAGCTGAAACCATGTCAGCGAGTCTACTTGTAGATGAGCTGAAGCAGGTGCAGGAAATCTCCGTAGAAGAGTTAAAGAAAGACAAGTTTTCAATGATGAGCTGAAGTGCAAAATATCTACAAGGCCACGTACATTTTGTGGAGGAGTATTTGGAGCATTGAGTATTCATAGGCTAGCTAAAAGCCGCGAAGCCTTTTTAGAGGAGTTGAGGGAATAGGAATTCTTTATAGATAACTTAATAGGGCAGGGGCTTTAATAGACTTCCTGTAGAGCTAAGACTCTCTATGGACGAAATTTGAGTCGCTGAGCTGATAGAGAGGGGCTGTAGAGCAGAGATATTTATAGATTTTCTGAAGACGTGAAAAATATTTAGAGGAGCTGAAGGCAATGTCTTAAAGGACTTACAGAAACGCCATGGGACCTTTATAGCTAAGCTATTGAGCAAAGTTTTTTTCGTTGCTTTTAATTCTTGAAAATTTTTCATAAAAAAAATTTCTCCAGATTAAAGAAAAGATTACTGTGTTTCTTATTTTAAATGAATTATACCAATTTAAAAGTCCCCTCCCGCTTAAAATTACGTCTAATGACCCAATTATTTCCCTTCTAAATTAATATAATTTTATTTACAAAAAATACACATCTCTTCGTACATTTATTTCTTGGAAAACAATTACACGAAACTTAATTATAATAAATTTATTTGGTTGTTTTGAACATTTCTTCTAATTAAAAATATAATTTAATTATATGTTCTGCCTTTACACATTCTATTGTCTATGGTTGTGTTGGTGTTGTGTATGCAATATTTCATCGTTGTTTACATACACACCAACGCATATCTGCAATAACATTTCAACAGTGTGTGTGTGTTTGTATATGTATGTGTGAGTGTAATTATGTTTTGTATACAATTCATATTATTTTGTTATTCCACAACATCACAGACAATAAATCTTTATTCCACCAACAATCTTGGAAACCGAAAAACAGCAATGCTGGAACATTTGAAGAAAAATCAACTAAATTTCAAGCAGTTGTAGATGGAGTTCCATGCTTGCAGTTGCAAGATAGACAGTCTAACAAAATGCTTACGCACACACACTGCAACACATGTGTCACATCAGAATGAAAAATTACCAAAAATGAACATGTACACCAAACAGAAATTCCGGAATGAGAGGAAAATATGTATCAAACTGCAGCTGCATTAGACAAAAGTAGTTGAGGGCTTGTGTGCGATTTTTTTTCCAATTGCATCGGGGGTGAGGCAAGAAGTGATCAACGTAAGGGAATATAAACACAAAAAAATGAAAGGAGTTTAGGAAACGTAGTCCGCTAACAACCATGGGTAGCTTCGCCAACAATACACTTCACTTTTTTTGAGGGACGACTTGTAACGTTGGCAATTTTCTATTAGCATTAGAACTACTTAAAAATCCGTTCAGTTTTAAAAATATGTTTTTTTTACTCCTTCAAGAGTTGATTTTTATATCATCGATGCTCCAACTTACGAATCCGGAGGTCTTCCATTTTAAAAAATAATTTTATATTATTTTTTAATTTTTAAAAAATATTGAGTTTTGGTGTATATCCGTTCCTCCCTAATGTCACAGTAAGTAGTACTTAGTTTACAACTTTTATAAGTACCCCGAACGGAAGAAGCTCTGTTATAGATTTCAGTGGTGCATCATTAGTTTTATATTTTATAAATGTCACTTACTTCTGCGACCACGCTCTCATGTGTGGCTGGCTATGTGATATGTGTCGGCCATGAGTGACTGTGGGACAAAATTATTGTTCTGTTAAAATTAAATTTAAAATTGGAATATAAGATCATCGAGCTGAAGGCAAGAGAGAGTCTCTACAGACGAGATGGAGAACGAAGGGGGTCTTCCTATGGAGATGTCAAGGTAGAGGCAAAATAGTACATCAAAATGTGCAAGGCGAGTTAGTCTATATGTGCGTGTTGGTAGGGAGAAGGAGTATCCTAAAACGAGCTGATAGGCGAGGGATTCTCTATAGACCATGAGCAGGATGAGGTAGTCTATATGTGCGAGCTAGAAGAAATGGCGTTTCTTGGGACAAGATGGAGGCGAGTGAGTCTCTATAGAAGGAGTATCTTAAAACGAGCTGCTAGGCGAGGGATTCTCTAAAGTCCTTGAGCAGGACGAGGTAGTCTATAAGTACGAGGTAGAAGGAAAGGGTGTTCCTTTGGACAAGATTTAGGCGATTGAGTCTCTATAGACATTTTGAAGGGCAAAGGCGTCTCTATATCGATATGTGGGTCGAAAAAGTCTCTGTAGAAGATGTAGTGAACGAGGGACTCTCTGAAGGGGAAAGAGTCTCACAGACGAAACGGAGAGCGAGGGGTTTTTTTTCTAAAGGATATGTCAAGGTAGAGGCAGAATAGTATATCAAAACGTGCAAGGTGAGTTAGCCTACATGTGCGTGCTGGTAGGGAGAAGGAGTATCTTAAAACGTGGTGATAGGCGAGGGATTCTCTATAGACCATGAGCAGGACGAGGTAGTCTATATGTGCGAGCTAGAAGAAAAGGGCGTTTCTTGGGACAAGATGGAGGCGAGTGAGTCTCTATAGAAGGAGTAGGGAGAAGGAGTATCTTAAAACGAGCTGCTAGGCGAGAGATTCTCTAAAGACCTTGAGCAGGACGAGGTAGTCTATAAGTGCGAGGTAGAAGGAAAGGGTGTTTCTTTGGACAAGATGGAGGCGATTGAGTCTCTATAGACATTTTGAAGGGCAAAGGCGTCTCTATATCGATATGTGGGTCGAAAAAGTCTCTGTAGAAGATGTAGTGAGCGAGGGACTCTCTGAAGGGGAAAGAGTCTCCACAGACGATACGGAGAGCGAGGGTTTTTTTCTAAAGGAGATGTCAAGGTAGAGGCAGAATAGTATATCAAAACATGCAAGGCGAGTTAGTTTATATGTGCGTGCTGGTAGGGAGAAGGAGTATCTTAAAACGAGCTGATGGGCGAGGGATTCTCAATAGACCATGAGCAGGACGAGGTAGTCTATATGTGCGAGCTAGAAGGAAAGGGCATTTCTTGGGACAAGATGGAGGGGAGTGAGTCTCTATAGAAGGAGTAGGGAGAAGGAGTAGGGAGAAGGAGTATCTTAAAACGACCTGCTAGGCGAGGGATTCTCTAAAGACCATGAGCAGGGCGAAGTAGTCTATAAGTGCGAGGTAGAAGAAAAGGGTGCTTCTTTAGACAAGATGGAGGTGATTAAGTCTCTATAGACATTTTGAAGGACAAAGGCGTCTCTATATCGATATGTGGGTCGAAAAAGTCTCTGTAGAGGATGTAGTGAGCGAGGGGCTCTCTATAGGCAATGTGGAGTGCGAGGCAGTCTCTATGGACGATATGAAGAGTGAGAGTGTTTTCGTAGATGAATTGAAGTGCTAGAGAGTCCTTATATATGATGTATGGATGAGGGAGTCCCCATAAACAGTATAGTATCTACAGATGAAGTGGTGGGTAAATGATTGTATACATGACCAGAATAGCGTAGGAGTTCCTATAGGCGAAGGGGATGGTGAATGAGTCTCCATAGTCGAGCTAAAGGCCAGATAATCTCATGAGGCGAACAGAAAGACAAAGAGTCTCTAGAATCGAGCTGAAGGGCAAAGATTCTCTAGTGCTGAGGCGAGGGGGGCTCCATAGGCGATCTGAAGGCCAGGGAGTTCTCATAGGAGATCTGAAGGCCAGAGAGTCTCTAAAGGTGAGCTCAGGGTCGAAAGTCTCTTGAGGGAAGCGGAAGTGGCAGGGTAGGCTCTATAGGAGAACTGAAAGAAATGGAGTCTCTCTAGATGAACTTAATACCAGGGAGACTCCATAGGCGATCTGAAGGCCAGGGAGTTATCATAGGAGATCTGAAGGCCAGGGAGTCTCTAACGGTGAGCTCAGGGCCGAAAGCCTCTTGAGGCAAGCGGAAGTGGCAGGGTAGGCTCCATAGGAAAACTGAAAGAACTTAATACCAGGGAGTCACCATAGGCGATCTGAAGGTCAGGGAGTTCTCATAGGAGATCTGAAGGCCAGGGGGTCTCTAGAGGTAAGCTAAAAGCAAAGGGAGCCTGTAATGGTGAACTGAAGAACCGTAAGTCTATATTAGCGAACAGAAGGCCAGAGAGGTTAATAATAGAAATGAAGGTCAGGAAGTCCTTAGAGGGGAGCTGAAGGCATCTGTAGATGTAAACTGATGTTCAGTTAGGTTGTAGCAGCGAGCAGAAGATAAAAGAAGGCCATGGAGAATCCAGAGGTCATGAACTGCAAGTCAGGATGTATCTACCCTGGGAGCGTCTATAGGGTCTATGGGGCAAGCAGAGGGCCAAAAGGTCTTTAAAATAGAACTGACAACCAGGGAGACTCCAAAGGCGAACTGAAGCCTGGAGTGTCTCTAGCGGCGAACTAATGACCATGAAATCTTTATAAGCGACCTCAAGGTCAGGAGGTCTCTATACAGGGCGTCTCTATAAGGAATCGTATGCCTTAGGACTCTTTATGAGCGAGCTGAGGGTCATGGAGTCTTTAATGATCATCTGATTCGGGCTGAACGCCTTGGAATCTTTAGAAATGAAATTAAGACCAGAGCATCCCTATATGTAAACTCAGCGCCAAGAAGTCTCTATAGCCAAATTGAAGACTTAGGAGTCTCTATAGAAGAGCTTATGCCTCCAGTGTCTCTGGTGGCGAGCTGATGACGATGGAATCTCTATAACCGAGCTGTATAGCTAGGGAGTCTCTAGACGTGAGCTGGTTAGTGCCAGATAGTCTTCATAAATTAACTAGATAGGGTCTAAGAGTCTTCCTAAGGCTGAAGGATCTTACATCCTCATTTATAGGTGGGAGGCAGCAGCACTTTTGTTTATTGAAAGGAGAGCAGAACTTTTTGGGAGTCAATTGGGGCCATGTAGTCGGGCAGGCTATGCAGCCTAAAAGGGTCATGAAGTTTGGACAGGTCAAATAGTCTAGGAATCTGTAAGGGCCAGGGAGCCTAGAATTGCCAGAGTACTAAAAGGGCCAGGGATTTTTTTAAGGGCCAGGAATCTAGAGGCGTTAGCAAGTTTAGAAGGGCCAGGAAGTCTAAGGTTAGAGTTATCATACACTTATTTATAGGGAATGTCAAAGTTGTTTATGGGTGAAAGGAAGGCCGTATTTCTTTATAAACGAGTCGAAGGCCAAGATGGGCCACGGGATTTAGAAGATCGAGTCTAGAAGTTCCGGAAGTCTAGAATGGCCAAGGTGCATAGATATGTAATGGAGTCTTAAATATCAAGCAGGCTAGTGTATCTAAACAGGGAAGGAAGTCTGTAAGAGCCAGGGAGCATAGAGATGCCAGGGAGTCGTCCGCCAGACAAGGAAATGAAGAAGTGCCAGGGTGTCTCGAATGATCAGAGAGTGTAGAAGAACTAGGAAGTCTATAAGGACCAGGGAGTCTAAAAAACAAGGCAGTCGAGAAAATGTCCTGTTAACGTAAGACAAAGCGCGAAGGCTTTTGTGTATCTGGCAAAGATGAGCAAAAAATTTCATTCGGACGAAGAATTGGTGGTCAACACAGGACCAAAGCAAGATATTGGTTTTCTTCATTTACCAAAAATTCCAAGACTCCCTTGGCACTACAAAAAACACACTAAGGGACGACGAAACTGGATTGATTGGATTTTTTTCTATATATTCCTTCAATATCTTACAGTACCCTTACAGTACCACCGTAACATCTAAAACCTTGATATGATATCAACCACACTAAAAATGTTATTACAATCTTTAGTTGCAAGAAGTAATAAAATTGCACATGCTTCTCCCACTCTCCCCACCCACATCTTTCATGTCTTTTTTTGATATGTACCACTACATACTGTGATGTTTTTTTTTCTCGTCCAATTGTTTTTTCATCGCCACATTTGCCATCATATATCATCACATCCTGGAAAAGAAAACCTTGTGTAATTTTTATAAAAATAAATATCAAAATTAAAATACTCAACATTGCCAGAAGTTTGCGGTGCTCGGGTTTTTTTCTTCTTGCTGCTTTTCTTCTACTATTTTTAACAAATGCTGAATAAGCTGCAGCTGGAAAAATATTTCACTTAGCAAACAACTGTTGCCCTACACATACACAAATAGTTACAGAATTGTAAGGTTTTTTGTGGGAGGGGATTTTTTTTTTTGGGTCACATGAAGAAAAGGTAAATGTTTTACAAAGAATTATTTATGAAGTCAAGTATTTTGTGTATGAAGAAGAAAGGAATATTGTCTTTTTTTGGAAATGCATTATTAATTTTATGATGAAAGTACATACATCTGTAATGAATTTGTATTCTATTTTTCGTAGCCTCCATCATACTATGAAGGGTAAATTTAGTCTTTCGTTCAGTTTGTGATTTCTCGTATTATGATGTTATGTTATTTATATTTATGATAGTACGAAACCTATAACCAATTTCTGTGGCATTTGTAATTATACCCTACAACACTGTGTGTTGGTGGTATTTTAAGTTTAATTGGGTCAAAAAAGTATGTAACACCTCAAGATATTGGTCCCGACATAGGAAACTACATATGTATCCTCCTATTTCGCCGTTCTGAGTAGATATAGCTGTATATGTCCGTCCGTCCGTCTGTCCATAATAACTTGTAATCACGCTATAGGTCCCAATTGTGGCTCGATCCTCACGAAATTAAAAATGGAGGTGGGGTTAGGGTAAAAATAGAAGCCTGATTTTGCTGTTGCTTTACAGGCCACAATTATAAACCAATCGAAGCGAAATTTTGCACGGAGTTAGAGTTTAGGGATAATTTGGACAGTCATCGGACAATATTTGGATGGGTAGAATAAACTCTAACTTTTATGTCAAAAATACGAAAATTTCCACTAAACGGCGAATATTTTTAATCCTAGCTGAATCACAAATACCCAAAAAGTCACTTCTGACCATTAAAGTGGTGCTGATAGCCAGTATATGGGATATATACAATATACAGGGTAAGATGAAAAAACTGCAACCAATTTCAGGCTGCTGTTATTTCTAAGTCACTCATCCGGCAGCTGTTAAAATTATTCCAGTGACAGCTCATTATAATGTTTACAAGCTTACAAAAACATTTTGGTGAGAATTTTCCAGAAAAAAAAGTTATTCGTAATGGAAGCGTGATAATGTGATTTCTTTATATTTGGCTGCAAAAAAGTTGCTATCGTTAGAGCACTCCAGCATTTAAATGCGATTAAATCTTTCGTTTCTCGTACCGTGATACTGGTATCGTAACCCGACGTCCAGAAAGTGGACGGAAGAAACCAGCAACATCAGCAGAAATGGTTCGCAAAGTAAAGAAATGTCTTGATCGAAACCCGCATCGCAGTGGCCGAAAAATGGCTCGTGATATGTTCAGCTCACGAGCAATATTCCATTCGGCAAATATTGACAAATGAGCTCGGAGTAAAGCCATTGAAATTCCAAAAAGTGCAAGAACTTACACCGCAATAGAAAGAAAATAAACTCAAAAGAGCTAAAGAGTTGCTTCGCTTGGCCGTGAGTGGTGAACTGACTAATTTGGTTTTCTCCGATGAGAAAACATTCGTTGTCCAGCAGTTTGTAAAGAAACAAAATGATGGTGTTTACTTGCCAAAGAGGTTAGCTGAAAAGGAGCACCTTCGGTTGGTGTGGGCCGCCATAACTCCCGATGGTCATTCTCCGCTTGTATTAATCGACCATGGCATCAGAATAAATGCTGAATATTATCTCGAAATATTTTGGAGGGTGTATTAATGCTTTAGGTGCGCAAACATTTTGGCCGCAGACCTTGGACATTCGAACAGGACTCAGCACCATCGCACTAAGCAAGCGCCACCCAAGAACGGTTACAAAATGAAGTTCCTCGCTTCATTTCCAGCACAGAATTCCACCAAAATCTCCGGATACCAATCCGTTGCACTATTGTGTCTGAAGTATTTTTTGGAAAGCAGGGTTGGCACAAAAAATACCAAAGTGTCGATCACCTCAAGCAAGCGCTTCGCCGGGAATGGGCCAGACCTTGGAAATTCCAACAGGACTAAGCGCCCTCGCACTCAGCATGAATGGTTACAAATTAAGGTTCCTCGCTTCATTTCCAGCGCACAATGTCCTCCAAAATCGGCTGACTATTGTGTCTGGAGCTTTTGGGAAAGCAATGTTGGCATTAAAAAATATCGATCACCTCAAGCAAGCGCTTCGCCGAGAATGGGCCAAAATACCGTAGAGCAACATTCGGACAGCGTATGACGGTTTCATTGGCCATTTGAAGGCCATAATTCGTGCCAAGGGTGACCAATTCCAACAAATCTAGCCTTATTCTAAAATATAATGCTATTTCCAACGTTTTTATACCCTCCGCTAAAAAAAGTATGGAGGGTATATTAAGTTCGTCATTCCGTTTGTAACTCACCGAAATAATCATTTTAGACCCAACAAAGTATATATATTCTTGATCAGCGTAAAATTCTAAAACGATTTAGCCCTGTCCGTCCGTCTGTTGTAATCACGCTACAGTCTAAACGAATTAAGATAGGCAGCTAACATTTTTCACAGATCTTTCTTTTGTCTGCAGGCAGGTCAAGTTCGAAGATGGGGTATATCGGTCCATGATATCGTATATCCCCCATATAACGGTACCCCCCAATATTCGGTTTTTTATGATTTTACCCACATTTTTCAACGGAATTGTCTGAAAATCCACACAAGGAGTTCCTTGTGGGTACTTTATACCTCGGCAGATAATTATCTATATAGGTCCACGATATCGTATAGCCCCCATATTACGGTATCCCGATATTTGGTATTTTGATGATTTTGTCGATAAAGGTTTACGATATACGGTATTTTGATGATGTTAGCCACACTTTTCAATGGAATTGTCTAAAAAGTAGTTCCACACAAGTAGTTCCTTGTGAGTACTTCACCTCCTGAACTTACTGGTTTTTTGCTTTCATTCAATAAAATTTAAAAAAAAATACAAATTTTTGCGTTTGACTTTGTGGAGGATTTTTATCTCACCCTGTATCTTCAATCCCCTTCTGGCAACTTACCCACAGAGGGTCACAATTTTCAATACATTTATCTCGCATAACTTGCGAAACAAATCTGCAATTCTTTACAGCTTGCTATATCTAAAGATATTTCTTAACCAGAAACCTGAGATGAGTATGGATTTTATTGAAATCTAAAATTTCGCATAAAATTGGATATAAATGTTCGATTTCCTTCAAATTTTGCTCGTATCAATATTTTTATCTTAAGAAGAAGTATGAAAATGGAATACTTCGTACCTCTATATATGTTACCTCTCGCATTATTCAACATTTTCCGAAAATTTGCACATATCCCATATAAGGTATGGGAAGTGGTCGATATAGTCCAATTCTGGCACGTTGTAATAATTCTATCAATCTTAGGTCAGATACGAATTGGCCAATTGCTTCGGAACCTCCCCCATAGGGGGTCAACATTTGTAGGGTATACAAATGTTGACCCCCTATGGGGGTAAGGGTATTATGTCTTTGTGCATTTGTTTGTAACATGGAAAAGGAAGCGGGATAGACCCATAGTTACTTTTAAGGATCTCCATAGAATCACTTTCTGAGTTGATTTATGCATGTCAGTCCGTCTGTCCGTCCGTCCGTCCGTCTGTCCATGTATTCTTGTGAACAAAATGCAGGTCGCATTTATTATCCGATTGCGATGAAATTTCCTATACAACATTTGTTTGGCCCAAGGACGAACCCTATTGAAATTGGAGATAATCGGTAAAAATTTAGATATAGCTCCCATATATATTTTCGTCCGATTTGCCTTTTATTGTGCACCAAACGTGTAATATCAGCCCGAATAGTATGGAATTTTGCACATACAACCAAATTAGGCCTGAAAATAAGTGTGCCAAATTTGATCGGAATCGGTTCAGATATAGCTGTAGCTCCCTTATGTATTGTTCATCCGATATGTTCTTTTTGTTCTCCGCAGCCGTAATTTGCACTCTGTAACAACAATATTTGGGGAAATATATCAAATGCAGCTCAGAAATACATTTGCTAAATTTTATCGAGATCTGTTCAGATTTGGATATAGCTCCCACATATAACTTCGTCCGATTTACCTTTTATTGTGCACCAAACGTCTAACATTTGTCCAAATGGGATGAAATTTGGCACTTACGACCAAACTGAGTCTAGAAGCTAGTATGTCAAATTTGGTGAAGATCGGTTCAGATATAGCTATAGCTCCTATATATATTTTTCATCCGAGTTGTAGTATTTGTTACCCACAGCCGTAATATGTACTACGTAACAACGATATTCAGGGAAATATATCAAATACAGCTCAGAAATATCTTTGCCAAATTTTATCGAGATTGGTTCAGATTTGGATATAGCTCCCATATATATCTTTATCTGATTTCAAATTAATTTTGCACCAAATGGGTAATACAAGTCCGAATTTAAAAGATACAAATTCTTCGGCATATTTAGGCCTTTGAATTTTAAATTATAATTATGATTGAATTCCCCCATAAAAACTTTTAATTGTTATGTGGAGCTCTACTAAATTAGCAAAGTGGTGTAGGATATCCAAAGTCGGCCCGCCCGACTTTAGGACTTTCTTTACTGGTTTATAATCATAAATCAATGCTGGGGGTAGACATCTCTCAGCAAAACCGATTGATACTATTTTCCTTGTTAACTTGTTATTTGTACCATTTTAGCACGAAAATGTAGCTCCCCCAAATGTTGCATAGGCATACACCAAATATTTCCCTATTTATTTTCAATAAAAATAACTGCTTAACTTAAATAATAAATAAGCTATTTATTTTAGTATTAGAAATGAAATTTACCATATCTTTTCGTTTTTTCTTTCGCCTTCCCATAAAAAAGTACCACCAACCTATCAGACACAAAGCCATCCAACAACAATGGGGTCGGTCATGTTAAATGCGAGCATCTTTTGTGTGGCATTTTTGCATTAATAATGACCACTTAAACTGCCAATAATTTATCTGTGAGACCTTTTGGGCAAAAAAAAAAAAACAGAAAATTTGATCTAATCGAAATTGTGTAGCACCGGACGAGTAGAGATAAGAGCCAAAAACAGACACACACACCCACCCACCCAGCCAACCAACCATAAAGCTTTCAACATTCAAATAAAACAAAAGAATAATAAAAACGAATGACTTTCAAATTGATTTCTCATGTTTTAACAATTAGTTGGCAATGAATCACGTCCAAAATGCAAGGAGGAAACTAAAAGAAGATTTTCCACGATTACACTTAGGAGGGGAGGGTAGCACACACCCCCAGATACATATCTAAGACTCTTCGTGAAGGCCAGGCACAAAAGTCGCCAAAGATATACTCAAACAATCGCATGCACACAGACACATATACGCTCACTCACACACACCTAGATAAAACACAATCAAATTATTATCGAAGTCAAGTGTTTGGCAAACGTGTTCCCAAAGTCTTGGCCAAGACACCCCCGTCTAAAAGTTGGCTTTGAAAATAGCCAAAAATCAATTGAAGGCTAAGCAGTGGAAGCTGAAGCTGAGAAGCCGAAGCAATGGACCTTCTCCAAGACCGTAAACGTAGCCAAATCAAATGTTAAGCAAAGTATCAATCTCTTGGCATTTTGGCACATAAAGACGCTCAAATGAATTAAATTAAGTAGTAATAAATTTTTGATTTTTCTTTTTTTGTTTCACCCCAGACCAACTTTACAATAGTTGGCGTTGAGCCATTTTTCGGCTGAGACAAAGGTAGCCAGCCAGCGTGTTGGCTGTTCTTTAATGTTTGGAAAATCTAATCAGTGCTTTGAACACATATCAAAGAGAGACTGGCAGACAGACAAGCATTTCGCGGTGTGATAATAACTCTTATTATTTTCTAGTCACACTGGCTGCATGATAACACTAAGCGGAACACTATTGAAAAGTTGGCTCAGAGTAGTGTAAAAATGAATGATTCTGCTTAAATAATGTATGACACAGAAATGGTTTTCTCACTTGCAAGTTATCTAAGATGAAACTTTGGAAACCAGAGATTATTTTATGAACAAACATTTATGTGAAGCAGAAAAAGAATTAATCCATGTGTTTAAGTTGGCATTGCATATTGCTAAAGGATCCAGAGAGCCTACGTTCGCTTAGTACGGACCGCAGAGAGATGTGTTCTTGGGCTAAAGGGTTGCCTGCAACCCCTAGGAGCCTACGTTCTCTTGGAACAGACCGTAGGGAGAAAGCCTTCCTGGTCTGAAGATTTTTCCTACAACGTAACAACGTAGGCCCGGCACACCTCGGACCGTAGCTGCTTTTCCAAGCCATTTCTCTACAACTCTTTGGGTACTCTCTCGGCTCATGTTGCTGTTAGAGATTTTGGAGGCATTCAGCCACTTCTGTGCATTGCGACTTTGTTTGCATATGATCTCAATTTTGGTAGCTACGGCTAGAATAGGTAATATATCGACACGGCTTGACAACCTCTCACTACACTTAAATAAACTGTAATTTATTTTATTTTTAAACTAATCCTTGTTGCTTTTATTTATCATTTCTATTTTTTGACGGCCACGAGTTGTATGCCTGGGAGAACATTCACTTCTCATACAGAGAGAGGTATTTGTCCCAGTTGAGCCGAATTCTTGCTGCGCTCAAAAACCATATAAGAATATAAATATTTAAGGATATTTCTATGTGGAGCTTTGTAAGAATTGTTCGAATTAAACATTGAGCTTAAAGGGGAATGTTTTTTTTAGAGGACATTCCAAGTTTGCTTAGACGTGTGTTATTAAGACTACCTATTAAAGATGAGCTTTCAAATATTTTTCTGAGGATAACTTGAGCTTATTTTGCGTAGACTCAGTTTTTAGATTTTGAGACTACCGAGCTTATTTCTCTTTTAAGGATATTTTGAATTTACCGAGCGTGGGTACATTTTAAGAATAATTTTATTTATTATTTATTTAAGAATAATCAATGTCTTTATATACCCTACAACACACTGTGGTCAGGGTATAATGTCTTTGTGCTCTTGTTTGTAACATAAGGATCGAGGCGAGAAAATTGTGATGATCTGCACAGAATCATATTTTGAGTCGATTTGTGCATACCCGTCCCTCTGTCCATGTACTTTTTTTAAACAAAGTACAGGGCGAGATAAAAAAAACTGCAACAAAGTCAAACGCTATAATTTTTACATTTTTTTATTGAATGAAAACAAAAATATTGGAAAAAGTATCAAATTTAAGAAAAAGTTTAGATTTGTGCGAATTGGTCACCTTTGGCACGAATTATGACCTTCAAACGGCCAATGAAAGCGCCACACGCTGCTCGGATGTTGCTCTGCAGTATTTTGGCCCATTCTCGGCGAAGCGCTTGCTTGAGGTGATCGACACTTTGGTATTTTTTAGCGCCAACATTGCTTTCCAAAATACTGCAGACACAAGAGTCCAACGGATTGGTATCCGGAGATTTTGGTTGCCATTGTGCGCTGGAAATGAAACGAGGAAAATCATTTTTTAGCCATTCTTGGGTGGCGCGTGCTGAGTGCGATGGTGCTAAGGCCTGTTAAATGTGCAAAGTCTGCGGTCAAAATGCTTGCGCACCCAAGGCTTTCATACACCCTTCAGAATAATTTCGCGATACTATTCGGCACTTATTCTGATGCCACGGTCGATTAATACGAGCGGAGAGCGACCATCGGCTGTTATGGCGGCCCACACAATCACCATGGCCGGTGCTTGAGTTCTGGTGGCAAACCGAAGGTGCACACTTCCAGCTGACCTCTTTGGCAAGTAAACATGATCATTTTGTTTGTTTGCAAACTGCTGGACAACGAATGTTTTCTCATCGGAGCGGAGAAAACCAGATTCGGCAGCTCACTACTTTCGGCCAAGCGAAGCAACTCTTTAGCTCTTTTGAGTCTATATTCTTTCTGTTTAGGTGTAAGTTCTTTCACTTTTTGGAATTTCAATGGTTTTACCCCAAGTTCAATTTTCAATATTTGCCGTATGGAATACTGCGATATGTTCAGCTCACGAACCATTTTTCGGCCTCTGCGATGCGGGTTTCGATCAAGTCTCTTCTTTACTTTGCGCACCGTTTCTGCTGATGTTGCTGTTGTCTTCCGTCCACTTCCTTGACGTCGGGCTGCATTACCAGTATTACGGTAACGAGCGATGGCACGAGACACAAAAGATTTATTCACATCTAAATACTGGAGTGCTCTAACGATAGCCACTTGAGGTTTTCCAGCCCCATATAAAGAAATCACACTGCCACGCTTGAATTCCATCACGAATAACTTTTTTCTAGAAAATTCTCACCAAAATACTTTTGTACGCTTGTAAACAATATAATGATTTGTCACTGAAATAATTTTAACAGCTGTCGGACGAGCTGCCTAGAAATGACAGCAATCTGAATTTGGTTACAGTTTCTCATATCACCTTGTGTATTAAAATATTGAATTTGTAAATCCGTTTGTAACTTCTTCAAATATTCATCGTAGACTTATAAATATATTCACGATCAGCATAAAATTCTAAGTCGATTTAACAATGTCCGTTTGCCAGTCGAAATCACATTATTTCACGTAGAGCTTAAAAATTTGACACAATATTTTGTGTTGTGCCTAGTATGGTTGGTATTAAAAATAAAATACATCGGTCCACATTTTAATATGGCCAGCATATACTAATACCTCCCGATATTCAGCATTCTGATGATTTTTTCAATATTATAAACAAGAATTGTTTCAAATTTCGTTTTTGATGTTTATAATGAGAAAATAGTCCACGTTTTAGTATAGCCAGCATATAGCAATACCTCCCGATATTCAATATTTTTTTTGACATTATTTTTTTTATCGACATTATTCACCGGAATTGCTTCAAATTTTGTATTTGAAGTTCGGAATCGGTACAACAGGCTACGGCGGAAAATTTCTTATTCAGGCCTAAGTGTTCGTACAGTTCCCATGCAACAGTTTCATTTGATGGGTATTTTTCAAGGGATTCTTTCCAAATGGTGGAGGGTAATAAAAATTCGGCCAGTCTGAACTTAGCTTCTATGTTATTTGTTTTAGAATTATTTAGGGGATATTTTGAGTCTACACATGGTAGCACTTTTAGGAATGCTTTAAGTGATATTTTGAGTTCACTGAGCGTCGGGGCATTTAAAGAATAATATTGAGGGCAGCGTGTTTTTTAATGATATATAGATACTTTGAGCTTACCGAGCGTAGTTTTTTGAACATATTCTAAAGCTTCAATTTGTTCTCAGACACCAGCTGGCCACCGGTTCATCTATATAGGCCACCAACTCGTCTAGGAGACCCAGTTGAGCACCAGCTCACCTATAGAGACAGAGCTGGGCTGCAGCTCGTTTATAGAGACCTAGCTGGGCACCAGTTTGTCTATAGAGTCCCACTTGGGTACCAGCTCGTCTATAGAGACCAAGCTGGTTTCTAACCCGTTTATAGATACCGAGCTGGCCCCTAGTCTGTTTATAGACCTCCAGCTCGTCTATTTGGACCAGCTGGCCTCCTATATAGAATTAGAGACCGGCTGGCCTCTAGCTCGTTAATAAATACAACGTCGTCTATATATATCTATATATCGTCTATAAAGACCAGCCCGTCTAGTCCTGTTTGCTTATAAAGATCAGCTGTCCTCCAGTTCGTCTTAGGTTATTTTGAGTTTTCTTTTAAACATTTCTCATGGTATTTTGAGCTTGCTGAGTATTAGATTATGGTCCCACACATAGGAAACTATATATGGATCCTTCTATTTTCCGAGCTGAGTCGATCTAGCTAAGTATGTCCATTCGTCCATGTTAATTTTTAAAATTTAATTGAAGGTGGGGTTAGAATCAGAATAGAGGACTATTGGTTTGGAAAAGATCGCAAAATAAATAGGGTTGAAATGGACCAAAAACAGAACATTTTCTTGATTTTAAAATTGCTCTTCAAGGCTATTCACGGACGCGGAATTTAGCATGAGGGTAATGTGTAGGGCTGGACAGAATACTCCCATTTTGTTTGGTCATCGAAAAATATTAAGCTGATAAAATAGACCATAACTTTTATGTAAAACCATACAGCAATTTCCACTAAACCGCGAATAATTTTCATATTTTTATAGGCTCCGCACGACTTTCTTTATTCTGTTTTAGGTTGACGGACTTCATCTTGTCATTTCCCTCTATCCGTTCATTCTACAATCTGTCTGTACTCATGATAACTCTCAAATGGTATATAGTAATATTCGATTCGATTTCGGAGATGGGCAATATCTGCAAACTCCTTCTGGTGCCATCCCCACAAACGTTATTATACCCTACAACACCATGTATTGGGGGTATTATAAGTTTGATTGGGCCAAAAATTATGTAACACCTCGAAATATTGGTTTCCCACATAGGAAAGTATATATGGATCTTCCTAGCTCGCCGAGCTAAACCGATCTAGCTATGTATGTCCGTCCGTCTGTCCGTCTGTCCATGTTAATTTGTAATCAAGCTACAGGTCGCAATTATGAACCGATCCTCTCGAAATTGAAAATGGAGGTGGAGTTTGGGTCAGAATAGAACCCTATTGTTTTTGGAGATTATCGCACGATATTAAGGGGTTGAAATGGACCAAAAACAGAAAATTTTCCTGATTTTACAGTTGCTCTATAGGTCACAATTATGAACCAATCGACGCGAAAATTTACATGGAGTTAGAGTTTGGGACTGGACAGAAACCTAAATGGCTAAAAAAAATAAATTTTTCTAATTTTGTAGTCGTTCTATAGGCCACAATTGTAAGCTAATCGACACGGAATTTCGAATCGGAAGAGAGTTAAGGACAGAGACAGAGAGATTATATTTTGCTGTAAAATGGACCACAACTTTCGTGTGCAATTGTTTTGAATACTTCACAATTCACGGAGTGCGTAAATATTGACCAAATTCTCCGGGTCAAAAACCTAAGGGTAACCTCTGGGCAGGGCTCTTTGGCATTATTTCAAAAACGAAATCTTCCAAAATGGATTTAAAGGGACTTCGAACATATTGTAGTGGTGTAGGGTATCACATGGTCGGCCCCGCACGACTATAGCCTTTGCTTACTTGTTTTTTTCTAAATATATAATATATTTGATTATATTTTGAATTTGAATCACTTTTTTGTACCTCCCATAGAAGGGGTCCACATTTTGACCAATAAGAACTGTCGTATAATATTTTATTAATAACTTTTTCATAATTCGAAAATCCTAATATTATTCTATCCAATATAGTATTCTATTTGGTACCAACTGGTACATAGTAATGTGTTTAACAATTGAGTTTGAAGATATCGATCTCCAATGTCTGTCTATTCCATCCAGTACTGTTCTCACAAAAAACCTTTTTTTTAATATATAACTTTTCAATATATTTAAAATTTGGATCACTATTTTCGTACCTCACATTCAAAAGGCCAACATTTTGAATACTAAGACCTTTCGTACAATATTATATGAGTGACACATATTCTTTTATCTCATTTCAAAAATCTTTATACTTTTCGTCAAATTAGAGCAGTTTCAAAAATTTATTATAAATATTTAATATCGGTGCACTTATGCACCAACAAGTGAACATCAAAGACCTAAAATGGTAAAGATTAGACAAAATGCATTCTGATCAGATGGTTTGTGTCTATACTATCTAGAATAACAGGTCATGACAGGACCATGTTAATATAAAAACCACATTTATAGAAAAAAAGTACAAATAGAAGTTTAAACCAGTAAGGAAAGCTCAAAAGTCGGACGGGGCCGACTATATGATACCCTACACCACTATGCATATTTAGTAGAGCTCTCGTAAAAAGATTTATACAGGTCATTTCAGAGCTCTATGAGATATTTGGTACAAAATCAAAATCTATCTAATTCTATCGTGCATTTTACGAACTATAGCTATCTCTGAACCGGGTTTCTCCAAATTTGACGTATTAGCTTCTAGACTGAATTCGGTCTTATGTACGAAAATTCATTTGAAAATTCAATTTGATGCACAATTAACACGAAATGGGATGAAGATATATATGGGAGCTATAGCTATGTCTGAACCTATTTTTACTAAAATTGGTGTACTTGCTTCTAAGCTGGTTTCGGTCGGATTTGCCAAAATTGATGCTAAATCGGATGAAGATATATATGGGAGCTATATCCAAATCTGAACCGATTTCGGTAAAATTTAAAACAGCTATTCCTGTGCTCCATCTAATACCTGGTACCAAATATCACGGTTGTGGAGTGAATATTACGAATGTAAGGGACTAAAACACTAAATCAGATGAAACATATATATGGTTGCTATATCTATATCTGAACCGGTTTTCACTAAATTTGATATACTTGCTTCTAGGCTGAATTTGGTCCGATGTACTAAAATTCAGTCCATTTGGACTTATATCGGCCGTTTGGTGCACAATTAACCCGAAATCGGATGAAGATATATATATATGAGAGCTATAGCCAAATCTGAACCGATTTCGATAAAATTACAAACAGCTATTTCTGGGCTGTATCTTTTATCTGGTACCAAATATCATTCTTGTGGAGTGCATATTACGAATGTGAGAGGCTTAAACACCAAATCGGATAAAACATATATATGGGAGCTATAGCTGTTTCTGAACCGATTTTCTCCAAATTTGTTGTATTTGCTTTAAGGCTAATCTCGGTCACATGTGCCAAAATTCGGGCCATTTGGGCTGATATTGGCCATTTGGTGGCCAATTAACCCGAAATCGGATGAAGATATATATGGAAGCTATATCCAAATCTGAACCGATTTCGATAAAATTTAAAACAGCTATTTCTGTGCTCCATCTAATACCTGGTACCAAATATCACGGTTGTGGAGTGCATAGTAGGAATGTGAGGGACTTAAAGATCAAATCGGATGAAAGATATATATGGGAGCTATAGCTATATCTGAACCGATTTTATCCAAATTTGATATACTTGCTTCTAGGCCGAACTCGGTTGGGTGTGCCAAAATTCAGGTAATTTGGACTGATAGTGGACATTTGGTTCACATTTAACCCGAAATCGGATGAAGATATATATGGGAGCTATATCTAAATTTGATCCGATTCTCACCAATTTCAATAGGGTTCGTCCTTGGGCCAAAAAAATATTGTTTGGAAAATTTCATCTCAATCGGATAATAAATGCGACCTGCATTTTGTTCACAAGAATACATGGACAGACGGACGGACATGCATTAATTCGACTCAGAAAGTGATTCTATGAAGGTTCTCAAAAGTAACTATGAGTCTATCTCGTTTCCTTCTCCATGTTACAAACAAATGCACAAAGACATAATGCCCTTACCACTATGTGGTGTAGGGTATAAAAATCCAAAAATAGGATTTAAAAATTCTATTCCATAGACTTTCCCAATAAATTACATATTGCCTAAGCAGTTTAAATCGCTTGGTTCTGTCTTGTCCCATCTTTATACTTCTATGTATTTGTGAACATTTTGAATAGACATTTATAAGCCTAATAATACCCTTACCACTATGTGGTGTAGGGTATAAAAATGTAAAATCAAATCAATAAAATATTATATTAGTGACTAACTTTTTTCACAATTCGAACGTCCTAATGGATTTGGTTAGATTATAGAAAAAATGGAATATGGAATATATCGGTCTACTCTCTTTTGTATCTCCTAAAAAAAGTTCAAAAATATTGAACTCTTTCCCCAGTTTTAATATTAGACATCACATCATCATTGTAAGGTAGGAATATATTGGTCTAATTTTTAGGAACGTCCTCTAGAAATGGTGGTCGAATATTGCGGATATATATCTGTCTGAAATTTTTGACTTGTTTCTTTATACATACCATTTAGATATTAAGATTATACTAAGGCTTGTGAATTCAAACTTTGTATTTTAGTCTCGCAAAAAAAATGGCATGCAAATTTAATCCATTTACTTGAAATACCAAAAAGTCCACAAACTTAATGGTGAACTTACAGTACTCAGCATCGGATCAGTGGGAACATTGCATAAAATAATCATTTAAACAATGGCAAAGGAAAAGAAGAAAAAATAAACGAATCGCACCAAAAACAAACAGATTAACCAAAAAAAAAAAGGAAGGAAAAGACACAGAGAGTGACATTGTCAACAACAACAGCAAAAGCAGCAGCAGCAGTAGCAGCAAAAAGGAAACATTTGACACATTACACTGTCACATTCATTGGCTGGCTGTTGCCTCCACTGCCGGCTGCTGGGTGTGTGGACTCCCTGGAGGCGAAACAGATTACTAGACAAATTGTAGCTCTTGAGCTAAATGATGACTTTGATGCACAAACATCCGTCCCTACATACATACATACACATACACACACATACACTGAACATTTTCCCCGTTGTTAGTGGCCATAAAACAAGAGGCAATAAAGCAAAGTATTTTGAATAAATGAATAAGCAATTACAACAAATAACAAAATTGGACTCTTGTCTTTCTTTTGCTGCTCTCGCTGCCACTGCAGCTTCTGCGACCGACTGCTGATGAATGTCATTGTATTTTGTTAGGTCGTTTAGTGTTGTTTTCTTGTTCCCATTTTCCACTTCGCATTTTTTTGTTTTTGGCAATGGCCTGGCAACAACGCACCAAGCATTTTAATACCAATCAACCATTCATTCAAACACTCACTCACCCACTCACTCACTTATTTTCACCCGTCCAACGAGCATTTTTGTGACTGACATTTTGACTACATTTTGTATTTTTTTATTGTTAATCAATTACAACCATAAAAATTCCCTTAGCTTAAGTTATAAAATTGTGAATGCGAGATAGTAAAGTTTTAATTGCTCCAATGTTGGCAAAAAAAAAAAAAAAAAAACAGTTCGTTGCAACACCAACAACCATGGGTTTGAATTAAAATGCAAAAACAACAACAAAAAACGAACATTGGAGTATTAAGTGCACATTTACAGTTTTAAGACTGCATGATGCCCCGCCCGACCATGTGTTGAAAATGTCAATGACATTTTTATGTCATTAAATCCATATTTGTAATTGGCCGAACGAATTTTTGATGGCCGATGTGCGCAATGACTGCTGTCATTGTTGGGTTTTGCGGGTATTATTTGTGTGTGTGTTTTTATGCCTTTCTGATTAAAAATTTAATAAAGTATTCCAATGGGTATTTGGTGACGGCCGCTCAAATGTTGAAAATGTCAATGACAATCAATTAACTTCAGAGGATATACATAAATGAGAGAGGAATTTATGTTCACATACACACACACACACACACACAAAATTTTGTTTTCATGTTGGAAGACTTGTAGAAACCCAGAGACCAGAAAGTCTCTTGAATAGTAGATTTTCTCCCGAAAGATTAATAGGTCTTTTCGCTGAAGATCAATAGACCTTCTCCATTAGCAGGAGAACATTTTCAGTTGTTAAAAAAATTGATGGGTCTTCGAAAACAAACTATTGCTCATATCATTGTTGATCTTATGGTATTCTCCTAAAAGGATTTGTGGAATTTTATAGAAGACCTGGTGGTGTTATCATTCACGACGTTGTGGTCATCTCATAGAAGACGTACAGGGTCTCTAGCAGCCTACTAACGAAAGAACAAGATCTGGCGGTCTTTTCGATGAAATCCTTAAGTAACTTTGGGTCATCTGGTGCTCTACCTATAGGATATGTGCTCTAACTATAGGATAGGTCTCCTCTTTGCCGACCAGTAGGTTGTTTTATTGCAGACCAAGATTATTCAGAAAATATTTCACCTAAACCCCGGACGCCTTCTCATTAAAGGCATAACAGCGTTGAAGGTCTACATATAGGAAACTTTCTGATCTTCTCATAGAAAACATGGAAGTCTTCAAATGTAAGACTAACCGAAATTTTCATCCAATATTAGGAGGAATTTTCATCGAAGACCAAGAGGTCTCTCTCCGTTGACTAAAAAAATCTCATGGTCTCCTACTAGGAGGAGGTCTTCTTATAAGAAACTGGAAGTCTTTTCGAAGAAGAATCGTCATCTCACAAAAGACAACGTCTTCTATTTGAGGACCGGATGGTATTCTTATATATACCAGGTGTTCTTCTCATAGAGCTATTTTACTCATTGTTTTTTACTCACAGTTTTTTCGGGAAAGAAATAAGAAGAAGCTGTTCTTCTCTAAAAAGAGGCACGTAAACGAGAGGGTACTGTTCTCGTGGAAGAGAAGGCACCCTTCCTCTAAAGGTGTTCTTCTCGTAGATCATAGAAGAGAAGGTATTTTTCTCTTGGAAGACAAGATGCTCGGAGAAGAGAGACTGCTCTTTTTGTAGAAGAGAGGATACTCTTCTCGTAAGAAAAAAACTGATATTCTCGTCGAAGAGAGGCTGCTCTTCGCGTAGAAGAAAGGCTGCTCTTCTCGTCGAAGAGAGACTGCTCTTCTCCTAGAAGAGAACCCGAACTTCTTGTAGAAGAGGAACTGCTCTTCTCGTAGGAAAGAAACTGATATTCTCGTCGAAGAGAGGCTGCTCTTCGCGTAGAAGAAAGGCTGCTCTTCTCGTCGAAGAGAGACTGCTCTTCTCCTAGAAGAGAAGCTGCCCTTCTCGTCGGAGAGAGGCTGAACTTCTTGTAGAAAAGGGACAGCTTTTCTCGTAGGACAGAAACTGATATTCTCGTCGAAAAGAGGCTGATCTTCGAAAAGAGGCTGCGTAGAAGAAAGACTGCTCTTCTTGTCGAAGAGAGACTCCTCTTCTCGTATAAGAGACACCGCTTTTTTAGTAGAAGTGATACTGATCTATTCGTAGAAGAGACCCTGATCTTCTTATAGAAGAGAGACTGCTCTTCTGGTCAAAGAGAAGACGCTCTTCTCGTCGAGGAGATGCTGTTTTTCTCGCATAAGCTGCTCTTCTACTCGTTTTAGAAAGGCTGCTCTTATCCTCGTAAAGCAGAGGCTGATCTTCTAGTAGAAGAGAGGCTGTTCTTCTCGTCGAAGAGAAGATACTCCTCTCGAAGAGGTAGAAGAGAGACTGTACTTCTCTCAGTAGAGAGACTGCTCTTCTCGACGAAGAGAGGATGCTCTTCATATATAAGATAGGCTGATCTTAATATAGGAGAGAAGCTGATATTCTCAGCGAAAAGAGGCTCCTCTCGCTTTCCTCTCAGAAGAGAGGCTGCTTTTCTCGTAGAAGTGAGGCTGCTCTTCGTAAAATAGAGGCTGCTTTTCTTGCAAAAGAGAGTCTGCACTTCTAATTTTTTGGAGCCCCTACTGTGTGAAAATTTTGTTTTCCTCATCTTTAGCAAAACATTGACCTTTTCTTTAATCTGACTTCTTATTTTTCAAAATTTGCTTCTTGTTTTCATTTTTCTCGCTCTCATCTAGCTATTTATCAATTGTCTTGAGTATGCTTATTTTGCCCCAGCCAATCGCCGCAATAAATACGGCCTACTTAAACTTCCATCCATAATTTATTTGCCAGCGTCTGACTCTCGTTGTCATTTCGTTGTCAATTTTTCACATTATCTGGGGAACAATTTTATTTGTTTAACCCGCAATGACGAATTTAATGACAATACAATACAAATAATTCAGCTCATCGAGACATGAGCAGATATTTGCCATCATTACCATTACCAATGCCACAATTGTTGGGTTAATTGTTGCTGAGCGTGTGTGTGTGTGTTGTGTGGCAGGCAGGCGTATTGGAGACAGTGTGGAGCCTGGGATTGGTTGAAGTTCGTTTTATCAAGAAAGAAAAAAATTAAAAATGTTTTATAGTTTTATTGAAAATTTATTTATAGCTTTTAATGATGTGCTACTGGGAAATTGGAAACTGAAAATTAAAAAAAAGTTATAACTGAAGAAAGAAGAGTCCATATCCATACATACTTATGATAGCCTCCAAAATTATACATTTTTAACATTTTTTCAAAATATTTTGCTTTTTTGTCCCTTTTTCTCACTTGGGCCTCGAAATTATTTCAAAGGTTATTTCTGGCTACGTCTGTGCGTATAGCTTTTAAATATATCTGAAACAAAGCCATATACTGGATATCATATTTCAATAATAGAATTTTTTAAACAATTTCAATAACATAAATAGTTTTTTCTTTCAGCTTGAGTTCTCTCCTTTTCAAATATTTGCACCAAGGTTGTAGGGATTAAAACATTCTCCCTTAGAGTAATTTGTCATCCAAGGCCCCTTTTAAATATGCCTTCAACCTTTCAATTAGAACATGTCACCGAAATTATTGCCTTTAAATCTATATTCTTGGAATGATTGAATACTGCTGCTTTTGACCTGCTGCACTGTTGGTGTTCATATATATGTATATCACAGGGTGTGTGTGTGTGTGTATGCGTACGTGCGTCATCACTTAAAATATGTTGATAGCTCTGTGAAATACAGCCAAGCAAAACACATTCACAGTTCATCCTTGTTGTCTCTCTATCTCTCTTTCCCTCTCTCTCTCGTTCCTCTATAAATCAGTCCCTTATGTATTTTAAACATTCATTTCAATTTTATTGACTTCTGTGTACTACGACGACGATCATTGATTGAAAGTGTAAGCATTTAATGTATTCCCCATGCAGTGCAGTTAGGAAATTTACTAATGGATATGACAGTAATGGATAAGATATTGAAAGTTCATATTCAAATAAATAATGTACGGGGAAAAACATCAATCAGAGATTTATGGTGGATATTTTTGGGAAATTGAGGAAAAGCTGTCGTTTTTTATGTATTTGTTAAGAGGAAATTGTGTAAATTGTAAACACAGAATTTTCCTGAATGCGTGGAGCAAGTGTAGAGTTCATAAAGTTATGCTACTCATGAAATGCCTTTATTATTGTCTCCAAAAAATTTCATCAAAATAAATTTATTATTTTTCCATTCCTTCAAAATATTACAAAAGTTAAAAAGTGGTATTTGCATAAAATATATTTCCTTCCATGTGTACATTGATAATTTATAATTTTATAGAAGATATTCATCGAAAATTTCCATTGATTTCATATAAAGAGTTTAACAAAAAAGCACAAAAATATGTTTCTTTCTTGGGTAGGGTAAGTGTGCATAAGTTCGGCATGTCCCAGTAGTCGGCACTTTATATTTTTAGCCCAAATAAATGAAACTATTATAACTAAATGTATTTTGTTTACTTCAAATATTTTGTCAGCTATCTTTGTGCACAATTTCGCTAAAAAAAGATGAATTATTCTAATAAAAATTAAATTTTTGTCTGTGAAGGTCCTCAACAATTCATATTCTTAAGAAAATACAATAAAGACGTCGAATCAGTTTAACTAAACAAAAATATTATATTTTAATGAATTAATTTGTTATTATTATTAATTATTCTTACAAAAAAATTGGTATGCCGACTGTTGGAACATGCCATACCGACAATTGGCAAGTGGTGCCGACTACTGGCAAAAAGGCATTGTTTTAATAACACTACAAATTTATGAAATTTAATAAAAAGATATAAAAACTTTATTTATTATTTCAAAAACTATACAAAATTTCGAATCTGAATAAATTAACTTTGTAAAAATTGAAAAGTTCCACTCAGAATGGTGAGCGATTAAAATCGCGAAACCCCTAAAAGTGCCGACTACTGGTACACTTACCCTATATCGTCTTCCTAACGCTTCTTGAAGAACCTTACTTGAAGTTGTGTTGGCGTATGATAAATAATTATAAGAAAATTAATATTAATTATACGACGGTAGGTACCCAAAAAGTTGTTTATATATCTTCAAAACAGGTATAAAATTAATTAATATTATTTTGAGGAAATGTAATATGGAAATAAGACAATATCTTACGTCATGAAAAACTGAAGCGTCAATACTACCCAGCAAACCAACTCATTATAAATCGCGTTACTTATCAAGATGTCCGAAATGCTACATACCCTTGTTAATATAATGGGTTGGTAACCGGATTTCAATTGAGTGTTTTATGCTGAGTAGTTAATCCGGATAAATTTTTATACCCTACAACACTATATGTTGGGGGTTTTATGATTTTGATTCGGCCCACAAGTTATTATATATGCCAATCGTATAATATTTAGTGAGAAAAATGGACCACAATTTTTGTGTGCATTTTTTAATACATATCAGCTCGGCAGATGTCGAAAATATTGAATAAATGTAACCGGTCAAAACGAATGCATTTTTGCAGGACTTTATGGAATTATTTAAAATAACCGACCAAAATGGTTTTGGATCTATGGGGATTTTCCAGTATATAATTTTTTTGTAGTTCAACACATGATTGGCATCGTTCGACTATAGCCTTTGCTTACTTGCTATTAAAGAAAAGAAGAAAAAAAAGGACCCTGTCATAGAAGAAGAGAGTGCCATTAAATACTACCTTTATATTGACTCTCTTTTTTTGGCTAAAATTAAGCATTTGGTGAACAATATGCTTGAAGTCGAACGAAGATATATATGGGATCTATAGCTATATGTGGCAAAGTTCACTCTATTTGGGCTGACATTAACTATTTGGCGCACAATAAACCTGCAATCGGAAAAATGTATATGTGAGAGCTATATTCAAATCTGAACCGATCTCGATAGAATTTGGTAGGCCTATTACGATCATGAAAAGGAAGTATTGGTTTATCCTTTTTCTTTTTGTCTATTACAAAACTCAGTGTGGTATAAAGAGTAGTGAAATAACTGAGTGACTGACTGAGAATCAACGCTAGAATCAGTCGTGAATGTCTTTTTTGAAAATCGTACTAAAAAGACACGAAAGGTACAAAAATGTACAAAAATTTAATACTTTTGTATTAGACAAACGGAATGAGCTGGAACTTTGAAATTTGAAATGAAAGTCAGTGATAGAGTGCGGAACAGATATACCAAATTGTCTTTGAAAATTCCAACTTTAGGTTTACGAAGATTCCTAACTATGTATATTCATCCGTCCGTCTGTCCATGTTAATTTGTAATCATTCTACAGGTCGCACTTATGGTCCGAAATTTAGAATGGAGGTGGGGCTAGAGCCAGAATAGAAGTCTATTGCTTTAGGAAATGATCGCATAACATTTAGGGTTTGAAATGGACCAAAAACTGAAAAATTTTCTGATTTTGAAGTTTCTCTACAGTTCGCAGTTATAAAATAATCGACGCTTAGGTGTGGGCAGAAATCTTCCAATTTTGGTGGTCATCGGGTAATATTTAGTGGGTGAAACAGACAATATCCTTTGTGTTAAATAAAAATAAAATTTTCCATTAAACCACGTATATTCTTAATCCTGGCGAAATCACAGTTAGACGAAAAGGTCAATTCCGACCGTTACGTAGATGCCGATAGTTAATATATCGGATATATTGCGAAATATAGACAATGTGTATATACAAAGGAAGGGGATGTTAGCTAAAATGCTTATATCTCAAGAATGGCTGGACCGATGTTGACAAATTTTGTCAATTCAGAATGCCCTCTTGGCATAAAAGTATAAAATCTAAAAAATTGCATAAAAAGATGCCAATAATGATCTAATATAAATTTTGTATTATTTTGTGACAATTTTTTTTTATATTTTTTATCGTATCCGATTTTTTCAATTTGACTTAAAATATTGAAGTGTACATTTAGTAATATTTTTTCACCTTACAACACAGCTTGGAGTTATTATTTACAGATTGCAATTATCGTCCGATCCTCACGAAAAGTTTAACAAGGGTATGGTTAGGCATAGAAGGGCTGGCCTATTGTTTTCAAAGATGTCCGCAATATATTTAGGGGTGGAAATTGACCAACAACTAAGAATTTTCCTGATTTTGCAGACGAAAGCCAAATATCCTAAACAAGCTAATCATATAGATGAGCTTACATTTGGACATTAAGAGGGGCCTATTGCTTTTGGAGAAGATCGCAAAATATTTATGGGTTCAAATTAACCAAAAACAGAAAAAAATATCCTGATCACACAATTGAAGCCAATCGACACGCCTGAGAAGAGATGTAAGGACAGTGAAGAATTCTTGCATTTTAGATGACCATTGATTCCCATGGATTTGGACATAAGGGGGCTTCGAATATATTGTAGTGTTGTAGGGTATCACATGGTCGGCCCCACGCGACTATAGCCTAATATAATGATGTAACTGATTTATTATAGCATTGATGATAAGCATAGGATATACAAATTAAAAAGATGTTGGAAATTTTAAAATGTCATATGCCATATTTGGGTAGAGGTCAAGAGAAACCTATTTTTCTATATTTCGCCACTTGTCTATAATTGTTCTTAATCATTATATAGTTTACTCTGTGTAACATTTATATGTTACACTTAATGTTATTTAAGGATCCCTTTATGCCAGCCAACCATTCCGCAGATGTAAATAACTGTTTACTATAAATGCAGGATGATCAGGATATCATTTGGGCGCCATGTGTAACAAAGCCAAATTCGAGTCTTTATTTTCTGAAATATCGTAATTAGCTTTCATAATATTAAGGGATATAAATGTGTGTGTGAGTATGTCTGTATAGTGACAAGCAGTGTTGTGAAAACAATTTAAAAGCAATCCTCTTTTAACTATACAAACATTGGTAGCAGCACAACAAACAAAACTTGCTCACAACAACAACACATATAGCAACAACAAACGAAACGGATATATGCTGCATAACAGAGCTTAAGTAGAAAATCAAGCTAATTAAGCCCTTAATTGCTTATGGTTTTAACCATAAGGTAATAATGATGAAACTGCATACAAACACAATGATGCATCATGTGGCTTTAATGGACCCGAGGAGAATGAAACAGAACCAAATAACAAAAAAAAAAAAAAAAAAAAAAAAATACTTGAACTACAGTCTAGGGTAAATGAGTGTGCGTGTAGAAGGGAGAATGATGAAAAATCTAAATATTATAGACATCTAGAGACAGTGGATTGTGGTCAAAAATGACAGAATTTTGACACAACAGAGGGTATAAAAATCGCATACCAAGCTTTTAAACTATCAAAAGTTTTCATAGTGGCTAATTTTAGGTTCAATAAGTTCCTGCTACTCAAATCAGGGAATTCTTTTATTGTAAAGGTTCTGCAAAATTTATATAATGCTCTATTTATTCTCCACATCAATGTCCCACTTTTAACTAAATAAATTGTTTTACCTTCTATGAAAAATATCCATGTTTGCTTTGTTATTTGTGAACGTGTGTGTCTGTGTGTTCATAGAGAAAAGTGTGTTCGCACTTAACTTGCCCACAATAACCTTGGACCAACTCGGACACATACAAAACGGTCAGAGCGAGTGAGAGAGGCAGAGAGAGAGAATGGATGCGTGCATATTAATTCACATAATGTTAAAAGTTCAACAGCAAAGACAACAACAACACATTAACCATGTTGATGCTGTTGATGATAAAGAAGAAGAAGCAGCAGCAGCAGAAAAGCAAACGAGTATTACAACAACTGCAGCAGTTAACCATCCACAATATGTATGTGTGTGTGGACCAGCGTAGTATCTCAGGATGTTAATGATAATGACACACTGTTTTGTTGTGTGTGAGAATGACAGTAACACAGGAACACTACCCACAACAGCATTCTTAAACTGACAACAAGAACAACAACAACGTCATTTGGTATAGACTAAGTACCAAAATCACAAACACTCACACACACACACACACACACGCACGCACATACACATTGTCATATATATACATAGTATGTGGTGTACTGGCGTATGTACGCCTATGAGTGTCATTAGAACGCTAAGGAGCAACGTTAATGCACAAAGCATGGAAAGGATACTCAACAGAGACCATAATGTCAACGACAGGAATTGCAATGATATTTAGTGACCATAATTTAAGTGAAAACCCATACATGTTAATGTGTTGTACTGTCGGGGGTGTTATGGTGGTGGTGGTGGGTACATGCAAACATGGAAGGGGGGATTGTGAAGTGGGTATTCCTTACCGCCAGGAATGTAAATGTTGTTCTTCTCTGTTGTAGAGAAAAAGAGCCAGAACCATTCGATTGGTATTCCGACAGGTACATAAACTAATCTGTATATTTCTATTCCCTTAAAGGAAGGCTTCAGAAGGATGGAACCGAAAAACCACATCTTGGTGTGGGTTTTATTGTGTCAATTAGGGACATCCGAAGTTTCAAAAAATAACGGAGCTGACAATATATTGACCTTTTGGAAGTTATTACCAGAAATAATTGCTTCAGACCTAAATCTTGCAAAGTTTGGACTTCAAAATTTGTACCCTTTGTGAGAGTCATTATAATTCCAAACTTTTTGGAGACCGCAATAGGAACTAAGTCTTATCAAAATATTACAATTTCCCACGATTAGCTGCAGAGGGTATTCGATTTGCTAAATATGAGATTTTGATATTTATTATTGCAAAATTTTTGAACTTTTTTGGGGAAAGTACCAGAAAAAATAGGCTGATACATTAGATTTTCCGACTCGCCCTGCTATAGGCCTAAATATGCTTTGTACAAGGTAAAAACTTTCAGTCGGTTTTGCCGAAAGATGTATAACCTCAGCCAATGTTCGATTATTTAAATATATTTCGACTTCTGTTATGATTATTAAAATTGTTGACCCTCTATGGAGTAGGTTCCGAAAGAATGGACCAATATTGTCCATTTCGTAGCGGACCTAAATAAATGTGAAGTAAGTAAGTAAATATGAGGGAGGGTGGGGGTGGGGGATTGTGTACCAGAAGTAGTTTGCTGATATATTCCGTCTTTACAGCAGATCTTGTGTTAGTAGAAATGATGGAATGGGTGAAATATGAAGAGAACCGGATGCATATTCATTATTTTATAATCGCATTGGTTATTCAAAACTCTGGCCCTTTGTGGGGGAAGTACCAGAAGGAATTATCCGATCTCTACCATCTTTTTAACAGATCTTGTGTGTATGAAAATATTAAGATGTGCCAAGTCTGAATGGAATCGGATGTTAATTTCGCATTTTATGAGATTCATGATTATTGAAAAATTTGACCCTTTTTGGGAGAGATACCAGAAGGAGCAGACCGATATATTATCAGACCTTGGGTTAATAAAAATATTGTGATGTGTGTAATTTGTGGACAACCAGTCTCTTGCCTCATTTTATAAAAATTATAATTATTCGAAATTTGGACCCTTTGTGGGAAAGGTACTTGATGGAGTAAACCGATATTGTACACCTGACCTAGCACTGATGAAAATGTTAGGCTTTGCAAAGGTGGAGCAAGATCGGATTATAATTTCTCTTTCTGTGCAGTAAAATATATATATATATATATATTTTTTTTTTTTTTTTTTTTTTTTTGAAAATTTCGACGTTTTGTGAACCGATATCGTCTATCTCCGAACTCGATTTAAGTGTAATTATAATATTACGATGTACCTAATTTGGACAAACACAGTTGCTCCCTTTGAGAATTATCATATGCACCAGCCAGTCAAACAGACAGACGGACGGGCATTGCTAGATAGACTCCAAATGTCCTGAAACGGATTTGGTCCAATGAGACCTAGTGCCTAAAATCGTTATTTCATTGAGGCACATTTTGGCCGTATCAAATGATGTATACACTCCCTTAGAGTTGAAGCAAAATAGAATTATCCTTTCTCCTTCTCTGCAGTTAAATGTATTTTTTTTTTTTTTTTAAATTTCGACGTTTAGTGGGAACGGTACCAGAAGGTGTGGACCCATATTTCACATCTCTGAACTCGATCTAAATTTAATAATAATAATTCGATGTACCAAGTTTGGACCGAAACGTTTACTCCCTTCGAAAGTTATCATGCGTCCCAGCCGCACCACGACCCCAAATGTCCTGAAACGGGTTTTGTCCAATCAGACCTAGAATTTAAAAACGTTGAAGAGGCACATTTTGGCGGTATCAAATGATGTATACCCTCTCTACCCATATTGCTGAGGATATAAAAATCACAATTTGAAGCGATTGTGGCTACATTGGACCGTACTTTTGCAAAGATGAGCGCTACGATGAGATGATATCCAAATTGTTTGCCTAAAATGGAAAAGCTTCAATAACATTGAACTGTGATTGGGGTATTGTCTCTGTGCATTTGTTTGTAACATAGAGTAGGAAGAGAGATAGACCCACAGTTCATTTTGATGATCTGCACAGGATAGCATTCTGAGTCCATTTATGCATGTCCGTCCGTCCGTTTTTCTATGTATTTTTGTAAACAAAATACAGTAAGCATTTATTGTATGATTGAAATAAAACTTTCCACAAATCAGTCCGAGGACCTTATTGAAATTGGTGATAAAACGGTCCAAATTTAGATAGATATATATTCGTCCAATTTCAATTTTATTGTACGCCAAATGTGTAATATTCGTCCAAATAGGTTGGGTTTAAGCATATCCGAAGGAATTCAGTCAAATTATATCGAGATAGAATCCGACTTGGATATAGCTTCCATACATATCTTATCAGATATTAGGTTTATAATGCACCAAATAGCTAATATCAGCCCAAATGGATTGAATTTTTGCACTTCCAACGCAATTCAGCCTAAAAACAAGTACTTCAAATTTTGGTGAAAATCGGCTCAGATTTAAGTCCCTCACATGCTTAACTAGCATTACACAACAATGATATTTGATACAGCTCGAAAATATTTCTGCCAAATTTTATCAAAATCGGATCATGTTCTTATATTTTTCCTCCTCCGATTTTACGCTTATTATTCACCATATATGTAATATCAGCCAAATTGGTTAGATTTTTTCATATTCAACCGAAATTTTCCACTTGGTGAAACTCGGCTCCGTTTATATATTGCTCCAATAAATATTTTTTTAATATAATTTTTATCGTTGTCATATAAAGCAATGTTATTTGGAGCTAGAGTTACAAGAGCCTTGAACATTTTATTTTATATTTTTTTTGAAAATCGATACTTAGTTGTAGGTAGTTCCCAAATTGTGACTTCTCTAAAATCAAATAAGGTTCATAGTTGTTATGATCTATTTCACATAAATTCCCAACATAAATTTTTTTGCTGCAGGAGCTCTTCGTCGGCCCCGCGACTTTTGACTTTCCTTACTGTTTTTTTTTTTTTATATTTTTTATGTTCTAAATTTGAAAAAAATTAACATGTGTATCCATAAAATTCACTAAACAGCAAAATATATTGGTTGACGAAGATGTACCATCTTGAACCTTCTTGTACTTTTGAGGTCCTTAAATTACTACCTTCCCAAAATCCGTCCTTATTTCACCTGAGGTCGATAATTAACCATTCAAAATTCTAGCCCAACCAACAGTCTATATCATGCAATCAGACTTAAGTTTTATTAATATGGATTTCTTCAGTTCTATGTTAAGCCTTTTCCACTTATTTTAAATTTTATCGGCAAAAAATTAATTTTCAATAATATTATGCAAACCGTTGGCTCTCATTGAAGTGTAAACGAAAATATTTGATTGTTCATGTTTAACTTAAAAAGAAAAAACGAAACAAGTATTAAGGATATTCCCATAAATTATTCATTATTTCAATTATTCCCTCGGGTCCTAAAAATAAATGGTATTCAAATAAACAAATTTTTAAGTCTATACTGTTAATTCTGGGGAAAAAATATGCTGCAGGATATGTAATTATAACAAATTGTGCCACCATGAAATTTCTTTGAATATTTTTATGGTCTGCTACAAACTGGGGGGGGGGGGCATATTATTTGCCTCATTTCATTTGTAGGGAATTGAAGATATTGAAAAATATATAAATTTATCAAACTTATGACATATTGAACAATATGTTTTTTTTTTTTTTTTTTTTTTTTTTTTTTTTTTTTTTTTTTGGAGAAAAAGAGAACCAGTAAGGAAAAGTCAAAAGTCGGGCGGGGCCGACTATATGATACCCTACCCCACTGCAAATATTTAGTAGAGCTTCCGTAACAAAAGAATTTATTCCAAATAGATCATACCAAAACTTAACATTTGGCTCTAGAGCAGTTATAGTTTGCAATAGAGTGCACTTGGAGAAGGATAATATAATCTTTATACATATAAAATATATATCGGAGCCCAGTTGCACAAAATGGAAACGTATGTCCCGAAATTCACTCCATTTGGGCTGATATTAGCCATTATTTGTACAATAAATCTGAAATCCGATTAAGGTTATATATGGGAGCTATATCCAAATCTTAGCCGTTCTCGATAAAGTTCGGGAAAGGTATTTCCGAGCTTTATACGATATCTGCTACCAAATATCATTGTTGTCGAAGGCATATACGAATATGAGGGACTTAAACACCAAATCGATTGAAACATGTATATGGGAACATGTATGGAAGCTATATCTGAGCTGGGGAGCTATAGCTGATGTCCGGTAGCAAATATCATTCTTCTGTAGTGAATACTACGCATGTGAGGGAATTAAACCCCAAATCAGATGCAACTTATACATAGGGTTAGATGAAAAAACTGCAACCCACTTCAGACTGGAGTCATTTCTAAGCCACTCGTCCGAAAGCTGTTAAAATTATCCCAGTGACAGCTCATTACATTGTTTACAAGTGTACAAAAGCATTTTGGTGAGAATTTTGCAGAAAATGAGTTAGTCGTGATGGAATTCAAGCGTGATAGTGTGATTTCTTTATATTTGGCTGGAAAACCACAAGTGACTGTCGTTAGAGCACTCCAGCATTTAAATGTGAATAAATCTTTTGTGTCTCGTACCATCGCTCGTTACCGTGATACTTGCAGCGTAGCCCGACTTCAAGGAGTGGACGGAAGAAAACAGCAACATCCGCAGAAATGGTTCGAAAAGTAAAGAGGCGACTCCCGATAGAAACCCGCGTCGCAGTGGCCGAAAATTGGCTCGTGAGCTGAACATATCGCAACATTCCATTCGGCAAATATTGAAAAATGAGCCATTGAAATTCCCAAAGCGCAAGAGAAGGAGAAAAGACTCAAAAGAGCTAAAGAGTTGCTTCGCTTGGCCGAAAGTGGTAAACTGCAGAATTTGGTTTTCTCCGATGAGAAAACATTCGATGTCCAGCAGTTTCTAAACAAACAAAATGAAATGACAAAATGAATGTTCATCTTCTGTTGGCCACCAGAACTCAAGGACCGGCCATGGTGATGGAGTGGGCCTCCATAACAGCCGATGGTTGCTCTCCGCACGTATTAATCGAATATTCCGCTTGTAATGTCGAATATTTTCGCGAAAATATTCTGGAGGGTGTATTATAGCCTTGGGCACGCAAATATTTTGGCCGCAGACCTTGGACATTGCAGCAGGACTCAGCACCATCGAACTCAGTACGCTCCACCTTAGAATGGTTACAAAATGAGGTTCCTCCTTTCAAGCGCACAATGGCCACCAAAATCTCAGGATACCAATCCGTTGGACTATTGTGTCTGGAGTATTTTGGAAAGCAAGGTTGGCACTAAAAAATATCACCTTAAGCAAGCGCTTCGCCAGGAATGGGCCAAAATTCCGCAGAGCAACATTCGTACAGCATATGACGGTTTCTTTGGCCGTTTGAAGGCCATAATTCTTGCCAAAGCTAACCAATTCGAACTAATCTAAATTTATTCTAAAATTTGATGCTATTTCCGACATTTTTTGCTTTCATTCAATAAAATTAAAAAAAAAAATGCAAACTTTAGGGTATTTGACTTTGTTGCGGTTTCAGGGGAGCTATAGCTATGTCTCAACCGATTTCTCCAAATTTAAAGTACTGGGTTATAGAATGAATTGAGTCGTTAGTGCCAAAATTCAGTCCATTTGGGCTGATATTAGCCATTTGGTGCACAATAAACCTGACATCGGAAAGAGATATATATGTGGGAGATATATCCTAATCTAAACCGATCTCCAAAAAAATTGAGAGGAGTTTTTTCGAGCAATAGCTGATGTCCGGTACCAAATATCATTCTTCTGGAGTGAATATTACGCATGTGAGGGACTTAAAACCCCAAATCGGATGAAACATATATATGGGAGCTATAGCTATATCTCAACCGATTTTCTCCAAATTTGCTTCCAGATAGAATTCGGTTGAATGTACTAAAATTCGGGTCTTTTGGACTTAGGTTAGCCATTTGATGCACAATTACCCCAAAACAAAAGATTCGTCTTTGGGCCAAACAAATATTCTTTGCAAAATTTTATCTTAATCGGATAATAAGTGCAAACTGCATTTTTTTCACACTCAGAAAGTTATTATATGAATGTCCTCAAAAATAACTATGGGTATATATAGCTTTCTTCTTTTTTATGTGGTGTAGGGTATAAAAAAACAGTTCCATAATTTTGCAAAGACTTCTAGAATATTAACGTTTTTTCTTTTTTGGATTTAATGCGTTCAATTGATGTAGTGTGATAAGAATTCGCCACTTCCATTTAAATTTCTCATAAAATGCCATCTTCTATCTATTTTCCTATTATGTAGATTATGAGATTTTAATCACCTTTATACTGTTGTAAATAAAACCTCAACTTCTCTCACACTTCTTTTGTCCAGAATAGCACAAAAATGTTTTCTACATTCATCTATACGCATTCATTAAAATACCGCGAAATACTAGCAAAGCCATGGTGATGTGGAATCAAAAAGATTTACGCCATAAATAAAAGGCATCAATTCCAGCAAATGCTCATAATTTGCGTTACAGCTAAGCGTCATAATTACAAACTCATTAAAAAGTTCTATACTATGTTTTCCTTGTTTATTTCTGTAAATTGTTTCTTTTTAATTCGTTTCTCTTTTTTTTGTTCAGCTTTGTTTTAATAACCCAAAGTTTGTTATTTTTATTACAGGGTGCGGAGGGAGGGTGGGGGAGAGTGTGTGTATTTGTTTTCATAGCAAAACCCCAGAAAAATGTCCAAAGCATTACAGTGTGAAACCATTTTAACTCGCTACAACCCTTACTACTGCTTTAAAGCATTTGTTTTTTGTTGATGAAATAAAACAACAGAATTCGAAGAAGAGAAAAAAAATTTATATCCACTTCTCCACGGACATTTGACCTCTCTTTCCCTTCTCGTTTTGAGGTTACCACTGTAACACGATACTATGCTAAAGAGTACAATAACATTTGTATAAGGAAGTATAAAATTAAAATAAACCTAAAGGATCACATAACAAATTTCAATTCTCAAATTTAATTGAAGTATGATTATTTTAAGAACATTTTATTGCGCATCACATTGAGATGATTGTTAATGGGCAGAAGATAAAATAACATTAAATTATTTGATAGTGATTTCTTTGTAAAGGCGAAAGTTCGTAGAAACCGAAATAGGTTTTTAATGTTAGTCCTTAAAATTTCACTTTTTACGACAAATGACCCGAAATTTGATAATGATTAAAGGAGAAATTTTAAAAATTTAGACAAATCTTCTTGGACTATTGCTTTAAGTCTCAATTAAGGACTTGTTATTTGAATTCAACAAAAAACTACAAAAGGCAAACAGTAGTGTTTTTATATAAAAAAGTAAAAAAACTGTAAGTTCGGCCGGGCTGAACTTTGAATACCCTCCACCATTTGGTAAAAATTTGGAAATTTTCAAAAAAAAAAAAAATCCGTAAAAAAATTCTGTTAAAACAGTAAAAATACCGAATGTAGCCATATATTAGCGTCTATGCGACGACGTGGACGTGGACGTGGACGTCCATAGGCAACTTTTGCCATAAGCTAATATTGTATATTCAAATGCGCAACTTGAAAAATAATCTGTTTTTAATGTAGCTAAAATCATCAAAATACAGGAATATAGGAATGTACCATGGGGGTAGAAAACGTGGACCTGTACAGACAATTTTCTGGCATAGGCTGTAGTATCCTTTTCGAACTTCAAATACCAAATTTAAAATAATTCCGATAAATAATGTCGCTAAAATCATCAAACTACCGAATATCGGGGGTACCGTTATACGAGGGCTATACGAAGACGTGGACCTACATGACCCATTTTCAATACCAAAAGTCCTCCAGACACAATATACATTTGAGTAAATTTTTATCAACTTACTTCATTTCGTTCGTAAGCTAGAGTTATCTCCCACAGACGGACGGACATTGCTAAATCTACATAAAAGTTTATGCTGATCAAGAATATATATACTTTGTGGGGTCTAAATGTGTTTCGAGGTGTTACAAACGGAATGACAAACTTAATATACCCTTCATACTATGGTGGAGGGTATAATAATGAAACGGACGTTCACGTTGCACGTTTTGAAGGTAAATTGAAACTCCGTTATTTCCCTATAATATGAAGGTTGAACTCTAACTGAATCTATGCACAACAAATAAAAAAGACCTTCTGTATTAGAGACAGAAACTTTGATCTGAAGAAAAATAATAATTTTGAAAAATAATAATTTTTCTTTGAGTATTGAGTGCCGGAATTTGGAACAAAAATAAATATGACAAATTTCATAAGAAATCGGTGATTTTCGGCAGATGTCGTGTATTTGATGCACCATGCTATGTATCTCAAATTATAATTAAAATCAAAATCAGTGAGAGAATATTGAAAACGGTTCAGATTTGGATATAGCTTCTATAAATTAACTCAATAGAAATGCCGGTAAACTTTAAAGGAATGCAGTGTCCTGCACGCTTGATTTGACAGTAAATAAACCTCAATTAGAAAGTCTTCGTGTTTTTGCTTTTCACACGGTCAGCTATACCTGGCATGTTCAAATCTGGTACCTTGTAATATTTATATCAGATGAGGTCAGATACATAATTGACAATATTGATCAAAACTACAAAATTATACTAAATTTGTTATTGAGTGAAGGGATATGACTGGAATCCCCAAATTCTATATGGAGGTCTCTGCTGGTATCCAGTGTTGATATCTGGTGATTGATTTGCAAATACATATTAATTTGTATGAAAAATACTAAGTGGCACTAAATTGGGTCTTGTTTAAAGCGATAGAGCTGGAATCACGAAATTTTATATTGGTGGTTTTGGAAATGTGTACTATAATTTAGTACACGAAGTGTACTAAATTTGGGATTGAGTGAAATAATAGAACTGAAATCCAGGGATTTTTTTAAGATGTCAGTGGTGAGATATGGAGATGGTTTTGGAAATGAATACTATCATTTTCCTCAAATTTTATGTTGAGGAATACGTACTAAATATGTATGAAAACTACTCAGTGGTACTAAATTTGGTATTGGATGAAGTAAAAAAACTGGAATACAGAAATTTGATATTTACGTATCTTTTGGTGTTAGCAGTTAATATATGGAGATGGTTTTAGAAATAAGTCCTATATTTGTAAGAAAACTACTAAATTATTCTTAATTTGGTACTGGGTGAATCCTCAAATTTAATGTTGAGAACTCTATCAATATCTGGTGTTGATTTTGTATGACCTTTATGTTAAATTTAAAGATTCGGGTTCCAAGAGTATAGAATATTAGTCCCAAAAAAATTGATCTTAAATACATCACATTACATTGATTGCGATTAAAGAAAAAATCGGCCTCCAACAGAATACCAAAAGGTTTGTGCATAAAAACAAATTTTTGGGAGGTGCCATAAAAGTATTGCATTCAATATTTCGTCGATTTAGCTAAATTTATATTAATATAAAGCTTTAAACTATGAAAAAAAATTATATTTTGTCTACGATGTTGGTGTTGAAAATGGGCTGCATAAGTACATGCTCCTAGCCACAATTCCTATGGAATTCTGATTGACATTTACGGTTCACTATCTATGCAGAATATATTCCTCAAAAAAATATCTCTACAACTTCGAATGGCCATTTGAATAAAGTTCAATGGCCCTTGGTCTAAGCTTAGAAATTCCTCCTACATAATTGTAGGAATGGAGGTGTAGGTATCATATAGGCAGCCTTGTCATTCCACCATTCTATGGACAATATATTAATTGTTGATTCTCTGTATGTAACTCCTCGAAATATTCATGATAGACGCCACAAAGTATGTATATTCTGCATTAGCGTAAAATTCTAAGTCGATTTATCGATGTTCGTCGTTAAGTAAATTGTTTTTTTTTTTTTTTTGCTTCAACCTATCAGTTATTAGCAGTTCGTATCTGATACTACAACCTATCACAGAAAATTTACTGTGCAGGTTCACGCCTTCGTATAGCCCCCATATAGCTGTATCTTCCTATATTCCGTACTTTGATCATTTATCACTGGAATTGTTTTAAATTTCGTGTTTGCAATTCGTAATGATTACTACAGAAAACTGCATATAAATGGTCAGGCATCGGTATGGGCTCCATGTAACGGTACTTCCCTCTATTCGGAATTTTAATAGGGAATTTTTTCAACTTTGGGTATTGAAATGGTCTATGACAAAATTTGCCTATGCAGATCCCCATGTTCATATAGACCTTAATATAACGATGGCTCCCTATATTTATAATATATATTTACAATATTTATAACAGTATTTTTATTTACTTTTGTTTTTTGAAAATTTCCAAATGGTGGAGGGTATTCAATGTTCGGTCCGGTCGAACTTATTGCTTTTTACTTGCATTTTTTCATAAAAGAAGCAAACTTTGTTCTTTATTATGAAATAATATTGAATATTTAGATATTTTCTTTGAATATTAAAATAATACCTCTAACTGGAAACCCCTTTACGCGGCATTTGCCTTTATCGTATCTTAACAATTTTTTCGCCGTTGTTGTGGATTATGCATTGTTGCCACCGCATAAACCCCTTATCATTTTCATTTTTATACCCTCCACCTTGGAAAGGAGGGTATATTAACTTTGTCATTCCGTTTGAAATATGACTACATATTCGACGTCGAGTCTATTATGTATGTATATTCATAATTAGCATAAAATTCTAAGTCGTTTTAACGATGTCCGTTTGTCTGTCCGTCTCTCTGTTGAAATCACGATACAGGCCACATTATTTGGCGTAGAGCGTCAAAATTTAGCAGAATAATTTGTATTGTTTCTAGGATGGTTGGTATTGAAAATGACATATGTCGGTTTTGGTATAGTCCCCATATAACGGTACCTCCCGATATAAGGTATTTAATGATTTTTGCTGCATTTTTTCATGGATTTGTCTAAAAATTGATAATTTTTGGTCATAGTGGGTTCTAGCTGCGGTGGCGAAACATTTGACATATGTCGATCCACGTTTTGGTATAGCCCCCATATAACGGTACCTCCCGATATTCGGTATTTTGATGATTTTTGCCACATTTTTTTATGGATTTGTCTAAAAATTGGTATTTGTTGGTCATAATGGGTGCTAGCTCCGGTGACGAAACATTGCATGTATAAGTCCACGTTTTGGTGTAGCCGCCATATAGCGGTACCTCACGATATTCGGCATTTTATTGATTTTTGACACATTTTTTCACGAATTTGTCTGAGAATTGGTATTTGTATTTGGTATTTGTAGGTCATAATGGGTCCTAGTTCGTGTGGCGAAACATTGTATGTATAAGTCCATGTTTTGGTATAGCCCCCATAATGCGGTACTTCACGATATTCGGCATTTTATCGATTTTTGCCACATTTTTTCAAGGATTTGTCTGAGAATTGGTATTTGTAGGTCATAATGGGTCCTAGTTCGTGTGGCGAAACATTGTATGTATAGGTCCACGCTTTGGTATAGCCCCCATATAACGGTATCTCCCGATATTCGGTATTTTGATGGTTTTTGTCACATTTTTTTTCACGGATTTGTCTAAAAATTGGAATAAGTTGGTCATATCAGGTTCTAGCTTCGTGTGCGAAACGTTGTATGTATAGGTCGACGATGTTGTATAGCCCTATATAGCGGTACCTCCCGATATTCGGCGTCTTGATGTTTTTTGCCACATATGTCTAAAAATTGGTATTTTTGGGTCATAATTGGTTCTAGTGTTTCCATTAAAAGTTTGGAGGGTATTAAAAGTTTGGCCCGGCCGAACTTACTGCTTTTTTATTTGTTAATTTTAATTTCCAAAAAAACCCACTTTATGTTTTAAATATTTTAAACTCTGTTAGTTTATTTATGTATTTTCCTTAATTTTTTTTCTTCAAACAAATTATATATAAATTTACATAGGTTGAGTATGTATTGCAAAAAAATTAATATACGATAATGATAACTAGCATTTAGAACATAATTATAATAATATTTATTTAATTACAAGAAAACAAATTTAAAACTCTTAAAATTCTGGAATTTCCTAACGTTAACAAAATTTTGTTGTTCACTTTTTTTCCCTTTTATTTTTTACTTTAATTGATTCTAATTGAATTTTGTTTTTCGTATACGTAATTTGGCTTAACTAAATTTTGTAAAATTAGAGGAGAGAATAAATCCAATTGCTGCAATTATTCTTTACTAAGCAGATAAGAAGACAAACATAAATATATCCACATACACACGTACATACGCATGTATGTGGTGTTTAACGAGTACATATATTTACTAACTACATAGAAATCTTATTGATGTATTTACAAACACAAATACATAATACACTGGTATTGAAACTCATTTGTTTATTTGTTTGTTTGCCTGTTCGGTTGCCTCGTTGGATGGCTGGTTGGCTGGATGTTTAGTTGGTTCGATGGCTGGTTGTTGGGTTCTTTGAAATCCATTCACAAGAAATTTGCAGAAAAATGCTAAGCTGCAATTGAATGAATGAATGGATGCATCACGACGCAACAACGGCAATGACTTCCTTTCAATTTGAAAATTACAACGGTGTAGGAGCTAAGCCTTGTTGAATCCGCCAACGCAAACACCAGTACCAGCACCAGCGCCAGCACCATCATTACCCCCCACCCCATCACACGGCCAACATCCACAGTTTTCACAAACATCCGTTGCCCCAGCAACCACACCAAGGTATTTTACCACCCGTATTGGAACTAACCGACAACTTCCGCCTAGTCGAGCGCATACTGAAGCTGGCTGACGACTCGCGCGAGGAGGCTAAACTGTTTGAATTACGATCCGAACATGAGCCCACCGTCTCATGATTACTGTCCTGATGCGAATGACGACTGTGGTGCGGGTGGCCGGTGCTAACGATTGATGAACTATGCTGGTGGTGATGATGATTATGATGGCCGTGATGATGGCCGCCATTAGTGCCTCCGCTGGTGCCACTGCTGCGCTGATTCGAATGCGAGACGGTGCCCTCCGAGTGACGTCGCGAACATTTCGAACGCACCACATTGGCAGCGGCGCATGCAATTTCGGCGGCACTTGCCTTTATGGTATCCTGACTATTTTTTCGCAGTTGTTGTTGTTGTGGATTATGCATTGTTGCCACCGCATTGGGATAACTATTGCTGTGCGAATGCTGCTGCTGCTGCAGCTGATGATGATGTGGTGATCCATTGCCGTGCGTGGAAACCGAACGCCCGTGTTGCTGGTGCAAAGGGCTGGTGGGTGTTATTGAAATTGTGGGCGGCTGGGTCGGGGTACTGAAGGGCGAACCCTCATGTTTGCGAGAGGAATGTGGCGAATTTGGTGTACTATGACTGGTTTGTTTGAAATTTCTTAAAGCAGGATTTGGCATGACAGTGGGCAGATCGGAACAGCTGCCCGATGTTGATGTCGTCGAAGAGTTCTGTGTCTGTATGGTGCGTACAGTTGGTGTGGGTTTTTCACCTGGTGTACCGGGCGTCTCGGCCGTTGTTTCACCACAAACTATAGAGACTCGACGTGGTTTTCGTTTTGTTGTTTCGATAATCTGTGAGAATAATAAGGAAAATAGGAAAATATGTTAAATATTTTTAAAGAAATTTAGATTATTTTTATTTGTTTGGGAAGTTACTGGAAAATTCTAAATTTGCTAAAATTTTTGATTTATTTTTCTAAATCACGGAGATGGATGTACGTTTTTAGGATATCGACTAGTATCCTAAAAATATACATCCAAAAAATGCTAATAATAATAATAATCATAAAAAAATCTAATATTTCAACCTCTTTTTACAAACGCCACCCTTGGAACCCCCTCTCTTCGGCTAACAAAGTTCAGAATTATTCCTCGGTTGAACACCCAACATTCAGAAGTCTTCCTCAAAAGTCAAAGTCCCTTTTGGAATACCTCTTGTTTACTTTCTTTTCATACTATGCTCTTTCGAAACTTCCCTAAAATTTTTTAAAGAATTTTTTAAGGACCCAAATACCAACAACCTTGGAATTTACATGGATTTTCAGAGTATGAAACGCGGATTTACTAAATAATTATTTTGAAGGATCGAAACACTAATCAAGAACCAAAAGAACAATAAACTTGGATTTTTTAAAATAATTTTTTTAAGGACCAAATGACCAGTAAACGTGGATTTTTAAAATAATTTTTTTTCAAGGACCAAACGTGGATTTTTATATAATTTTTTGTTGTCAGGGGCCAACAAATGTGGATTTGTTAAATAATTTTTCTGAAGGACAAAAAAAACAATAAAAGTGGATTTTTTAAATAAAATTTTTCAAGGACAAAAAAAAACAATAAAAGTGGATTTTTTAAATAAAATTTTTCAAGGACCAAAAGACCAATAAATGGATTTTTTAAAGAATACTTTTTAAGGACCAAAGGACCAATAAACGTGGATTTTTTAAAGAGTACTTTTCAAGGACCAAAAGTCCAATAAACGTGAATTTTTTAAAGAATATTTATCAAGGACCAACAGACCAATAAACGTGGATCTTTCAAAGAATATTTCTTTCAAGTACCAAAAAAACAATAAACGCGGGTTTTTTAAATAACTTTTTCAAGGACCAAAAGACCAATAAACGTGGATTTTTCAAAATAATTTTTTTCAAGGACAAAAAGACCAACGTACTTGAAAAAAAAAAAAAAACAAAAAAACCAATGAACCTGGATTTTTTAAAGAATATTTTTCAAGGACCAAAAAACCAATGAATCTGGATTTTTTAAGGAATATTTTTCAAGGACCAGAAGACCAATGAACGTCGATTTTTTAAATAATTTTTTAAGGACCAAAAAAGCAATGAACTTGGATTTTTTTAAGGAATATTTTTCAAGGACCAAAAGACCAATGAACGTCGATTTTTTAAATAATTTTTTAAGGACCAAAAGACCAATAAACGTGGAAAAGACCAATGAACGTGGATTTTTAAAGAATATTTTTCAAGGACCAAAAGACCAATGAACGTCGATTTTTTAAATAATTTTTTTAAGGACCAAAACACCAATAAACGTGGAAAAGACCAATGAACGTAGATTTTTGAATAATATTTTTCAAGGACCAAAAGACCAATAAACGTGGATTTTTTAAAGAATATTTTTCAAGGACCAAAAGACCAATAAACGTGGGTTTTTAAAGAATATTTTTCAAAGACCAAAAGAGCAATAAACGTAGGTTTTTAAAGAATATTTTTCAAGGACCAAAAGACCAATTAACGTGGATTTTTTAAAGAATATTTTTTTCAAAATATTTTTTTCTGGGACCAATACATCAATAAACAAGGATTTTTTAAATATTTTTTAGGACCAAAAGGCAAATAAATTTTGATTTTTTTAATAATTTTTTTAAGGACTAAAAGACCAATAAACGTGGTCTTTTAAAATATTTTTTTTTTTTTTCAAAGACCAAAAGAACAATAAACTTGGATTTTTTAAAGAATATTTTTCAAGAACCAAAAGAACAATAAACTTGGATTTTTTATAATAATTTTTTTAAGGACCGAAAGAACAATAAACTTGGATTTTTTATAATAATTTTTTTTAAGGACCAAATGACCAGTAAACGTGAATTTTTTAAATAATTTTTTTTCAAGGACCGGTCGTTTGGTGGACGTGGATTTTTATATAATTTTTTTTTTGTCAGGGGCCAACAAAAGTGGATTTTTTAAATAATTTGTTTTTTTCAAGGACCAAAAAACGTGAATTTTTCAATATAATTGTTTTCAAGAACCAAAAGACCAAAAAACTTGGATTTTTTAAATAATTTTTTTCAAGGATCAAAGACCAATAAACGTGGATTTTTTAAATATTTTTTTTCAGAGACCAAAAAACCAATAAACGTGAATTTTTAAATAATTTTTTTCAAGGACCAAAAAACCAATAACAGTGGATTTTTTTAAAAAAAAATTTTCAAGGACCAAAAGACCAATAAAGTTGGTTTTTTTTAAATAATTTTTTCAAGGACCAAAAGACCAATAATCGTGCTATTTTAAAGAAAATTTTTTATTAAACGAGAATTTTTTAAATAATTTTTTTCAAGGACCAAAAGACCAATAATCGCGTATATTTTAAATATTTTTTAAGGAGGAAAACACCAATAATCGTGAATTTTTTAAATATTTTCTTAAGGACCACATGATCCAAAATCGTGAATCTTTTAATTTTTTTTTTAAATTTTCAGAGCCATTAAAATGGATTTTTTAAATATTTTTTTTTCAATTAATTAATCAATTAATCTTGATCAATTAATTAATCAATTAATTCAATTAATCTTGTACATTTGAAATATTTTTTAAGGAGGAAAACACCAATAATCGTGAATTTTTTAAATATTTTCTTAAGGACCACATGACCCAAAATCTGAATCTTTTAATTATTTTTTTAAATTCTCAAAGCCATTAACGTGGATTTTTTTAAATTTTTTTTAAGATTTTCAGAGCCCTTACATTGATTTTTTAAGTATTTTTAAGGATATTTATAGATTTATAGATAAATACATTTTTTAAGATTTTCAGAGCCATTAACAAAGATTTTTTAAATAATTGTTTGTAAGGACCACGTGGATTTTTTAATATTTTTTCAAGGATTTTTAAAGCTATAAACTTAATTTTTTTAATATTTGTTAAGGATTTTGAGAGCCACGAACGTGGATTTTTTAATTATTTTATCATGGATTTTGAGAACCCGAAACATAGAAGAACCTATCTTGCAAAGACCTTCCTAAAAGCTCTGCATTTTTTAGATTGGTATGTTATGTTAATCTTCCAAAATCGAATGGATCTCTGCTCTCACATATCTATGACTTTCATAACACTAACGATCGATTTTCACTAATCTTCCCAAAAAACAAACCGTTTCCAGAGCGAATTCCAATTCAAAAATCTTCTCAAAAATTTCAAGCTTATTAGAATTTGACCTCTTTTATCCCAGCTATCTTTCCAACATTCCTCACCTATTATCCTAAGATTCCCTCCTTCTAGAATTTTTCCTAAAACCTTCAACTATCATGTCTCCCTCCTTTATTATCAATACAAAATTTTTGACCTACCTCCTTTTCCTCCACATTGTTGATCACATCGCCGGCGCCCTCATTGGGACTCTCCAAGAGACAATCCGTATCCAGGGATCTTGTCATGTGTGTCGGTTGAGATCTAAATTGAGCCCTGCGGGCAACTGCAGCATTTGCTATTGCCGAAAATAATTGACTTTTATTTGGATGAACACCACCCAAAATGGGTGAACCACCGGTTGGTGAATGCATTGCATTAGTTTTATAGGAAACCGATGAACTGCGTTGAATGCCGGCACATTTAATATTCAGCGGTGTGGGATATTGTCTTGTGGGTGGTGCTGGTTTAGCTCCGGCATTTGCCAGTGATGGCATATTGACATTTGTTACCAAAGGGGACAGCGGTAAATGCGTTCTGTGACCCATGGGCGTGGCCATGGTGGGGGAGGTTTGGGTCCCCGTCACTGCCAACCGGGGTGTTAGCGTTGTTGTAACCGTCACTGTTGATGTTGCTGCCGAAGGTGGCCCCACAATGGCTGCATTGTTCAAACGTTCAAATCCAATGTATTTACGATTATCCGGGAAGGGTTGCATGGGATCGGGTATTCTTGGTGATGGACTGTCCGTGTGTTCCCTTTCCAGTGACCGTGTCCTCCTTGTCGTACCTGTATTGTCTGTGGCATTTTCTGTTGTATTGCTACTGGAATTTGGTACTGCTGGGCGAATGGTGGGATTATCACCATCATAGCTAAGCAAAAGATTCATTTCGGATCTGTAGGGTTTGGAATTTTTATTGCCTTGCTGCATTTGTGAGACTGTTGTCCGGCAAACATTTTCTGTGGAGCGTGTTTCAAGATTATCTCGTGATCGAGTTTTCTCCAATTGTATCGCTAAGATGTCTTCCGATATGGCCTCAATGTCATTCAGAATCGATTCCAGATTTGCTGAATCGGTCTGAAAGGAAAAAAAAATTGAAAAATTAAATTAAACATAGAGGTATTAGTTATGGAGTTGTGGAAATTAGAAAAATTTATTTTTTGGTGGTTTTAGTTTAGCATTAGTTAGTAGTTATGTGAGAATAATGGTTGTTAGTAGAAGCGGTGGGAAGAAAAATTTAAAATTGTCTGTGACCTTCACTGTATAAGCCATTCAGTAGACAATGAAAGTAGAACTTAGAAGAGAATATACCTGTATCGGAGTTTTGAAAGTTGACATCGTAAAGTATATTCACTATAATGGGGAAATCTTCCACTTTTTTTAATCTTCGAATTCAGATTTCTTGGAATCCGCTTCTTTTAGGTATATGGTGTCTTCGACAGTATTATGGACAACAATCCGAAGATTTTTAGATAGAAAAATTGACCTTCGGGTGACTCACCAAAATATATGTTTAACAAATCTCCCTAAATTCGACCGTAACGAGTCAAGATGCACTTAGACATTAAAAGTCACAATCGACCCACTTTTTGGTATAGTTCCGAGGTTAAACACCGATAAAAATTATTTTTATTTAAGTTTTTTTCTTATAAGTTATTCAATAAAGAAAATGTTATTGGAAACTTTAAAAAAAACTTTCAAATCGGAAGGAAAACCTCGAATCACAAATCTTAAAAAAATAACAAAATAAAGAAATCTTGAAACCTTATTTTTAAAACCCTTTTTAGAAACTCCGCCGTTCGAACCGTTGGTCACAAAAAGGTCAGAACTATTCCTCGGTTGAACACCCAATATTCAAAATCTTCCTCAAATGTCTAAGTCCGTTTTGGAATTCTTCTTTCAGGAATCTTCTTGAAAAGTCAAATCAGCCCCTACAAGTTTTTAGGAGATGGCCATAAAACTCTGCTCTTTCTCCTTTTTTTTTCAGAAATTTACCTTATCATACTTCGGATACTTAACGGTGGTTTTCTCAAATAAAAATATAACATTTTTTTACACAATTTTTTTTTAAGGACCATAAGACAAATAAACATGGACTTTTTAAATAACTTACGAGTACCAACGGACCAATAATCGTGGATTTTTTAAATAATTTTTTCATGGACAAGAAGAGGGTCAAATCACCAATACTCCTTGATTTTTTAAATAATTTTTGCAAGGGCATTTTTCAAATAATTTTTCAAGCACCAAATCACCAATATATCTGAATTTTTTAAGAATTTTTTTTGCAGAAATTTACCTTACCATACTTCGGATACTTAACGGTGGTTTTCTCAAGTAAAAATATAACATTTTTTTAAATAATTTTTTTTTTCAAGGATCAAAAGACCAATAAACTTGGATTTTTTAAATAATTTTTTTTTTTCAAGGACCAAAACACCAATAAACTTGGATTTTTTAAATATTTTTTTAAGGACCTAAAAACACCAATAAAATTGGATTTTTAAATAATTTTTTTTTAAGGACCAAAACACCAGTAGACATAGATTTTTTAAATATTTTTTTTCAAGGACCAAAACACCAATATACGTGGATTTTTTAAATATTTTTTTTTCAATGACCAAAACACCCATGAATCTGGATTTTTTAAATATTTTTTTTTTTCAAGGACCAAAACACCAATCAACATGAATGTTTTAAATATTTTTTTTTTCAAGGACCAAAACACTATTGAACATGGATTTTTTAAAAAATAATTTTAAGGACCAAAACACAAATAATCGTGGATTTTTAATAATCTCTTTCATGGACCAAAGAACAAATAAACGTGTATTTTTTAAATAATTTTTTTCAAGGACCAAAAGACAAAAAAAACTTGGATTTTTAAATAATTTTTTTCAATGACCAAAAGACAAAAAAAAACGTGGATTTTTAAATATTTTTTTTCAAGGACCAAAAGACAAAAAAAAAACGTGGATTTTTAAAATATTTTTTTCCAAAGACCAAAAGACAAATAAATGTGGATTTTTTAAATAATTTTTTTAAAGGACAAAAACGCCAACAAACATGGATTTTTAAATATTTTTTTAAGGACCAACACCCCAATAAACATGGATTTTTTTAATAATTTTTTTTAAGAACCAAAACACCAATAAACATGGATGTTTTAAATATTTTTTTCATGGACAATCACAAATAAACGTGCATTTTTTAAAGCATTTTTTCAAGGACCAAAATAACATTAAATTTTAATTTTTTAAATAGTTCTTTTCAAGGACCAAAACACCAATAAACTTGGATTTTTTAAACATTTTTTCAAGGACCAAAACACAAATAATCTTGAATTTTTAAAATAATTTGATTCGAGGACCAAAACACCAATAAGCGTATATCTTTAAATATTTTTTAAAAGGACCAAAAGACAAATAAACGTTAATTTTTAAATATTCTTTGTTTTTCAAGGACCAAAAGACCAAAAAACCTGGATTTTTTAAATAATCTTTTTTCAAGGACAAAAAAGGCAATAAACTTGGATTTTTTTAAATAATTTTTTTTCAAGGATAAAAAAAAACAATAAACGTGGATTTTTTTAAATAATTTAATAAATTATTAAATAAATAATAAAAATAATAAATTAAAAAAAATAATCGTGGATTTTTTAAATAATTTTCTTGTATTGCTCCAAAACATGTTCAAACAATCCTATCATATGACCGCTATTGAATAGGTAATTCCATTAGCTTTTAAATGATGCATTAGCTTCTATATGTGTTTTGTAGAACCGTCTAAAACCCGTATTTTTTATCCGAACTTTCGGGTAGAATAACCGGGTATTTCCCCCTCTAACCTTCCTACTCAATTATTATTGGTATTATGTCCGCTACTTTCAGGGGATTATGAAACGGTACACGGTTTAAAACTTCCAACACATAGTGCTATAGGTTAGGCGCTGGTTCTAAAAACTTGGCCAAAACGTCTTTATGAACTATTTTCATTGTCAATCTCAAAACCGTTTTCCCTTCCAACCTCTTAAATTTTTCACGATTTAAATGAAATTCATTTCGGAATTAAATTTTCAAGAGCGAATATTTTTCGCAGCATTGCCAATACATTTTTACAACGCACAACAATTACGAATTTAATAATCGAGTCTCTCCCCCACCCCCCTCCTATGAATTGTCGCCGGGATGTGTGTCAACAATGTTTTGTCCTGTCCAGGGCGCTGACACGCATATTTGTAAACCTCACCTGGCACACAGAGTCCACAACAAAGCAATTCACTGATGTGGTTATCCGTGTGGAATCTGTTGATTTTGAAAAAGTGCTAACAGTTGATGATGCACAGCACGATATGTTGCCACTACTGCGAATGTTGCTGGTGCTGCTGCTAGGCGGCACAACAACACAGGCGGATGATGGGGGCAGTGTTGTTGGTAGTGCAGCAGTTTTTGTTGCTCTCATTGACCTGACTGTTGCTATTGCCATTGCTTCCAATGGCGATGATGGTGGTGATGGCGATGTTGTTCTTGTTGCTGTTGCTGGCTCCGGTGACATCAGCTTTTTGGGTGTTGTAATTGTTGACGGACAACATTTAACAATGGATGACATCAAAGGTTGCCGCACAGCGGGAGCAATTATTAAGTTATGACAAACATTTTGTGCGATTGCATAAACTGGGCCATTGGGTTTGATCACGGTAATATTTGGATTTATAAATCTAAAAGAGGCCAATGCGGCTGGCAGGCATGTTACAGGTTCCGCTACCGTTGTTGTTGTCAGACATTTGGCGGAGCTGGGCGAGACATTTACCATTGCCGTTGGTGAGGGCAATGCGACAGAGGCGGAGGCGCTGATTGTTACTTTTAATGAATTGCATAGAATGTTAGTGGCTAGGAGAGCATTTGTTAGCGTTGTTCTCAAACTTGCCGGAGCAAATAAACAGAACGTGGAGGCAGAGGAGGTGGTAGTGGTGTTAGAGGCGTCTTCCATCTTAGTTGAAGCGGAAGTAGTTTGGTTAGTTGCTGTTGTTATTGCTATTCTGGTGGCAGGATCAACAACACAGACTTCATTATTAGCATTGGCCTCATGGTCCTGCCAACCATGAAACTGATGCTGCTGATACTGAGGCATGTGTTGGTGGAGGTGGTGGTGCGGATGCGTATGCGGATGCTGCTGGTAGTGGTGATGGTGGTAGTGATGCTGTTGTTGTTCTTGTAGATTAGATTGACATTGCCTTGATTTACGCCTTTGTCGTGGCGGTGACAAACTTACTTGTGCTGATGTGGCCATGGATGTAATACGCTGCGGTACCGGTGGCGGTTGTACGCTTGGCTTCAGTGGATGTTTGTAGGGTGTTGCCAGGCCATTGGTCACGTAAATGTCAGGTGGCTCACATTTTAGTTGTTGACCGGTGGTGGTGGCAGCATTTGTGAATGAGGATGGCTTGGCCAGCACTTGGGGTGCTTGTGGAGCCACTGCTGCTGCTGCTGGTGGAGGAGGAGGTGGCTGCCGCCTTTGATTAGCCAAGGCGGTGTTCAATTTTAATTTAGGTTTGATGGGTGCAAAGAAATGTTTTGCTGGTTTCTCTTGGCCATTGATGCTGGTGCTAGTACTGCTGGTAATGTTTTGGTTGCTACTGGAATTGCTATTGAGGCAGCTGGCATTGCCAGTGGCTGGCACTGCCACACATGGACCATTGACCGACATTGTGGTTATGGGAACTGTCTCTATCACTGGCATCTCACCGGAACTTTTCAATGTTGGATTCGATGTGATCGACTTACCATTGTCTATTACCAGCGTGGGGGGAGCTGGTGGTGGTGGTGGGGGTGGTGTCAGGGTCGTGGTAGGTACAAAGGTGGTCAGTGTTTGTGCCGTTGAACGTTTTTGCAAAAGCGGTGATACCGAATTGACGGGATAATGCTTCTGCAAAAATGGCGATTCCAAATTATAATCCCAGCCATTGGTGTGGCGTATGACTGTTCTGCCACTTTTCGAGGAGGAGGTTCCTGAACTGCTGGCTATAAGGAAATAATTGAAAATTTTAAATTAAAAATTAAAATCATTTTCTCCTCATTCCACTCACTCAAATTGGTATTCATATGCTGCTGCAGAACATTCTCAAAGTAAGACAATGGCGGAACTTTGGCCTGTATGTCATTCAATTCATTGGCCACCAATTCGATGGGTGTCAGCGGTGTCAGGGGTCCCACCAAACTCGGCAGTGTTGTCTGTGACCCACTTATACTGGGTGTGTAGCCCAAGAGATTTCCAGGATTCACATTCGCCACATCACTATTGCTCAGAGTCTCCTCCGATACTACCGACAAATGATCAATACCGGTTAGAATACTTGGCATAGCCGATTGGGGTGGTGTCACAGGCATACCATCAATGACTGTTAGTTTTGTACTATCCGTAGGTGAGGGATCTTCGGCGGCTTCATTTGCAGCCATGATTTTCTTTTCACTGCAACATTCACCGTTACAGACAATTTCGTCCGTTTCCTGACACGAGCATGAGTCACAGGAGTCGGAGTCCTGCAAAAATTTTCATAAAAAATGTAATTCTCTAAATTTTTAAAATGTTTTTTTTTTATTACCTCGCTATTGCATTTCGAGTGGACAATATCACATCCGCCCTCAATGCATTGGCAGGAGCAACCTGCTTGACTGCATCGCGCCGCCTGCTCCGCTTCAATGAATTTATTTTTAAATCTCTTGTTGAGGCGATCATATTCATCGCGCAAGGACCAGATTTCACGACGCAGGTGATCATTCTCTTTGCGTAAACGTTTGATATCCGATTGTCCTGAAATATAAATAATAATAGAATTAAATGGAGTTAACGGTCATAACAAACAGGGATATCCTACGGAGGGCCTGTAATTGAAAAAAAGAACTGCAAAATTTTAGATTGGACAAAAGTCCTCGAAGTTCTTCTTTATACGTATTTTTGGTCTTCATAAGAAGCAAATACAGAAACAAGAAGAAATAATACAGAACAGAAGTCCTCTGAGTTTTTCTTTATAGGCCTCATTGGTCTTCTATAGGAAACAGAAGGTATCTAAGGTCTTTATAATAGAACAGAAGATTTTTGAGCACTTTCAAGACAAAATTCCACCGAGGGTCTTCAATATAGAAGAGAAGGTTTGAGAAATGTTTAATATAAGGTGAAAAACATATGAGTACCTCTGTATCGAACAGTACCTCTGTATCGCCTCCCAAGTCAACTTCTGTAGAAGGACTCTATGGTCTTCTATATAGGACAGACCGCCTCTAAGGTCTTTGGTATGAAGAATCCTTCGAAAAATTCTAGTTGAGTTCAAAAGGCCTCTGAGGTCTTTTGTGGAGGTCAGAAAGTCTCCGAGTTCTTCTGTGTAAGATAGAGGGTCTCTGTATATCTCAGAAGACATTGAGTATTTTCATGTAGATCGAGGGACCTTAAGTCTAGATACTACATAGTTTAGGTTTTCAGACTTCAAATACTCCGAAGTCAGCTACTCAAGAGCAGTGACTCTCTGAACGAAGCTACTCTAGAGCAGAGGCTCTCAGAGGCCATTTACTCTACAACATTAACTCTACGAAGTAAACTACTCTAAAACAGTGCCTCTTGAAGACAGCTTTTCTAAATTATTGGTTCTCAGAGGCCAAATATTTAGAGCATTGGCTCTCTGAAGTCACCTCCTCTAGAGCAATGGCTCTCCGAAGTCACCTACTCTACAGTAATGACTTTCCTTAGTCAGCTATTCTACAGCAGCGGCTCTCCGAAGTAAACTGCTCTAGTGCAGTGACTTTGCGAAGCCACCTACTCTAGAGCGGTGACTCTCCAAAGTCAATTTCTCCAAAGTCAATTTATCCAGAGCAGTTACTCTATGGTAGAGGTTTCTGGACCAGCTACTCTAAGGCTGGGATCTCTGAGGTCCTTAGGTCCAAGGAAATCTGAGACCAACTACTGAGACCAGATTTGGGGCTTCTGAGGTCAGCTTTACAATTGAGGCCTCTGTGACCTACTCTACAAGCGTGGCCTCTGAGGCCAGTTGCTATACAGACGGGGCTTCTGCGGCTTGTAACTGTACAGCTGGTGCCCCTGAGGGCAGTTACTTAACAGCTGGAGACTCTGAGGCCAACTACTTTACAGCAGGGAAATCTGAGACCAACTACTCTACATATGGGGCTTCGGAGGCCAGCTTCTACAAGTGAGGCCTCTGTAACCTACTCTACAAGTGTGGCATCTGAAGCCAGTTGCTTAACAGATGCGGCTTTTGTGTGCAGCTGGTGCCCCTGAGACCAGGTACTTTTAAGCTGAGACCTCTGAGGCCAGCTACTAAACAGCTTGGGCCTCCAAGGCTTTAGATACCCTACAGCAGTATTCTCTGAGACCAAAAACACCACATATTGGGCTTCTGACGGCAGAATCTATAGGTGAGGCCATTGGGAGTAGCTACTCGGCCAGTTAGTCGGCCAGTTGCCCTACCGACGGGGTTTGTGAGGTTAGCTACTACAAAGCTGAGACACCAGAGGCCATCCAGCTGGAACCTCTAATGTCAGCAACTTTACAGCTGGTTTCCACATCTTAGGCCCTTAAAGACAGCTAGCCTACAGTTGGGACTTTTTAAACAGCTACCTTACTGCTGGGGTCTCTGAGGATAACTACTCCACAGCCATGGTATTTGGAGCCAACTTTCCTACAGCAGAGACCCTTGAGTCCAGCTACCCCGCTTCCATGTAATTTGAGGTCAACTTATTCAAGCGAGGGCGTCTGAGGACATCTTATTAACAGCTGGTAACTCTGAGGCCAGCAAAGTTCTCTAAAATAGTGATCTCGGCGACCAGGTTTCCTTTAGCAGGGTCCTTTGAGACCATATCAGTGGTTTTTTGAGGCAAGCTAATATTTTACCAAGCCCGGTTTTGATACGAACTGCTCCAGCAGTTAAATGAAAGTTTCTCTTAAACACTGAACTCCGAGGCCAGTAATCCCATAACGGTTGCCTTTGATGACAATTTCTCTATTGCAGCTTCTCTAAAGTAATATTCTCTGAGACCAGACCAGACCACACCATTGTCGTGATATTATGGAATACTAGATTTACAGCAGTGGCCGCTGAGGTCTAATCTATATACCAGTTACCTATTATCACCTCACACCTCTCTCCCTTTATTCTAACTGATTACTTTTCTCTTCTCGTTTCACCTTGTTTTTCTTCGAAATATTTATTATCAAACACAAAAACAATCTCAATTTTTTTATTATTTGTTTATTTCATTCCATTGATTGTCTACTCCCATCAAATCTCTTCCCTTTTTAATGTGTTCTCCAACTACTACACCGACTTCCACTTCTGATATATTGCCATGTAAACATTTCAATAGCATAATGAAAATCCTTGAAACATTTAAGCAGCAGCATTATTTGTTATTATAAAAAAACAGCATAACAGAATAACAATGACGACAGCATGTTCATGGGAAATTTATAGGAAAAAATGAAAGGACTGCTATTTACAAGCGACTGTCCATGATGAAACGCACTACAATGCCCTTCACTAGTATGTGAACACACTTTTATTTCAAAAAAAAAAGTTTTTGTCTTTTTCAAATCTTCTTATAATTTGTTAAAGAGAACTTAGAAAAATACCTCTCAGTTCTTTGAATTTGTCGTGGAGTACCGTTGAAGTTGGAAGAAGAAGAACAATAAATTGAAAACGAAAACAAGGAAATCGAATATGCATGGGAGAACATAATACGTAATATGGAACACAAACTTAAATATGATTTTAAATTCTATAAAACAGGCGATTATGGAGGAGGAAAAATGAAGGAAAAAACGTGTTGAAATGGAAAAAACATGTTGGGGCCACAGCTGGAAAATTATGAACTTTTCCACATAAAATCAACAAAAATTTTAAGAAAATAAACGAACGAGCCTGGTATCCTTTTCCGTTTTGAATAGACGTCCCATTTTAAACTAGATCTGATATTACAGATATATATTGGAATGTGCAAAGTTTTATAAAAATTGAAAATCTATTCGCATTTCAGGAAAGCTACGATTTTTAAAAAAAATTGAACAGGAGGCGTGAATTGATTTCTCTATATATGTCCTTGATCTCAATCTCGAACAAATATTTGCTTTCCAAGAGTTTAATTGTGGTTGTGGAAGAAAGATAACTGCGTTTTAGGATCCTGAATCCTGTACTTAGAGTTTGAACAAAAATCGTACTATAAAGCTTCTGATGGTACTCTAGAGTGAGTATCTGAAAGTTCAGTTATTAAAAATTCCCAATTTCTGTAAAAGTAGCTACTTTTGGAGCTGGAATACTGAAATTTTGTATTCGTGAGTCACCGTTAGTGGCGGCTATGACACGAGCGAGTATTTTCAGTAATTCATAATGTCGTTTTGATTACTTTTGCTATATTCAGTATCAGTTAAAACGTGTCAGTAGGTTTTGCCGACAGATGTATACCCTCAGACCACGTCCGATTATTTTAGCATATTTTGACTTCCGTTATGATTATTTAAATGTTTTATCCCCTATGGAATATGTTCCGGAGAAATGGACCTATATTTTCCATTTTATATCGAACCTTAATAAATATGATATAAATATTGAAACGTGGCAGGTTTGGGCTATATTGGTTACTTCCTTCACTTTATATGAGATATGTGATAATTTTTAGAAAATGTTAAATGTCTGACTGTCTCCATTAATAAAAATATGGAAAATTGTGACTCTTTGTTGATCAGGGATTCGAAGATATATATCATCTTCACAACAGATCTTGTGTTGGCAAACATGTTAGCATGTGTGATATTTGAAGGGATTTGGATGATTATTACGCGATATGATGATTTGGATGATTTATTTCGGGTATCTTGAACCCTATTTGGGGGATGTACCAGAAGAAATGGTGCGATCTCTACCATCTTTACAACAAATCTTATATTTTGGAAATATTGAGATGTACCAAGTCTGAATGGGGGGGGGGGGGGGGGGCGTGAGTTACCAAAAGGAGTGATCCAATATATTTTATCTTCATGCCAGATCTTGCGTGGGTGAAAATATAAAGATGTGTCCAGTTTAAAAAGAATCGGATATCAATTTCGCATTTTATGAGCTTCTTGGTTATTAAACCAGTTAAGAAAGTCCTAAAGTCGGGCTGGGCCGATTTTATGATATCCTACACCACTTTGCTAATTTAGTTGAGATCTACATAACAATTAAAAGTTTTTATTCGAGAATTCAATCATACGCCCTATGTTTATAATTAAAATTTAAAATTCAAAGGACTAAATATACCGAAGCATTTGTATCTTTTAAATTCGGACATGCATTACCCATTTGGTGCAAAATTAATTTGAAATCAGATAAATATATATATGGAAGCTATATCCAAATCTGAACCGATTTCGATAAAATTTGGCATAGATATTTCTGAGCTGTATTTGATATATTTCCCCGAAATCGTTGTTACGGAGTGCATATGTACGGCTGCGAAGGACAAAAATAACAAATCGGATGAACAATATATATGGGAGCTATAGCTATATCTATACCGATTTCAAACTTGACATACTTATTTTCAGGCCTAATTTGGTTGTATGTGCAAAATTCCATACTATTCGGACTGATATTACACGTTTGGTGCACAAAAAGAGGCAAATCGGAGGAAGATATATATGGGAGCTATATCTAAATTTTTACCGATTATCTCCAATTTCAATAGGGTTCGTCCTTGGGCCAAACAAATGTTGTTTGGAACATTTCATCTCAATCGGATAATAAATGCGACCTACATTTTGTTCACAAGAATAAATGGACAGACGGACGGAGAGACGGACTGACATGCATAAGTCAACACAGAAAGTGATTCTATGTAGATCATCAAAAGGAACTATGGGTCTATCTCGTTTCCTTTTGCCTGATACAAACAAATGCACAAAGACATTATACCCTGACCACCTTGTGGTGTAGGGTATAAAAATGTGACCCTTTCTGGGGGAGGTACCGATATATCCCATCTTCACAGGATATCCTGTTTAGTTGAAATAATAGAGTGTGTGAAATATGAATTGAACCGGATGCTTATTTCAGATTTTATGATCGTTTTGGTTATTTAAAACTTTGATCCTTTGTGGGGAAGGTACTAGAAGGAAGGCCCCGATCTCTACCATCAGATGTACGGAGTCTGTATGAAATTTAATGCTGATTTCGAGTTTTACGAGCTTCATGGATATTAAAAATGTTGACCCTTTGGGAGGAGGTACCAGAAGGAGTGGATCGATATATTTCAACTTAACACCAGACCTTGTGTTTATAAAAATATTGTGATGTGTGTAATTAACAGACAATCGGACTCTTACATAACATTTTATAAGAGTTGTAATTATTCAAAATTTTGATCCTTTGAGGGGGAGGCAATTGATGGAGTGGACCATTTTCGCACCTGACCTAGCACTGATGCAAATATTAGGGATTCGCAAAGTTGAAGCAAAACTGGAGTATCCTTTCTCTTAATGTGCAGTAAATTATTTTCCTTGAAAATATTGACATTTTGTGGGGGAGGTACCAGAGGGAGTAGATCGATATATTGCATCTTAACACCAGATCTTGGCTTTATAAAAGTATAATCTAAAGGACAACGGACTCTTAAATCACATTTTATAGGAGTTATAATTTTTCAATATTTTTACCCTTCGCTGGGGTGGTACTTAATGGCGTGAACAGCATTATCGTTTCTCCTTCTGTGACGTAAAATTTTATGAAAATTTCTACCTTTTTTGGGGGAGGTACCAGAAAGAGTGGACCGATATTTCTCATATCCGAACTCCATCTATGTTTGATAATAATATTACGAGGTACCAAGTTTGGACCAAATCAATTACTCCCTTTAGAATGGACGGACGGACATCCCTAGATCGACTCCAAATATCCTGAAACGAACTTGGACCAGAGAGACCTGGCATGGCATGAGGCACGTTTTGGTCGTTCCAAATGAGAAATACCATCTGTAACATAGCTGAGGGTATAAAAATGCCTTCTATTAATGAAACAAATATCTTCTGATGTAATAAATCTAATAATCTTGGGATTGAATCTAAAATTGTCGTTGAATACAAAGTTCGAAAGCTGTTCTGGGGCCATTACAATACAGAAAAGTTAGGCTTTAATAATAATTGAATGAAGCTTTAAAGATCCTTCTATAAGTTCGGCCGTGCCGAACTTTGAATACCCTCCACCAATTAGTACGAATTTGGAAATTTTCGAAAAAGATAACATTCGCCAAAAATTCTTCTAACATTTTAAAATACCGAATATAGCCGTTATATTAGGGTCTGTACGACGTGCACTTACATAAGAATTATTTGTCACAAGGCATTACTACATTCAAATTCAAAACTTGAAATAAACGGTGAATAATGTAGCTAAAATCATCAAAATATCGTACATAGGGAGGTACAGTTATATTGGAGCTATAGGAAGATCTGGACCTGCTTGGACAATTTTCTGTCACAGGCATCGATTACCAACTTCAAATACGACATCTCAAGCTATTTCGGTCAGTATTGTACATAAAATCGTCAAAATACCGAATATAGGGAGGTACTGATATATGGAGCCTATACGAAGATCTCGAACTGCATAGACAATTTTCTGTCATAGGCTGTAGTATTCATTATAAAATACAAATACCAAATTTTAAATATTTCCAGTAAATAATGTCTCCAAATTCGTCAAAATACCGAATATCGGGAGGTATCGTTATATGGGGACTATACGTAGAAGTGGACCTACATGGCTTTGGTTTAATGCTGTAGTATCTATTACGAACTTCAAATGCCAAATTTGAGATATCCGGTAAATAATGTCGCTAAAATCGTCAAAATACCGAATTTCGGGAGATACCGTTATATGGGGGCTATATGAAAACGTGGACCTGCAAAGACAATTTTCTGTCTCAGGCTGTAGTATCCATTTCGAACTTCAAATGCTAAAATTTGAAACAATTCCAGTAAATAATGTCGATAAAATAATCAAAATACCGAATATAGGGAGGTACCGTTATATGGGGGCTATATGAAAACGTGGACCTACATGGCCCATTAACGAACTTAACCTGCCTACTGGGAAGATAAACATGTGTGCAAAATTTTAGCCTTCTATCTCAATTCGTTCGAAGGATAGCGTGATTACAACAGACAGACGGACGGACAGACATCGCTAAATCGACTTAGAATTTTACGCTGGTCAAGAAAATATATATTTTGTTTGGTCTGACATGAGTATTTCGAGGAGCTACAAACGGAATGACAAAATTAATATAGCCTCCATAGTATGGTGGAAGTCGAAGTCGGTTTAAAATTTAATGCTGGTCGAAATTTTCTAATACACGTATTGTGAGACTTAATTTTATAGTTTTCAAAGCGCCTTACTTAAAAAATTTAAAAAACATGAAGAGTTTTTACAAGATATGCCAAATTGTGCAATTGGATGACCCGATTTAAGTTCGAATTCATTGTAGTCGGTCTTAACATATTTGATTATTATATAGCAACTTTAATTTGAGATTTAAGTAACTTATAATTTTATAGCGACATTCTGATTTATATACTTCAACTCACCTCTTTCAACTTCAGCATTTATGTTGATGGTACGTAATCTTAGTTCTTCATTCTCATAGACCATGCCACGTGATGACTTTCGATCCAATCTGAAACAATAAAAAAAACATAAAAAAAATCCATTATAGTATTTATATATAATTTAATAACATGTATAAAAAAATATAATATTAAATTATGTTTATTTGCCTTCTCCATTTACACGGGTTCCAAGGTCTGCCATACGACAACATATTTTTTTATTAATTAATTAATACAACAATAAAAAAAATATTCTTCAAAATTATAACAAAATCGTAAATAAAATTGAAAAAAAAATCTTTTGCTTCCTTCTTAGTGGCAGGAGTGTTGTAAATAAACTAATTTGCCAACTTACTGATCGATGTACAAAAAAGTGTTTTCTTTGGTTTCATACTAAACGGAACGTCACTGGCCTGAGTGTAGCTATTTTGTTATGTTTTATTTTATTTTTTTCTTGCTTTGCTCTTTTAACAATTCCAATAAATTAAAGGTTGTGAATTTCCGTCTCGTCTTCGTCGTCAATTTTTTAATGCTTTAAATGAAAATTAGTTTATTTTTTTTTTTTGTTTAAACATTTCATTTCTTTTCCTCTGACACACCGACATCGAAAGCCCGGGTGTTTTTTGTTTTTTTTAATAAGGCAATGCTAGAGTTGTTTTTTGTTTACAAAAAAACATCCCAGAAGAAAAAAAAATAAAAATTAATTTCCGACCAAATCCATTTTAAAATATGTATGTATATATTCAGAAAATGTCGAAATGCCATGACAGAGGTGTAGACGAAATTTACGTTTTTTATTGGATTTTAAACTAGCATTTGAAATTTGTTTTTGTAAAATACAAATATTGTTTTGGTTCACTACTTAATAAGAACGTGTCATAAATTTTGTGTTGGAAACACAAAACTAAAGTTGACAACACCGCTAGTGTATGAATGGTTGGTTATACACTTATGAATTAAAATTCCGAAATGACAGCCGCCTTTTATTGCATGGAATGGAAAATTTATTTTTTCAGGTGTCAAATGTCAGCTTTTTTTTGGAACTCATAAATTAGGATTAGAAAATAATATCAGCTGTTTACTCTTTTTAAATGTTTTATTTATTCGACTCTATTTATAAAAAGGTCATGTACCCTTGCCTAATTGATAAAGCTTCATACATTTTTGATACATGCAGAGATATAAATGTTTGGCAACAAAGACTCATAAAAATGTATTTTTTTAGGAATTTTGGTTAGGAAAACGATCCATTGGAAATTATTAATATTTTTTCAATGATCATTTTTTTCCAATCGGCATTAATATCACATTGTACCAAATTCATTTGGACCAAATTAGAAAGTATCAGACGGTGTTCCGATAGACATATATCCTCTGAGTTTAATGACTAGACTATGTAGACCCCTTTTTGAGGGGACGTACAAAAATATTGCGTCTATGTAATGTATCAAATATTAGAAGTGTAAGCAAATATGAGGAATATCTTAGCTTTTTCTGAAACCTATGATTACACTATGCGACAAAATGCAATTATATTCAATAATTTCTGGAGCAATAATAAAATGACATACGTTTATCCGCGTTTTAAAAATTTATATTACAAAGTAGCGTAAATAGAGGGGGCAGGTTCCTCAACATTCAATTTTTTTTTCAATTCTTGGATTAGGATTTCGTTAATTTTAGGTATATACTGCCATATTGCTGACAAAATACGATGACTACTTTGGTTGGAAATTTTAATCTTCAAGTGTGTCAACACAAGGGTACTTTTCATTCCTTTTTCAAAATAAGTAAAAAAATCCTTTTAAACGGGATTGTAGGAACCAAAATAATATACAGATTTATTGGTCATCAAAATGTACCATAGGTCCTAGAATAAATCAAAAGTTTAAATCTGAAACAAAAACGGGAACCTCTACAAACAATTTTATATTTCAAGGATTGTCATCTACCAAATCTTCTTAAATACCAAAATTTGAAACAATTTCTTGGATTAATGTGACTTGGATATCAAAATACCCCATATCGGTGGGTATCATTATATATGCGCTATACGTACTCGAGGGCTCTACGAAGACGTGGAGCTGCACAGACAATCTCCTGTCATAGGCTGTAGCAGCAATTACGAACTTCAAATACCATATTTGAAACAACTCCGGTGAATAATGTCACTAAAATGATCACACTACCGAATATCGGGAGGTACCGTTATATGGTTGCTATAGGAGACGTGGACCTGCACAGACAATCTCCTGTCATAGGCTGTAGCATTCATTCATTCATTAAAATCATCAAAATACCGAATATCGGAAGGTATCTTCATATATGGGGGCTATACAAAAACGGGAACCTACATGGCCCAATTTCAATACCAAAAGTCTGGCAGACATAACATACATTTGAGTAAAATTGTATCAATCTACTTCAATTCGTTCGGAAGCTAGAGTGATTTCCACAGATGGACGGATATAGAATTTTCTGCTGATCAAGAATATATACTATTACAAAAACCGAAATAAGCATCCGGTTTTATTCATATTTCACACATTCCATTATTTCAACTACCATATGATCTGCTGTGAAGATGGTATATATCGGTCCACTCTTTCTGATTCCTCCCCCACAAAGGGTCAAAATTTTGAATATCCATAAAGCTCATAAAAAGCGAAATCAATATCCGATTCCATCTCAATATTACCAACAACACAAGATTTTTTATAAAGCTGGTAGAGATCGGACATTATCTTCTGGTAACTCCCCCACAACGGTTCAGAATTTTAAATAATTGTAACTATCATAAAATGTGAAATAAGCATCCGTCTCTCTTAAAATTTCATACATCCCAATATTTTTATAAACACAAGATCTGGTGAGAGGATGACAGATGTCGGCCTCCCCCACAAACGATCACAATTTTAAATACTTAAATCTCTCATAAATTGCGAAAAAAGTCAGCGATTCCATTCAAACCTGGTATATCTTAATATTTCCCTCAATAAGAGATATGGTTTGGATGAATTTTTCTGCCCAATCCCTCTGATACCTTCTCCCCCCCACAAAAAGATAAAAGTTTGGTTTAAAATTATTCGCATAAAATTGAAAATAAATATTCGATTTTCTTTACATTTTGCAGGTTTCAATATAGGGTTGCCCATATTCGACGGACCCATCTGGCAACGCCATAACTTTTGACATAGATGTCACATCGCTTAATGACATACTGCGTTTGAAGCGTCAGTCCAAGCTGATTTTTACCATGAACCAATACACGGCACGCGAGCGCTCTGAAATAGTTGAAATTTACAAGAAGTCAATTGTCAAAACTAAACGTGCTTTTAAAGCATTAAAAAATGTGAGAAGTGCGCCTTCTAAGAACACCATTAAGCGTTTATGCGAAAAATTTTCGACTGGTAAGGCTCTTTCTAATCCGAAGAGGCCATATAAAAGTCGACATCGAACATCCCAAAAACGCCGTTCTCAGCAGTTGGACATGGCTCGGTCCACTTTACAACGGATTATTCGCATTGATTTGCATTTGTTCCCGTACAAAATTCAATTGACGCAAAGGATGTTGCCTGCGGACAAGCCTCGTCGATTGGAGTGGGCCCATAGAGTCATCGAAATGGCCGAAGATGACAAGCAATTTTGGAACAAAATTATCATGTCCGATGAAGCCCATTTCACATTGAATGGGACCGTAAATAAGAAAAATTGCGTTTTTACGCCACTGATAATCATAAGGAGATCCAAGAGGAGCCTCTTCATGACGAAAAAGTCACAGTTTGGTGCGGCGTTAGTGCGAAAACGGTCATTGGGCTGTTTTTCTTCCAAAATGAAAATGGCTATGCTGTTACCATCAATCAAGAGCGTTATCGCGACATGATGACCAATTTTGTGATGCCCATTATTCGTTGAAAGCGTATGAGGCAGTTCTGGTTTCAACAAGACGGCGCTCAACCGCATACAAGTCGCATAACAATTGATTTTCTGAAGAATTTGTTTCCGGGCCGTTTGATGTCGAAAAGTGGTGATTTGGACTGGCCACCGCGTTCGTCCGATTTGACACCGCCTGACTTCTTCTTGTGGGGATATTTGAAGTCAAAGGTTTACTTTAACAAACCAAGGACCGTAGAAGAGCTCAAGGACAACATTCGTGAAGAAATAGCCGCTATTCCGGCCGAAATGTTGGCAAAAACGATGGAAAATGCAGCAAAAAGGGCACAATACGTCATCAACGCCAGAGGCGACCATTTGAGAGATATCATATTCAAAAATTGATGTAAACAAATCTATTTGGACATTGGATATGACAGCCGTAGAGTCTCCAGACAACTTTACAAAATATTAGAATAATGTATTTTCAAAATCTTAAAATCGTTGACCCGACAGTATCGCATATATTCATCTTCCCCCCTAAGTAACATGAAATTACACCCTTCACAATTAAAAAAAATATATCTCAATATCTTAAATCCGTTGCTATTTTTATTGTTTTCCTGTCGGAAAACAAATTGCCGCTGTAAAACAGCTAGGGTTAACGAAACAATTTGCTTAACACAGTTGGCGATTTTTAAAAATTATAATTAATTACACACCATGTAATTTATGGCATTAAATATATACATTTTGTAGAAATTTCGCCACAAAGCAGATATTAATAATTGGGCATTGGACCAGCCAGTCCGCTCCTCTCACAAACACACACCCATATACAGACATAATTACAAAGTCAATATCCCATGGGGCGTATAATTCATCACACAGAATAATTCTTCTGAAAATCCATACATCATCACAATGGACCAAATTATGATCGAATAATAATTGTTATTAAAATAATAAATATTACATATTAAGATTAATATCCTATATTAATAATATTGAACAAAAGATGTACGGGTTTTCCGCTAATGCAAACAAAAGGAACCCATTCGTCCGCAACAAAATGTTTTAGTGGCCGCAATAATAATAAAAAGCAACATAATTGATATTTAAAAAAATAAACAAAAAAAAAAAAACTAACATAATTATGGTCTATAATGAAAAATTAAACAACGTTTATTAAAACATTTTCCAGGTGTGAAGAAAAAGAAGCAACAAATTCCAGAAAAAGAAAACGAAAAATAATGAAATAGTGAAAAATTGAATGAAACACCGCCAGTCGTTTAATGACCAAACAATTTTCACATTGTATACATGTGTGGAATATATATACACATTGCGGTGCCTAAGACGTGTAGCGTATAGTGTTTATATGAGGGTTTGGTGTGAACACCCTCAGAGAAAAATGTTCGGTCAAATTGTAAAAATAAATTTGGAGCCAGATTTTTAGGAATCAATTTTGAAGGCGATGGCACAAGACTAGAATGGTTAAAATATTTGGTCAGACTTTCCCATGCATTCATTGATATACGGATATTATATTAAATATTGGTTTATCCGGTACTCTTTCTATTGACCCAATTTGGCTTATCCACCCTATTTATATTTCCACAATATATATATATCAATAGCCCATTCACCAGAATATCTCTTTGACTGAAAGTGGGCTCTATAATTAGCGGAAAAAAATATCAGAACCGAAGATTTTTTAAATCGTAAACTTTCAAGATATTGCTGAAAATGCAGTGTGAGATAATCATCACCTTTGACACGAATTATGGCCTTCAAACAGCCAATGAAACCGTCACACGCTTCCCGAATGTTCCTCTGCGGTATTTTAGCCCATTTCCGGCGAAGCGCTTGCTTGAGGTGATCAACACTTTGGTATTTTTTAGTGCCAACCTTGCTTTTCAAAATACTCGAAACGCAATAGACCAACGGATTGGTATACACAGATTTTGGTGGCAATTGTTCGCTGGAAATGAAGCGAGGAACCTCATTTTGTAATCATTATTGGATGGCACGTGCTGGTGCGATGGTGCTGAATCCTTTTAGAATATCCAAGGTCTGCGGCCAAAATGTTTGCCTGCCCAGTGCCTTAATACAACCTCCAGAATATTTTCGCGATAATAATCGGCATTTATTCGGATGCCTCGGTTGATTAATACGAACGGAGAGGAACCATCGGCTGTTATGGCTGCCCATACCATCAACATGCCGGCGCTTGAGTTCTGGTGGCCTTTGAGTTCTGGTGACCAACCGAAGGTGCACAATTTCAGCTGACCTCTTTGGCAAGTAAACACAATCATTTTTTTTTTGTTTACCATATGCTGGACAACGGATGTTTTCTCATCGGAGAAAACCAAATTCGGCAGTTCACCACTTTCGGCAAAGCGAAGCACCTCTTTAGATCTTCTGAGTCTATTTTCTTTCAGTTGCGGTGCAAGTTCTTGCACTTTTTGGAATTTCAATGGCTTTACCCCGAGCTCATTTTTATACCCTACACCACAAGGTGGTCAGGGTATTATGTCTTTGTGCATTTGTTTGTAACAGACAAAAGGAAACGAGATAGACCCATAGTTCCTTTTGATGATCTGCATAGAATCACATTCTGAGTCGATTTATGCATGTTCGTCCGATCGTCTGTCCATGTATTTTTGTAAAAAAAGTACAGTTCGCATTTATTGCCCTATCCAGATGAAATTTTGCACAAATCATTTGTTTGGCCCAAGGACGAACCCTATTGAAATTGGAGATAATCGGTAAAATTTTAGATATAGCTCCCATATATATCTTCGTCCGATTTGGCTTTTCTTGTGCACCAAACGTGTGATATCAGTCCGAATAGTATGGAATTTTGCACGTACGATCAGATTGGACCTGAAAATAAGTATGCCAAATCAGATATAGCTATAGCACCCATATATATTGTTCATCCGATTTGTTTATTTTTGTCCTCCGCAGCCGTAATATGCACTCCGTAACAACAATATTTGGGGAAATATATCAAATACAGCTCAGAAATACATTTGCTAAATTTTATCGAGATCGGTTCAGATTTGGATATAGCTCCCATATATATTTTTATCCGATTTAAAATTAATTGTGCACCAAATGGGCAATACAAGTCCGAATTTAAAAGATACAAATGCTTCGGCACATTTAGTCCTTTGAACTATAATTATAATCATGGCGTGTATGATTAAATTCTCCCATACAAACTTTTAATTGTTATGTGGAGCTCTACTAAATTAGCAAAGTGTTGTAGGTTATTCAAAAGTCGGCCCCGCCCGACTTTAGGCCTTTCTTTACTGGTTCAATATTTGCCGAATGGAATATTGCGATATCTTTAGCTCGCGACCCAATTTTCCGCCACTGCGACGCTGGTACGATCAAGTCGCTTCCTTACTTTTCGAACCATTTCTTCTGATGTTGCTGTTTTCTTCCGCCCATTTCTTTGACGTCGGCTACGCTACCAGTATCACGGTAACGAGCGATGGTACGAGACACAAAAGATTTATTCACATTTAAATGCTGGAGTGCTCTGACGGTAGCCACTTGTGGTTTTCCAGCCAAATATAAAGAAATCATACTATCACGCTTGAATTTCATCACGAATAATTTTTTTTCTGGTAAATTCTCACTAAAATGCTTTTGTCCGCTTGTAAACAATATTATGAACTGTCACGGGAATAACACAGTGGCTTAGAAATGACAGCAGTCTGAAGTTGTATATGGTGGCTATACCAAACCGTGGACCTATATAGCTCATTTTCAATACCAAAAGTCCTGCAGACCTAAAACACATCCTAGTACAATTTAGTGAACCTAATTAACTTCGTTCGAACAGGACACACGATATAGTCTTAGCTTAGTCGGTGGCAATATTTATATAGGTCGAAGTGAACTTGGAGAATATTGGCTCACTTCTTCTCTTATTGCCTCACAAAAAATTAATTTTGAACAACAACTCAAAATTTTAAATCAATTTTCAATTTTCTTCGAATTTTGTACAATCCAAAAAGGCAGCGTTAGATCTCTCACGGATATATGATTTATCGGTTTACTGTTAGTGGTACCTTTCCATGAAGGATAAAAATTCTAATAGTTTTAACTTTCATAAAATTCGAAATTTTTTCCAGGTCTAAAAAATTATAATAAAATATAAATGCTGCAGGAATATTTGGCTGATGCTGTCAAAACACCGGCTGCAATAATTATGGATTTACAGATTTGCTTAGGAATTTTTTTCAAGAAATTTCAAGGCAAAAATCTTTGATTTTTCAAATGTTTTCAAGACTTGTCAAAGCTATCGTCTTTGATTCATAATCAACATTTTTCTCCGAGAGTATTTTCATAATGATAATAAATATTTTTAATCGACATTCAGCGCAAGTGATCAGCATTCAACCGCACTCACACACACTAAAACAAACAAGCACCCCATCGAACTATGTGAGAAAACTATAATGTGTCGCATAAAATGCCCACCAATAAAATGTCATATTTCTCTAATAACCCTGAACACTATAAAACATATTAGAACGTACACATACACACACACTCTTTCACTCTTACGCTCAATATAGAGCGCCCGCTGTTGGCATTGCCGCTATTCTGGCTGGCAGATATCAAAGTTCCCAATGCTCAGTGTTTTGTTGTTTGTTTTGTTTATGATTTTAAATGCCAAAACTACAGCACGTACAGATATTTTTACGTGTATTTTTAAGCAATGTTTATTGATAAAATTCGTGACATTTTTTTAGCTTGCGCCGGAACATGTGCACAAACGTGGAAGCCGAAGCATCACACAATTCTCCAACATTTTCTTCAAGGATTTTCCCTGCCTTCAAGATTCTTTACGCTTCATTGCTCGCTAAATTCCAAAATGATAGCAAAGTCATTAGCAAGAAATGTGATATTTGTTAGCAGTGGCAAGGTTTCTTCTTCGTTACAGCTTCACGTTTTGTTATTATGTTATAAAAAAAAAAGAAGCAAAAACAAAATACAACAAAAAATAATACAAAAGTTCATGGCCTTTCGCATTGTTTAGTGTAAAAATATAGAACATCTGCTAAAACGTGATATATTTACATTTAAATTTAACACCAACAGCTAGAAGAAGTAGCCACAGATTTGTGTTGTTGTTGTTGTTTTTTCTTTTATTTTATTTCACGTAAATGATTAGTTTAACGGAAATGTTTCGCATAAATTAATGTGAAAACACCATGCCACAAGTTATTGATTGTTGTTTATTTAGCGGTGATGTTCGCAAGAAGAGAATGTTTTCAATGAAATTAGATTGAATTTTCGGGGAGAAAATTAATTTTATTTCCGAATAACTAGTAGTACCGCTGAGATGGAGATTATATGGCATAGGTCAATGCAAGTCGAAGATATTGCGCATTATGGAGTTGAAGGTCAATCCAATAAGAATTCAACAATCGAATTGAATTTTCCCATTTGGAAAAAGTAGTTATATCATTTTTTGATTATATTATTCAAAACTGTTTTTAATTGCGAGGTGTACTAATTAGGGTTTTAATGCCCCTTAAGGCTTCAGATTTAGTTAGAGTGAGCGAGAGTCATCTATGTGCATCAAAATACTATTATGAAACTTGGGTGAAGTTCGAAAATTAATATGCTGGTCATCTTATTCGGACCATGGCATTATATGAGACATACAATTTTTAATCTTATGTTCTATTTCTTTATAAAGATACAAAAGAAATCTCAAAAACAAAGAAGTGAAAAAACATTCAGTCGGGCCAAACTTTTAATACCCTTCACCTTTGGGTAAAGAAAACATTTTCATATACGAGTATTTGAATTCGAACTACAAATACCAGTAATTCCGTTTGGACAATGCTGTTAAACTTCTCAAAAAAATATGTGGGTGAGGCCGTTTTATGGGGGCCCTACCAAAACGGGAACCTCTATAGACAGTTTTATGCTCAAGAATTGACATCTACCAAATCTTCTTAAATACGAAATTTGAAGGAATTCCATGGGTAAATGTGACTAGGATTATAAAATACCGAATATCGGTGGATATCGTTTTATGTGCGCTATATGAAAACGTAGAGCTAAAAGTTCTGTCACCTGAGCTAAAACCCATTACGAACTAGAAATACCAATTTTTAGACAAATCCATGGGAAAATGTGGCAGAAATCATCAAAATACGGAATATCGGGAGGTACCGTTATATGGGGGTTATACAAAAACGTGGACCTATACACACAATTTTTCGCCACCGAAGCTAGAACCCATTATGACTTACAAATATACATTTTTAGACAAATCCATGAAAAAATGTGCCAAAAATCATCAAATCATGACAGCTACACCGAAAAGTGAGCCCATATATCTTATTTTCAATAGCAACCATCCAAGATACAATAAACATTGTTCTGCCAAATTTTAAAGCTCTACGTCAAATAATGTGGGATGTATCGTGATTTCAAAAGACGGATAAAAAGACGGGCAGACAGACTGACAGACCGACCGACAGGCAGATAGAAAGACATCGTTAAATCGACTTAGAATTTTATGTTTATCATGAATATATAACTTAATGGGGTCTACCACCGATATTTAGAGATGTTACAAACGGTATGATATTATACCCTAATATGCCCTCCTTTTCAAGTTGGAGGGTATAAAAACAATTCCAGGTAAGTTTTTTATTGAACAAAAATAAAAATTTAAACAAATAAAAAAGCCTTAAGTTCGGCCGGGCCGAACTTTGAATACCCTCCACCATTTGGAACGAATTTGGCAATTCTCAGAAACAATAGAATTCGTTAAAATCTTAGAAATACCGAATGTAGGTCAATACGACGACATGGACCTGCATAGGTAATTTTTTTCATAAGCCATTACAATATTCAAATGCGCAACTTAGAAAAAAAATCGGTGAATAATGTAGTTACAGTCATCAAATAATCCGATAATCGGTATATCGGGAGTTACCGTTATATGGGGGCTATACGAAGACGTGGACCTGCATAGACAATTTTTTGCCTTAGGCTGTAGTATTCATTACGAACTTTAACCACCAAATTTAAAACAATTCCGGTGAATAATATCGCTAAAATCATCAAAACACCGAATATAGGGAGGCACCGTTATATAGGGGCTATACGAAGACGTAGACCTGCATAGACCTACCTACTGGCAAAATATACATGTGTGCAAAATTTTAGCCTTCTATCTCATCTTTCATGAAAAAGTGATTACAACAGATAGATAGACAGACGGACATGGCTAAATCATCTTAGAATTTCACGCTGATCAAGAATATATATACTTTGTAGGGTCTGACATGAGTATTTCGAGGAGTTACAAACGGAATGACAAAATTAATATGCCCTCTATGGTATGGTGGAGGGTATAAAAATATGCGACGAGGTGTGTTTTTCTTGCGAATTCACGTCCGAATCGTCATAATCGTGCGGTAGCATCATAGGGAATATTAGCTTTGTCATTCCGTTTGTAATTCGTCGAAATATTCATGATTCTAAGACAATTTAGCTATAGCTATCTGTGTGTCTGTTGCAATTACGCTATGTTTCAAACGAATTGAACTAGAAGGCAAAAATTTTGCACAAATGTGTATTTTGCCAGTAGGCAGGGTAAGCTCATATAACGGTAACTACCTTTATTCAGTATTTTGATGGTTTTAGCGACATTATTCACCGGAATTGTTTCAAATTTCGTATTTGAAGATCTAAATGGGTATTGGACTGTAGCAAAAAACCACGTATGCAAGTCCTCGTCTTCGCATAGCCCCCGTAGAAAGCTTATCATTGAAACTTTATTTTTCGAAATGTATTGAAATTTTACATGTTCCTTCCATATGGCAAAGGCCGAACTTATCTGATATTTTACTAGTTTTTATTCCAAGTTGTTCAAAACCTATCCTGCACTTATGTTTGCATATTTAATATTAATTTTGGAATAAGTGTGTCAAGTGCATTAGCACTTGAAAAATTGTTGCTCTCTTCTCCTAGCCAAATACAATTTAATCTTGGCCAAAAATATTCTTTTAATTTTTATTTGCGGTTGCTGACCAATTGGACATTACCATTCAGCATGCCATACAATTTGTGTATAGAATATACACTGAATGTGTATGCAGATACTTAAAGATATTAGCCTAGTACAATTATACTTATGTTCTATTGGGGATACAAAATTAAGTTAGAAAATATCACTGCCGATAGATGTATACCCTCAGCAAATATACGATTATTTAAATATGTTTGGTCTTCTGGTCTGATTATTCACTTGTTGACTCTCTATGGAGTAGGTTCCGAAGGAATGGACCAATATTGTCCATTTCGTATAGGATCTAAATAAATATGGTTGAGAGAAATATTTAGATATAGCAAGTTGTAAAGAATCGCTGACTTATTTCAGAAGTTATGATAGATAAAAGTATTGAAAATTGTGACCCCTGTTGTGGGTGAGATACCAGAAGGGGTTCGCTTTTATAATTCATCTTCGCAACAGATCTTGTGTTTGCAAAAATTTTTGTGTGTGAAATTTGAAGAGAGTTGGATGCTTATTCAAAATCTTAAACCCTATATGGGTGTGGTACCAAAAGAAACGGTCCGATCCCTCCCATTTTATAACAGATCTTGTGTTGATGGAAATATTTAGATATACCAAGTCTGAATGCAATCGGATGTTAATTTCGCGTTTCATGAGCTTCATGGATATTCAAAATGTTGATCCTTTGTGACAGACCATGGGATAATGAAAATATTGTGATGTATGTAATTTGAAGAAAACCGGATGCTTATTTCGGATTTTATGATCGTTTTGGTTATTCCAAATTTCGACCTTTTGTGCGTGTTATATTTAGGTCGAAAATATACTAAGATTTTCAGGACATTTTGCATGGAGGTAGGGTTAGGATCAGAAGAAAGCGCTCTTGCCTATCATTTTGGATGGTGATCGGATAACATTTAGCTGGGGAAATGAACAACAATTTTATAAAAAAAAATACCATTAGGGTCACTATATTCGTGTATAGCCTGCACATATGGAGGTGGTTTCGGAAATGTGTACAATAAACATATGAATGTACTGAATACTTCTACATTTGGTATTGAGTAAAGCGATACAAATAAAATTCTGAAATTAGATTACTGATGATATATATGTTTGAGATTTGAGGGTGGTTTGGAAATGCGTTCTAAATTCATACGAAAAGTACAAAATGCTACCAACTTTGGTATTGGGCGAAGGAATAGAGCTGGAATAACGAAATTTGACAAAGATGTCACTAGATGGTGTCTGTGATTAAGATATGGAAGTGGTTTTAGAAAAGCGTACTATAATTGTACAAAAAGTACTAAGGTGTACTAGATTTGGTTATGATTGAAGGAATATGGCTGGAATTTTATATTGAGGTCTCTGTTGTTATATGGGATTGAGATATGGGGGTAGTTTTGGAAATGTGTACTATAATTGTTGTAAAGTACTAAATGGCACTTATTTTGGATCACTGTTGGTGTCTAGGATGGAGTGATGTAGATGTAGATACGCACTAAATGTTACCAAATTTGGTATTGATTGGGGGGATATAGCTGCGATCCCGAAAATTTATATTAAGGTTACTGTTGCTGTCTGAGGTTAAGTTATGGAGATTGTTTTGGAAATGCATTCTATATTTGGTCGAAAAGTACAAAAATTTGATATTGAGTAAAGGTACAGAGCTGGAGTCTCGAAATGTGATATTGAGGCCTATGTTGGTATCAGGGATTGAGATGTGGTTTGGCAAACACGAACTACTATTGTTCGAAATGGTATATATTTTGGATCACTGTTGTTGTTGTTGTATTTGGGTGAAGGGATGGAGCTGGAATTCTGAAATCCTGTTGGTGTCTGTGTTTGAGAGAAGAAGCTGGCTTTGGGCATGCGTACTGTAATTGTAATTAATGGTACTAAATTTGGTAATGGGGGAAATTACAGAGCTCAAATCCAAATATATCATATTAAAGTTACTGTTGGTTTCTAGGGTTTACATATGGGGACTTTGAAATAGTTCTGGATGTGAGCAATAGTAAACTTCAAAATTAATTGTTGGTGTAAAAGTTTAACATTTTCCTACTACTCTTTCCGAAAAAGGAACGAACTATATCCCCAGAGTATTAATCGCATTCAGAAAATAATTTTTCCTATGCAGAACAGTTAGTCAATGTCCATTTAGCTCCTAAATTAGACATAAAATTAGGTAGGTATTGGAACAAAGTATTTTCTAATTCCACTCATTATATCTATTGGTTTAGTAGGATTCTTTTGGTCCAATTAACATTTCTATATAAACTGAACTACATAGAGAGTTATTCTTTCTACTAACATTTTTCCGTCATTGAAGTTTTCCCCAATACGAGTAAAATATCCACAAACTTGACGAATTTTGGTTACCCATCTTAATGTGGCCACATTTGATTTGTTGATGATTTATTTTTGGCAGCCGAGATGGGCCATGTGTTAATACCCGGAGTAATTATAAATTATTTTCTTTTATATATATTTCCTCTTCAAATTTTTAAATGTTAGGTATAAAATATTCACCAAAAAAACAAAATTCATTCATTATAATTCCAAAATATAAATTGCCTTTTTGATCTATTCAAACGCTATTCACACAAATTACAATGGCTAAGTGATGAAATCATAATTCATGGCAAATAAATAATACACTTCAAATTTTTGTTAGGAAAAATGAGAAATTCATGGAGATAGAAGACATACTTGTTGGCTTTTTCGGAACGTTTACGATCGGAATTTCCATATTGTTGGCGGGTATGTTTTGAACTTTTCATTTAATAAATGCACTGAATGAATAAGGAGTTAACTAAAAACACAAAAAACAACAGCACAGGTCTCACTGGGAATACACAAAAAAACTTAAATAAATATAAAATATATTATTTTATGTCATATATATTTTTTTTAATTCGCCTTAATTAATTCGCTATATCTCTGTGTGAGAGAATGATTCAGGGGGAATTTTTATTCGATATTATAAATTAATTTATTATGCGACAACATTCGCATTCAAAAACATTCAAATCCAAATTCTATTGAATGGAGGATTTATAATCAAATTTTATTTATTAACTTCCACAAAATTTGTCACATTTTTCACTCGAATATCGGATAACGTTCAATCGCTTCGCTCGTTTTCAATTATTATTCACTTCACAATGTAATTAAGTCCGAAAAATTTGCAACAAATTCCACGAATTCCAATACCGTGCGGAGGACAATTTGTTTATTATTTGAACAGATTTGCCGATACGATATATTTTTTTGTAATATCCGATCAGAATTCTTTCAGGAATTCTCTTTGCCTTTCCAACTATTCCAGGGCAGAATTTGTGTTAATCGAAGTTGTTGTTGTTCTTGTTCTTGTTTTTGCAGTCAGTTTACATGTTACACTCTAGCCATAGCACCGAGAGACTAAACGCTTGACGAAATAATGTTCAACTGACCGACAGACATAAGTACATTATTCTGTAAAGCGTTCTGTTGTTGTTCGCGAGAACACTGACGGCAGTGATGGGGATGCTGATGCTGATGATGATGGTGGTGGTGGCCGTTATTTTCATTGCCACACGGTCTGGCTGCTACACAACTACCATCATCATCGCGTCTGACGGGACTACTAAAGTGGCATCGAACTGATGGGAGACTGAAAAAACATCAACAATAACAACAACAGCACCAGCACCCGTAGCAAAAAATTATCAAAAATTCTCGATTTGAACACCAGCAAAAAAAATATTTAACAAAAACATATTCAAAATTCTCTATTGTGAATAGAGAAGAAGAGATCGTTGAGGTGCTGTTTTCCTGGCACACTTAGAAAAAATTGATTTTTGTTCGCAAATATTCTCAAAAATATCTGTAGTCTGGGGGTACTGATTACAAAAACGTACTCATTTAGAAATTCAACTTCTATATATCTGATAGGGCGGAACAATTAAATCGGAGCTTTGTCAAAACTTGGACCTGAATCATGCTGTGGGATTGTGGACTATACCAAAACGTAGGAAAATTTCTAAATTTTTGTAAAGAGTAAAATCGATTAGTAAGATTATATGGGGCTATATAAGAATGTCGAATGTCGACTAAATTTTCAATCCCCTAAAAACTTGCATTCAAAATATGATTTTGCTCATAATCCTTTAAAAAATTAATGTGATTTCCACAGACTGAAAGGCAGACAAACATGGCAAATCAGCTTGGAATTTCACGCTGTTCACGAACTTCTTTTCATGGACTGGGGACCACCGACTTTTTTCTAAATTTGCTTAAGGGCTTTTTGGTTTTTTAAAACGGTTTTTAAGGACTTCCCTGCTAGGAATAACGGACTTTTAAACATAATTTTCCAGAACTTCGCTATCATTTAAAAAAAAATATATATTTTTGAATTTTTTCGGTTTATTATACCCTCTACCATACATAATGTGGAGGGTACATAAGGTTCGTCATTGCGTTGAAACTCATTGAAATAATAATTTTAGACCCAACAAAGTATGTCTATTTTTGATAAGCGTAAAATTCAAAGATGATTAATAACTGTGCTTCCGTCCATGCGCCTGTTAGTCTGTTGTAATCACGTAAAATCGTCCTTTGTCTGCAGGCAGTTCAAGTTCAAAGATGGGCTTTATCGGTCCACCATATCGTATATCCCATATAGCGATACCTAACGATATTCGGTTTTTTGATGATTTTAGTCACATTTTTGAATGTTAATGTTTGAAATTCTACAAAAGGAGTTCTTCGTGAATACTTTACCCCCTGAAAGAGAATTATCTATTTAGTTACATCATATCGTATAGCCATACAAAGGTACCCCCCGATATTCGGGTTTTTTTTACGATTTTAGCCACATTCTCCAATTGAATTATCTGAAATCCAAATATAGGTCCACGGTACCCCGCGATGTTCGGTACTTGGAACATGAAAATCCACACAAGATGTTCTTTCTGATTACTTTATCCTCTGAAAGATAATTGTTTATAAAGGTCTACGATATCATATAGCTCCCATCCAGCGGTACCCCCGATATTCGGTATTTTGATGATTTCAGACACATTTTCCAATGGAATTGTCTGAAAATCCAAACAAGGAGTTCTTTCTGAGTACTTTACCCTTTGGAATTTGATGATTTTAGCTACGGTATTCACGGATTTTTTTTTTAAGTTTTGTATTTCAATATTGTAATGGCTTATGCCTATGCAGGTCCACGCCTTCGTATAGACCCCAATATAACGGCTATATTCGGTATTTTTGAGATTTGAACAGAATTTTTTTTTGTTTTATTGAAAATTTCCAAATTCAAATGGTGGAGGGTATTTAAAGTTCGGCCCGGCAGAACTTATGCTTTTTTTACTTTTTTTTTGGTAATATGTTTAAAATTCGTGAATATATACAAAAAAGTATTTATGGATATTCTGACCTGAAATCGTCTTTAAGGGCTTCCTAAGGGCATCCTGACAAAAAAAGTTGATTTTTATTAAAAAGACATATTGACCAAAAATCTTGAATTTCTCATGGATATGGAAGTGCGATAGGTCCACAGTTCCTTTTCATTATTTGCATTCTATGTCTATGTATTGTACAGGTTTGCCCATATTCGACGGACCCATGTTTTATTTCGGCCATTTCGATTACTCTTTGGGCCCATTCCAATCGACGAGGCTTGTCCGCAGGGAACAAATGCAAATCAATGCGAATAATCCGTTGTAAAGTGGACCGAGCCATGCCCAACAGCTGAGAACGGCGTTTTTGGGATGTCAGCGATATTCTCGGCCGATCGCCTTGGTCGACTTTTATATGGCCTCTTCGGATTAGAAAGAGCCTTACCAGTCGAAAATTTTTCGTATAAACTCTTAATGGTGTTCTTAGAAGGCGCACTTCTCACATTTTTTAATGTTTTAAAAGCACGTTGAGTTTTCACAATTGACTTCTTGTAAATTTCAACTATTTCAGAGCGCTCGCGTGGCGTGTATTGAATCATGGTAAAAATCTGCTTGGACTAACGCTTCAAACGCGGTATGTCATTAAGCGATGTGACATCTCTGTCAAAAGTTATGGCGTTGCCAGATGGGTCCGTCGAATATGGAAAACCCTGTATTTATCGTCCATGTATTTTTGTAAACATAGTACAGGTCTTATTTACTATCCGATCGATCCGGCCAAGCCAAGCCAAGAAGCAAGTACTTAGAATTTGGTGAGAATCGGTTGGAACATAGATACAGCCGTAATATGTATGTTTCATCCGGTTTGGTGTTTAATTGCCTCAGATGCGTAAAATGCACTCCATAACAATTATATTTGGTTCCAGAAAGCAGATACAGCCCAGAAATACCTTTCCCAAAGTTTAGATCGGTTTAGATTTGGGTATAGGTCCCACATATATCTTTATACTACTTAATGTTATTGTGTACCAAATGTGTGGTCAAAATTGAGAGGAATTTGGCACATTCAACCGATTTTTCCTGGAAGCAAATACGACATTTCGTGAAACTCGGTTCACATATATATGCTTCTCTTATATACGTTTTTTACTTAAACCCTTCTCGAAGTTATATTATGCACTCTATAGCAACCAGAGTTCTCCTGAACAAAGAAGGTGGTTTTTAAAAATGTTTCTTATCTTCCAACCATATACCGTAAATATAAAAAGCAGATATTTAAGGATCCTTCGACTGAGAATCTACTGGCGAATATTTTGAACATTACAAAAAAAAGTGTTTTTTTTTTTTTTAATTTTTTGATGTCTTGCTGACAAAAATATATGATTTCCTATGGATTTCTTATAAAAAATCCCGAAATTTTTCATATTTTTATAATTTTTTAAGGACTTTCTTGGAGAAATTCCTTCGTTTTTAGGAAAAAAATATGTTTTGCGATTTTGATTACATTTAAGGCTTACAAAATATTCGGTTGTTGCTACACATTTTGATAATTGGGGTTGCCAGAATGATCAAACCATCCTTTCCTTTACACCATTTCTCTCAGTGTATTATAATTTGGCAAACGCAAAACGAACGCCCGAATATTTCACTAATGTGCCATAAGGCATCAACAGCGTTTGATGGGCGCGCGCTCTATTTATCGACATGGCAAAAACTAACAGCAAGAACAAAATCAACAACAACAACATTGGCGGCCGTATTACCGCTGAAATAATGATTTCCATGAGAAAGCTTCTGGCAAACAAATCATCCATCGTTTTTGTGAATGTACTCAACAAACGCTGGGGAGTAATGTTAGTTGGTTGGTTGGTCTATGTCGCTCGCACAGATCGCGCAAAAGGCCAAAACAAACAAAAAGACAGCTAACGTTTGAATTGTCGAAATTTTAAATGAACTTTTCTGGCTGACTGTTGCTTTAGACATTTTTACAGCAACGAGAGACATTTCTGAATATATTTCATATTCCAAACAAAAAATGCTTGCTGTATTCTCTGCCGTACACATTCTGGCGAAATAAAGCCGATTTGTTTGTATGACCCAAATGGAAAGTATGCAATGTATTGATGAATTGTGACACTAAACGACAACACTTTTGGGCGCCAAAAATAATACAAAGTTTAAAGCAAAATATAAACATTGCTTAAAATATAGTTTGTTTTGGTTAGTGATATTTAGTTTATGAGAAATTAATGATTCACCACATTTGTAAGAAGGGATGGATCGCAGAGATGAAATATTGAATATTCTATAGGAAAAAAATCATGGGAATGCCAATTTTTTCTCTCGGATTTCAGAACCGATTCATTCATCAGGACCAATTTCCTTCGATAGGAAAAATGCCATTAGAAAAAAATTCATTAGACCTCAGGACCGATTTTTTTTATAAGAAAATTTCGTAGGGCCTCAGGACCGATTTTTTCTATAGAAAAAGTTTCGTAGGTAATCAGAACTGATTTTTTTATAGAAAAAATTTAGTCGGGCCTCAGGACCGTTTTTTTTCTATAGAAAAAAATTCGTGGGTCATCAGGACCCATTTTTTTCTATAGAAAAAAATTCGTGGGTCATCAGGACCCATTTTTTTCTATAGAAAAAAATTCGTGGGTCTTCAGGACCCATTTTTTTCTATAGAAAAAAATTCGTGGGTCTTCAGGACCCATTTTTTTCTATAGAAAAAAATTCGTGGGTCATCAGGACCCATTTTTTTCTATAGAAAAAAATTCGTGGGTCATCAGGACCCATTTTTTTTTCTATAGAAAAAAATTCGTGTGTCATCAGGACCCATTTTTTTTTCTATAGAAAAAAATTCGTGGGTCATCAGGACCCATTTTTTTTCTATAGAAAAAAATTCGTGGGTCATCAGGACCCATTTTTTTTCTATAGAAAAAAATTCGTGGGTCATCAGGACCCATTTTTTTTCTATAGAAAAAAATTCGTGGGTCATCAGGACCCATTTTTTTTTCTATAGAAAAAAATTCGTGGGTCATCAGGACCCATTTTTTTCTATAGAAAAAAATTCGTGGGTCATCAGGACCCATTTTTTTTTCTATAGAAAAAAATTCGTGGGTCATCAGGACCCATTTTTTTTCTATAGAAAAAAATTCGTGGGTCTTCAGTACCCATTTTTTTCTATAGAAAAAAATTCGTGGGTCTTCAGGACCCATTTTTTTCTATAGAAAAAAATTCGTGGGTCATCAGGACCCATTTTTTTCTATAGAAAAAAATTCGTGGGTCATCAGGACCCATTTTTTTCTATAGAAAAAAATTCGTGGGTCATCAGGACCCATTTTTTTCTATAGAAAAAAATTCGTTGGTCCTCAGGACCAATTTTTTTCCATAGAAAAAAATTCGTTGGTCCTTAGGACCAATTTTTTTCCATAGAAAAAAATTCGTTGGTCCTCAGGACCAATTTTTTTCCATAGAAAAAAATTCGTTGGTCCTCAGGACCAATTTTTTTCCATAGAAAAAAATTCGTTGGTCCTCAGGACCAATTTTTTTCCATAGAAAAAAATTCGTTGGTCCTCAGGACAAATTTTTTTCCATAGAAAAAAATTCGTTGGTCCTCAGGACCAATTTTTTTCCATAGAAAAAAATTCGTTGGTCCTCAGGACCACTTTTTTTCCATAGAAAAAAATTCGTTGGTCCTCAGGACCATTTTTTTTCCATAGAAAAAAATTCGTTGGTCCTCAGGACCAATTTTTTTCCATAAAAAAAAAATCGTTGGTCCTCAGGACCAATTTTTTTCCATAGAAAAAATTCGTTGGTCCTCAGGACCAATTTTTTTCCATAGAAAAAAATTCGTTGGTCCTCAGGGCCAATTTTTTTCCATAGAAAAAAATTCGTTGGTCCTCAGGACCAATGTTTTTCCATAGAAAAAAATTCGTTGGTCCTCAGGACCAATTTGTTTCCAATAAAAAAAATTCGTTGGTCCTCAGGACCAATTTTTTCCATAGAAAAAAATTCGTTGGTCCTCAGGACCAATTTTTTCATAGAAAAAAACTCGCTGGTCCTCAGGACCAATTTTTTCCATAGAAAAAATTCGTCGGGCCACAGAACCGATTTTTTTCTATACAAAAAATTCGTCGGGCCATAGGACCGATTTTTTTCCATAAAAAAATTCGTCGGGCCACAGGATCCGTTTTTTTTTTTCTATAAAAAAGTTCGTCGGGCCACAGGACCGATTTTTATCTATAGAAAAAATGGTTCCTGTGGCTTTAGAAAAAATAGGGTCCTGAGGATCATAGCAAAAATAGCAAAAAAATCGTCGGGCCCTCATCCTGTCCTACAATTCCCCGATTTTCAATAATGATTTTAAAAATGGGTTATTTCTCTCTCCTCATCACCTCAGAGTACCACGCTGTAACTCAGCTGGCCACCTGATTGTAAATATTTATTTTAAGCAACAACAACATTATCAGCTCGTAAATCTTTATGTGAACCATACGAAACTCATTCATTTGGAGGTGTTTTCTTTTTTTGGCATTTTTCTTATTTGTTTTTCTTTGGCAATTCGGCCTGTCATTCAACAAGTATTCGAATTCCGGCCATGTTATTAATACCCTGTGTCAATTGTCCATGGCTCATAAAAACGCCACAAGTAAAAAATCAATAAAAATGAATCTTCCGTTGGCAATAAAGAACGGGGAGAAGAAAACAAACCCCAAAATGGAGAGAAGAACTTTTTTTTGAAAATAAATTAAGAATTTTTCAATTTCGTTGTGTTTATTTTTTGTTTTTCCTCGCAATTTTCCTTTACCTCTGGCGGTCAGCCATAATGTGAGGCAAATACTTGTCGTTTCGGACAAGTAGCTGACCGGTGGCAGTGGCATTACAGTATTATGGTTCAATTTAATGAAGATTTATTTATTTTTTCTTTTTCTTTATTTTTATTTTTTGGTTTTAATACATGACGCAGACAGCTGTGTATCATTTGATTAGTGGTGTTTTGTGTTGGTCTCTTGGATTTTTTTGGGGATTATTATTTATGGATTTCCTATGCCTTCGCAAGAAACGTCATCCATCCCGTTTGGAAAAAGTATAAAATCTGATGATAGTAAATAAAATTAATGTTGTCTATGAAATATATAGAAACAGAGTGTCGTTTTTTTAATGTTAGCAAAAATTAGCGATGAACCATTTGAAATGTCATGTTGGCATTAGTTGGGCTGAGCTGAATGAAAATAAATGTGCGTAGGCAGTGACAGCTTTGGAAGGATGACAACAAAAAAGAGTTTTTGTTCGGCATAGCCAAATGCGAAAGGCACTACTCTCTTTGGCACGCAAATAGAAAAAATAAGTAAATTTTGTCGGGCAATAGCAGCGATTCTTTAAATAGAAAAAACATTGTCAGACATTGGGGCAGATATTTTTCTAAAAAATATAAATCGTAGTAAATTACAGAAAAAATATGTTTCAATAGAAAAAAAATTATTGGGCTTCAGGACCGATTTTTTTAATTTACAAAAAAAGCATCTGAGCCAATTTTTTAGAGAAAAAAATCTTTAGGATCAACTTCGACGACCCATAGCAGCATTTTTTCGAATGAAAAATAAAACGACGGATCTAGAGACCGAATGCAAAGGAAGTACAATGTGTGATCTTGGTATTAAAAAAATAATTTTTTGAACAGTGTTGGCTTGTTTGTTCGGCCTACCATAGTATTTTGTTGTTGCAAAATAGTCTGGCTTAATCCCTTTATTGTTGTTTTTATAAAAACAACGTTAGTTTATTAGTGGAGAACGATGGTAATGTTTACCAGGGGGTAAGGCAGGAAATACCTAGGTTTCGGAAAGAGCCACCAATCCTCATCAGTTCCCTGGTTTTTTGTCTGGGATCGTTCTCCACTAACAAACAAACGTTGTTTTTATAAAAACAACAATACAATTACATGACAATTTTGCAAAAAAAAAATTGTTGGAATTTGATGGTAGATAAATAATTCAAATATTTGCTATACTTGGATCAGCCACTCCTGTAGCACCACGAAACCTATATAAATGGCAGTATAACAATTTTAAATTGGTAACTGCAAAATCTCAAAATTTTATACAAAGGAGAAAATCTCAAGCATCGGTCAAAACCAGTCATTTAAAAAAGTATACATTATACAACCAGATAAAGATAGGTCAAAAATCGGGCGGGCAGAGTATTTTATGCTCTTCAACACTATGCGTATTTAGTAGAGCACCCGTATAAATATATTGGGAATCTATGTGAAGTAGATCACAACAACTATGAACCAAATAACATTGCTATATAGTGCATGATATGACTTCGACAGGATTTATATTCAAAATATTGATTGGAGCAGTAGATATACCAGACCTAATCTCTCCAAGTGGTAAAATTCGGTTGAATATGAAAATCATCTATTTAATTTTGTTCGGATATTACATATATGATGGACAATAACCGTAAAATCGGATGAAGATTTATTTCGAAGCTATATAAAAATCTGAACCGATCTTGATAAAATTCGGCAGAGGTATTTTCGAGCTGTATTTGATGTCCAGTATCAAACATCATTGTTTTGGAGTGCATATTACGCATGTGAGGGACTTTAACACCAAATCGAATGAAGCGTATATATGGTAGCTATGACTATATCTGAACCGATTTTGACAAAATTTTAAACACCTATTTCTGAGCTGTATCTGATATCTGTTGCCTACAATTATTGTTGTGGAGTGCATATTAGGCCTGTGAGGGACTTTAACACCAAATCGGATGAAGCATAATATGGGAGCTATAGCTATATCTGAAACGATATTCACTAAAATTTGAAATACTTGCTTCTAGGCTGAATTCGGTCGGAAGTGTCAAAATTCAGACCATTTGGGCTGATATTAGCCATTTGGTGCACAATAAACTTGTTATCGGATATTTATGGGAGCTGTATCCAAATCTGATCTGATCTCTATAAAATTTCATAGAGGTGTTTTTGAGCAACGTCACTTATCTGTTACCAACTATCATTGTTGTGGAGTTCATATTACGCATGTGAGGGTCTTAATACAAATTGGAAAAATCTGAAGTCGGATAAAGATATATATGGTGCCTATGGCTATATCTGAACCGATTTTGACAAAATTTTAAACACCTATTTCTGGGATGTTCTGATAGCTTTTACCAAAGATTATTGTTGTGGAGGGCATATTATGCTTGTGAGGGACTTAAAATTCCAAATCGGATGAAACATATATATGGGAGCTATGAACCGATTTTCACCCAATTTGAAGTACTTGTTTCTAAGATGAATTCAGTCGGAATTGTCAAAAGCCGAAATCGGTTGAAGATATATATGGGAGCTATATCTAAATTCAAACCAATTCTAACAAATTTCAAAAGGGTTCGTCCTTTGGCTAAACAAATATTGTTTTCAAAAATTAATTTCAATCGGATAATAAATGAAACCTGCATTTTGTTCAAAAGAATGCATGGACGGACGGACGGATAGACGGACTCACTTGCACAAATCGACTCAAAGAGTGATTCTATGAAGATCCTCAAAATTAACTATGGGCCTATCTCGCTTCCTTCTGCATGTTACAAACAAATGCACAAAGACATAATACCCTTACCACTATGTGGTGTAGGGTATAACAATAAACTTCTATTCTGGCACTACCCAAACTCTCATGCAAAATTTCGTGAAAATCGGACGATAATTGCGACAAGTATATAATACTCCAAACACATAGTGTTGTAGGCTGTAAAAAATTACAATTCAATATTAAAAGTCAAAATTGTAAAAAATGCAATACAAAATATGACAAAAAATAAAAAAACATCTCAAAAAGTAACAAAATATGTTTACATTTCCTTCGGGATATTTTAGTGAAATTTTTTTCTATTTTATTCTTTTCTGCCAAAGGGTCATTTTTATTTGGTGATAATTGTCAAAATCAGTTCACCCGTTCTTGAGTTTTCTTTTCTTTTTTCTTCTACACATAGGCTGTAACGGTCATAATTTCCCTTTTCGTACATTTGTTTTTTCACAGGGGCTTCTATTCTGACCCTAAAATCAACTCCAAGCCAAATTTCGTGAATATCGGGCCATAACTGCGCCCTGTAGCGTGATTGCAATTGAAAGCCTCTATCTTGTTCTTACAACATTTTCCAAAATAAAATTAAAAATCAAGAAAACATTGGCAATCCTAACAACTATACGTGGTATGATACAACGAATTGCATTGCCGACTTTTAGGCGGAACAATTATTTCATGAAATCTAACTAATTCAAATACATGCGCTCTTATATTTAAGAATCGTAAACAAAACGTTGCGTTAAACATCTGAACAATTCAAATTCTGAAAGTTAATACTTCATCTTCTTTAATACAGTTTATAGTTAGAAAGGGAGGATAATGTTGTACCAATACTCAACAATTAAAAAAAAACTTTCTTTACAAATATAGATCTACATTTTCGTACTAAATTGTGGAAGTTGGCAAATGTTCACGTCGGTTGAATTGAATGAGTTTTTATACCCTACAACACTATGTGTTGGGGGTATTATAAGTTTGATTGGGCCAGAATTTATGTAACACCTCGAAATATTGGTTTCCCTTATAGGAAAGTATATATGGATCTTCCTAGCTCGCCTAGGTGAGTCGATCTAGCTATGTATGTCCGTCCGTCCGTCCGTCCGTCTGTCCGTCTGTCCATGTTAATTTGTAATCACTCTACAGGTCGCAATTATGGCCCGATCTTCACGAAATTTAGAATGGAGGTGGGTCTTAGGTCAGAATAGAACCCTATTTCTTTTGGAGATGATCGCATAATATTTAGGGGTTGAAATGGACCAAATACTGAAAAAATGTCGGATTTTGCAGTAGCTATACAGGTCGCAATTATAGACCAATCGACGCGGAATTTCTCATGTAGCTAGAGTTTAGGGCGGGGAAGAAGCCTAGCAATTTGGGTGGTCATCGGATAATATTTAGCGGGTAAAATATACCATATTTTTTGTGTTGAAAAAATTCAAAATTTTTCATTAAACCGCGAATATTTTAAATACCGGCGAAACCACAAAGCCATGACAAGGTTACTTCTGACCTTTACATTGATGTTAACATCCAACAAATCGGATATATAGCGAAATATGTGCGATATATATGTCTATCAAAGAAGATATGCTTGAAAGATCTCTTATATGTCGAGAACGGCTGAACTGATTTCGACAGTTCTCATTAATTCAGAATGGCCTCTTGGCAGGAAAGAAAAAACGTCTAAAAAATCGCATAAAAATATCTCCATGAAGATGAAAATATTGATTTTTTAAAATTTTCTCATATTTTTTCAATTTTGTCATATTTTTGGCATATTTTCATTTTGAATTAAACATTTGGTAATATTTCTACAGCTAACAAAACTAAGTAGTTAGGATATCAGGATATCATATACAGATCTCATTTATGGCCCGATCCTTACGAAATTTTGCATGGGGATAAGATGAGGGTCAGAATAGAAGCCTATTCTTTTTGGAGATGATCGCCATATATTTAGGGGTTGAAATGGACCAAAAAACTGCAAAATTGTCAGCAGGTCGTAATTATCAACCGATCCTCACGCACATTTGAATGGGGGTTACCGGACATTGCAAAAGCCAAATTAGTTTAAGTTGCTATTATTCGAAAATTAGAGAACGAAACCTGATGGTTTTCTTTATTATTTGGCGCAATATCTTGTGGAATTCTTTCGAGTATCTCGCCTATATAAACTGTATCATTTATTATAGTGTTGTAGGGTATTCAACGGTCGGCCCCGCTCGATTGTAGCCTTTGCTTACTTGTTTTGCTTTATATATATTTAACTCAAAATATTTATTCCATTTCGGTCTATTAAAACTACATGTCATCCGACCAATGTCATTTTTAATAATTTTAGTTCAAGTAATATTTATAAGATGGTCTTTTGTGATAATCCAAATGTTTTCTTTTGAAAAGAAATTATTCGACGAAAAAATCGATTAAGCACGTGCATATCATTCAAGAAACATGCATGTTTATTGTGTGTGGGATGTTTGAAATATTTGCATTTCGAAATATTTATAGAATTTTGTTTGGAATTTCGAAATGTATTATTTATTAATTCCTGTGATTTGAAAAATGTATAAATGATAGGCCAAAAAAATGAAAAGACATCGATAAATGTATATAAAGCTATAGAAGATTAAAAAAAATATTTTATGTGTGAACTGCGGCCTATTCTTAGAAAAACTCCAACAGAGCCTAGAGAGTAAGCCAATAGAGTGGGCCTATGAATGCTCTTCTGTTATTTGAATATCTGTTAAAGGTAATTTTTGCGAAGATCATAATTTTAAAGGTATTTTGTATATAGAATACCTTTTAAAGATTTATTACCTAAAATACCTTTTAGAAGTCTTATGTTAAAGGAGAACTTTGAAAGAACTTCTATATGTGGAAGATCTTTATAAATAGAAGCCCATTGCTTTTGGAGATGATCGCATAATAAATGTCACAAATTACTACAAAATCTACAGTAACATCACTATTGGCATCTGTTTATGTGATTTTTTTAGATCTTATTCTTTTATGCCAAGAGGGCATTCTGAATTGACAAATTTATCAAAATCGGTCCAGCCATTCCTTTATATATACATATTCTATATATTTCGCTATATATATCCGATATTCTTACTATTGGCATCTATGTAACGGTCAGAATTGACCCGTTTGTTTATTTGTGATCCTGCGGGGATTAAATACATTTGCGGTTTAATGGAAAATTTGACTTTTATTTAGCACAAATGTTATGGTATATTTCACCCACTAAATATTACCCGATGACCACTTCTGCGTCGATTGATTTACAATCGCGACCTGTAGAGCAACTGCAAAATCAGAAAATTTTTTAGTTTTTGGTATATTTCAACCTCTAAATATTATGCGATCATCTCCAAAAGCAATAGGCTTCTATTCTGGCCCTAGCTCAACCTCCGTTCTAAATTTCGTGAGGATTGGTGGTGGTTTTGGATTTTTTGGTATTGTGTGAACATATAGTGCTTGAATTCTGACATTTTGGTATTTGTAGTTTGGACATGTTTAAGTAGTTTCGGAAATGTGTACTACAAATGATATTAAATGGTACTAAATTTGGTATTGGGTAAAGGGATATGGCAGAATTCCTCAACTTTAATACTGAGGTCTTTGCTGGTGTCAGGAATTAAGATATGGGGATGCTTTTGGTATTGGGTGAAGGGATAAAGCTGGAATCCTCGCATTTGATGTGGAGGTTTCTGTTGGTATCTGGATTTAAGAGATGGAAGTGGTTTTGGAAATGTTTACTATAATTGTACTAAAGGTACTTTAATTTGGAGTCACTGCACAGGATTGCGATTTGGATATGGTTTTTGGAAATACGTCTAAAAAGTTCTAAATGTTAGAAAATAATTTATTTGGAGAGAGAATGAAATCTAAAATTTGGTATGAGGGTAATAGGTGTTGTGAAATATGTACAAACCAAGGCCATTGCAATTTTGGAAGATTTCGTTTCTAAAATGATGTCGTAGAGAACTGCCCGGACATTACCCTTGGCTTTTTGACCGGGGGCACTTAGCCAATTCAAAACAATTTCTCACGAAAGTTGTGGTCCATTTTACAGCTAAATATAATCCAATGGTCATTCAATATGCTCGACTTATTGCCTGTCCTTAATGCTCTCCTCTGGCAAAATTCCGCTCAGAAGTGACCTTTTAATGTATTTGTCACTTGGCCGGGTTAAATAATATTCGCTCCATTTTAAGCTCTAAATATTTTGCGGAAATCTCCAAAAACAATAGGCTTCTATCCTGAACCTAACCCCACCTTTAATTTCAATTTCGTGAGGATCGGGTCAACCAATTGCGACCTTTAGCGTTATTACAATTTAACATGGACAGACGGACATAAATACCTAGATCGATCCCGCTTGGCGAGATAGCAAGATCCATACGTTGTTTCCTAGGACGGGGACCAATATTTCGAGCTCCGAAAAAATAAAACATATATCTCATAACAAGTAAAAAGCTGTAAGTTCGGTCGGGCCGAACTTTGAATACCCTCCACCATTTGGTAAAAATTTGGCAATTTTCAATTAAATAAAATCCGTTAAAAATTCTGTTAAATTCTTAAAAAAACCGAATGTAGCCGGATATTAGGATCTATAAGACGACGTGGACCTGCATAGACAAATTTTGTCACATGCTATTACAATATTCAAATGCGAAACTTGAAAAAAATCTGTTTATAGTGTAGCTAAAATCATCATGGGGGTTATAAATGGACCTGCCCAGACAATTTTTTGTAATAGGCTGTAGTATCCATCACGAACTTCAAATGCGAAATTTGAAACAATTCCGGTAAATAGTGTCGCTAAAATCATCAAAATACCGCATGTCGGGAGGTACCGTTATATGGGGGCTATACGAAGACGTGGACCTACATGGTCCATTTTCAATACCAAAAGTCCTGCAGACATAATACACATTTAAGTAAAATTTTATCAACCTACTTCATTTCGTTCGGAAGCTAGAGTGATTTCCACAGACGGACGAACATTGATAAATCGACATAGAATGTTATACTGATCAAGAATGTATATACTTTATGGGGTCTAAAATGTATATTTCGAGATTTTACAAACGGAATGACAAACTTAATATACCCTCCATACTATGGTGCAGGGTATAAAACAAACTTTTACCTAATATAATCCAAACATGGTTACATTTATATCAAACTTGGGTAAGGAACCAGCATGGAAAATATGGGTCAATTTTTTCCCGTTCATTTCCCTAAAAGTACAAATGTTGTGACGCCAATGACTGTCATAAAATGTGTAATTAGTGTCGGTCTACCCCATTTGGTACCTCAAAGAGCCCACAAAGAGTCGAATTTTCGGTATCATTCCACGATTCTCTTCAATGTTCACAAAATTCTTTTTTTCACATCTAATGATCCCAATTTTTGTTATCAAAGCAAAATAACAAAAAATATTGTTCAAACACTATTTTTATTTGCTAGCAAAGGGTTAATGGCTTCGTTCACACATGTTGCTTCTTTGTCTTATTAAAACATACTCTAAATATAAACACACACTACATGTTCACTACATTAATAATAATTTGGGAGGGAAAATGTTTAATATGGTCGAGATATACGTATTTATAAATTATATTCATTTCTATTTACCTGTTGTTTAGCTTGAAGTTGGCATGCCGTCTCCGTTCTCGAAGCATTGTCGTGCATTATCATTTCCCATAGTATGAAATTATAAAGAGAGACCAATAATGGGGGGAAAAAAGAAAATGAAAATCAAAATAACGAAATCGATTGCCAAAAAAAAAAGAAATAAAAGGGAGGAGAAGTATTTCAAAAACAAAACAAAAAAATACATTCAAAAAATTAGGGAAATTAAATGAAATATGATTTCAAATTTAAGAGATTTTAAGAGAAAAGTGAAAAAAAAATCAATTCAAGAGAATTATAATATTTTTAAAATCAAAAGAGAAAGGAAAACAGTGTGGAGAAAAGTAGAACAAGAAATAGAAGAAAACACATTTCCATTTGTTAGTTGAATTAATTTTTTGAACGTGTAAGTTTATTATGACTATTGGTTTATGTTTTGTTTATATTTTGTCTTCTTTTTTGTTCTTTTTTTTTTTTTTTTGAGAGCGAGGGAGAGAGAGAGTGGTGGATACTTTGACGAGGTGATCTCTATGTATGTTTGTACGTTTGTTTGTTTTAAATTTTGTGATTTGTTTTCATTTTCATTTGTTATATTTCAAATATCATGTTTTGCCTTCAAGTCATCAAAACATTTCACTGACACTTATTTTCACAACATCTTAACTGGTGATTAATGCCGATTTGTTTGTTTTTGAAATAGGGGACGGTGACGATGACGACCAATTGCGAACAGATTTTTCAATGCATGTAAGCATTGAGAAACAAAATTCATAGGTGATGAAAATCAAATGTGATATTTTATTTTGTAGAACAAATGTTGTTGGTGCGTAGGAAATCGTCATATTTATAAAATTCACTCAATATATATAATACCCTCAATCGTCATAGTTACTTTTCAATCTTTATTCGCAAATACCAAACTTCATTAGGCTCTATCTGTTCATATAATGCCAAATGGTACCATTTTAGAAGTTAAGTACGATTTAAGAACTTTTCGTACACTTTTTGTACCGAATTTTAGTACTATTTAGTTTTTTTTTTGTGCACTTGTAATACGCATTTCTAAAACAACCTCTTTGAGACAAACCTACCACCGAACTGTTTTAAATTTATTACCGTTTAGTGCGGTTTCCACACTTGGTGCATTTCCAAAACCACCCTCATATATCAAAATTAATTTCCTACATTGATTCTAATACCAAATTTCAAGTCAGTTCACATAATACCAAATGGTACCATTTTATAACTTTAGTACCATTTTAGAACTTTTCGTAACCTTTAAGTTCGAATTTCCGAAAACCCTTTGGTACATCTATCCTGAACTCCATGAGTGATTCTTATTCTGTATTTCAGAATTCTAGCTCATTCTTTTTATACCCTCCACCAAAGTATGGAGGGTATATTAAGTTTGTCATTCCGTTTGTAACACCTCGAAATATACATTTTAGACCCCACAAAGTATATGTATTCTTGATAAGCATAAAATTCTTTGTCGATTTATCAATGTCCGTCCATCTGTCAGTCTATCCGTCTGTCCGTCTGTGGAAATCACTGTAGCTTCCGAACGAATTGAAGTAAGTTGATAAAAAATTACTCAAATGTGAATAAATGAGCCATGTGGGCCTACGTCTTCGTATAGCCCCCATATAACGATACCCTCCTATATTCGGTATTTTGATGATTTTTGCGACATTATTTACCCGAATTGTTTCAAATTTGATATTTGACGTTCGTAATGGATACTAAAGCCTGAGACACAAAATGAGCCATGCAGATCCACGTCTTCGTATAGCCAGCATATAACGGTACCCCCGATATTCGGTATGATTTTAGCGATATTATTTACCGGAATTGTTTCAAATTTGGTATTTAAAGTTCGTAATGGATACTACAACATATGACAGGAGATTGTCTGTGCAGGTTCACGTCTTCGTATAGCCCCCTATAACGGTATTATTATTATTATTATTATTATTATTATTATTATTATTATTATTATTATTATTATTATTATTATTATTATTATTATTTTTATTATTATTATTTATTTTTTTTATTGTTATTATTTTTATTATTACTATTATTATTATTATTATTATTATTATTATTATTATTATTATTATTATTATTATTATTATTATTATTATTATTATTATTATTATTATTATTATTATTATTATTATTATTATTATTATTATTATTATTTTATTATTATTATTATTTTTATTATTGTTATTATTTTATTATTACTATTATTATTATTATTATTATTATTATTATTATTATTATTATTATTATTATTATTATTATTATTATTATTATTATTATTATTATTATTATTATTATTATTACTATTACTATTATTATTATTATTATTATTATTATTATTATTATTATTATTATTATTATTATTATTATATTATTATTATTTAGTATTATTATTATTATTATAATTATTATTATTAATTTTATTTTTATTATTATTATTATTATTATTATAATTATAATTATAATTATTATTATTATTATTATATTATTATTATTATTATTATTATTATTATTATTATTATTATTATTATTATTATTATTATTATTATTATTATTATTATTATTATTATTATTATTATTATTATTATTATTATTATTATTATTATTATTATTATTTATTTATTTTATTATAATTATTTTTTTTTTCTTTGAGAATTTCCAAATTCATTCGAAATGATGGAGGTTTTTCACACTTAGTCGATCTTACTGCTTTTTAACTTGTTTTTCTTAACATTTATTTACTGTTTTCAAAAACAAAATTTATTGCTTTGGAAGCCACTGTACAAGGGTGAGCATCTGCAGTGTAGGCACTTTTCGTTTATTTCTTATGTTCTTCATTGTATTTTGCACACTATTCTGATACATTCTCGTCTAAATATTTTCAGTTTCTGTTTTCAAATAAACCACCACTTTACACATGTTTGATATTGCAGGTGTAATAAATTATTTCTGCAAAAATAATAAATATTTTTATGGCCAAAAATTCCAGATATTTTAGAAAATAAACTCAAAATTCATTTCGACCCACTTATTTTATGGAGAAGTCCTTACAAAGTTGTTGCAATATATTTTTGTTTTTAAATGTAACTCAATAACTAAAATATGGACTTACTCAGAATCGTAAAATGAACTCATAAGGAAATGGCTGGTTACAAAAATCTTAGGAATATTTTAGTTCTTAAAATATTTCTTGTTTGTATTTTTCTATATTTTTATTTGTTCTATCGAGGAAGAACAAAAAATTTGAACTGAACACATCACATTAATTTTGGTTTTTTTTTTTTTTTAAATTCGGTACACAAAATTCACATAATTTTTCGATTTAGTTATGGTTTTTAAATAAATACTGAATCTATTTTTATTTTCCAAAAGGTAATTTGTGGAAATTAAAACACCATTTAATTAAGTTGTTTACTGATTTTAAGTGAATTTAAATAAATACTAACGGCCATTTTCATCACAAAATGCCACTAAATTTGAAAATTTTCGATTTTCCGTTTCGTCGTTTACTTGTTGTTGGGTATTCGATTCTAATGGGAGCCAAACAGCAATAGTTCCAATTTAACACGCACGCGACCAAATACTGGCCATTAGTCGGGCTATTCTGAAATTCATCTATGATGCGCCTTGCAACTTTCGGCATGCGTTTTGTTGTTGTTGTAGCTGTTGGATTGTTTGTCGTTTTAGGCGGATTTAATTTTGCCTATTTCGTTGTTGTTTGTTTTTTTATTTTGGTTTTGTAAAATATGTCTGTAATTACGAAAATATACATTTCAGACAGTCGTTTCGGCAAACGCACCCATACACACATATATATGCGTATCTTGTTATTTTTTTCCGTTTCTTTTATTCCTTCTCCTCGTTTAGAAAAATGTTTAAACAAATCTCTTGTAAAGCATGGAAAAACGCATAGCACACACACACACACATGCACGGGCTAACAACAACAATGCAGCATATTTTTTTTTTTTTTGGTGCCGTTTTCTTTGGGGTAACGCAATATTCAGCTATGCTACCGTGACGATGCTTCTGCTGCCAAAAAATGTGCTATGCGTATAACACACGAGATTTTGTTGACCAACGAACCAAACTAAACGCCAATCTTTGCCGACTGACGACTGACTGCAAAGCGAACACACAGGAAGAAATACGTTTATAATTTGCTCTAGAAAAATTTAAAGTCAACAATAAAACAATATGTTTAGACAAAAATTGCCAGCCAGAAATGTGTGCGTAACAATTTGTTGTTGTTATAACAACAACTAATTTATATGGATACCAACACACACACACACACTCGTATATAATTAAATACGTAGATCATACGTCTTTAATTCTGTTTGTGTGAGTGTGTTCGTTTGTTTCATTGATGGAGAGAGACCAAACAATTGTTGTTTGCATACGTACCGGTTGGGGTGGTGTTGATATACAAATGATAATATAATAGGGTGCCTCAACTCATGTAGTAAAAGTCACAAAGTGTTTTATTCAAAAAATTTGGAACCAAAGTTAAAGGGACCCAATGGGATAATAAATTCCAAAGCTAAAAGTACATTAGAGCTACCCAATGAGATTCCCAGACAGTTAAGATCAGTAAAAACTAGAAGCTTATCAATTTCAAATTTCTTTAAAAAGAGGGAAGAAAACGAAAAAAAAAAAACTTATTGCTTACACCTGGATAGGATGAAAATATCTGAACCGATTTTAAGCAAATATGAATCTAAATTAGGTTTTACGTGCCAAAAATTCACTTAATTTAAGCTGATATCAGCTATTTGGTGTACAATAAACAAGAAATCGGATACTTAGTAGTGCTCCCGTAACAAAAAAAAAAAAAATATTTTAAGTAGATCATACCACCTATCATCATTTGGCTTTAGAGCAGTTATAGTTTGTCCCGAAATTCACTCCATTTGGGCTAATATTAGCCGTTATTTGCACAATAAACCTAAAGTCGGATAAAGATATATATGGGAGCTATATCTAAATCTTAGCCGTTCTTGATAAAATTTGGCAAAGGTATTTCCGAGCTCTATAAGATATTTGACACCAAATATCATTGTTGTCGAATGCATATTACAAATGTGAGATACTTAAACACCAAATCGAATGGAACATATACATGGGGGCTATAGCTATACCTAAACCGATTTTCTCCAAATTCTAGCCTGAATTCGGTAGGATCTACCTAAATTCAGGACTTTTGGACTGATAATGGCCACTGGGTGCACAATTTACTCGAAATCGCTTGGAGACATGTATGGGAGACATGTATGTATATCCAAATCTCAACCGATCTTGATAAAATGTAGCAGAGGTATTTTCGAGCTGTATCTGATGTCCGGTATGAAATACCCTTGTTGTGGAGTGCATATCACGCATGTGACGGACTTTAAAACCAAATCGGATGAAACATTTATATTGGAGTTGTAGCTACATCTGAACTGATTTTCTCCAAATTTGATGTACTTGCTTCTAGACTGCATTCGGTGGGATGGTCATACAGGTCATTTAGACTGATATTGGCCATGTGGTGCACAATTAACCCGAAATCGGTTCAAGATATATATGAGAGCTATATCTGTATTTGCACCGATTCTCACTGCAAGAGAGCCAACTGGGCACTCAAAATACAAAATTACAGACGATTCTGTTAAAAAAATTATTTAACCAATGTTCATAATTGTACCCCCAACATTTATATATAGGCAAATCGGTTGTAAGGTATCATGGAAGTCATATATATACTAAGAAAATTGGTGGCAATCCATATACGGGCCATGCAAAACAAGCTCAGAAATTACTTAAATTATTCTGCAATCACCTAACTTACTGTCCTGAAAACTAAGGGATTGGTACTGTGCCATGGCCAGTAAAAAAAAAAACTAAGTTTTAATTCATTCCGGTGGAAATACGTGGGAAGGATGGTAATGGCTATTAATGACCGCTGGGAGGTGAAATAAAAAATACCTTATGAACACAGGTGTTGGGGTTTGAATTCAATACTTCATTTTTTTCTAAAAAAAGGCCATATGCGTGGATTTTATAAAGAATATTTTTATTATTTTACAAAAATATTTTTTCAAGGACCACCATAGACATGGATTTTTTAAAGAATAGTTTTTCAAGGATCATTCCAGCTATAGGCGTGGATTCTTTCAAGGATCATCCAAGCTATAGGCGTGGATTTTTTAAAGAATATTTTTTCAAGGATCATCCAAGATATGGGCGTGGATTTTTCAAAGAATATTTATTCAAGGATCATCCAAGCTATAGGCGTGGATTTTTTAAGAATATTTTTTCAAGCATCATCCAAGCTATAGGCGTGGATTTCTAAGAATATTTTTCAAGGATCATCCAAGCTATGGGCGTGGATTTTTCAAAGAATATTTTTTCAAGGATCATCCAAGCTATAGGCGTGGATTTTTAAGAATATTTTTTCAAGGATCATCCAAGCTATGGGCGTGGATTTTTCAAAGAATATTTTTTCAAGGATCATCCAAGCTATAGGCGTGGATTTTTAAGAATATTTTTTCAAGGATCATCCAAGCTATGGGCGTGGATTTTTCAAAGAATATTTTTTCAAGCATCATCCAAGCTATAGGCGTGGATTTTTAAGAATATTTTTTCAAGGATCATCCAAGCTATGGGCGTGGATTTTTCAAAGAATATTTTTTCAAGGATCATCCAAGCTATAGGCGTGGATTTTTAAGAATATTTTTTCAAGGATCATCCAAGCTATGGGCGTGGATTTTTCAAAGAATATTTTTTCAAGCATCATCCAAGCTATAGGCGTGGATTTTTAAGAATATTTTTTCAAGGATCATCCAAGCTATGGGCGTGGATTTTTCAAAGAATATTTTTTCAAGGATCATCCAAGCTATAGGCGTGGATTTTTTAAGAATATTTTTTCAAGCATCATCCAAGCTATAGGCGTGGATTTTTTTAAGAATATTTTTTTCATGGATCATCCAAGCTATGGGCGTGGATTTTTCAAAGAATATTTTTTCAAGGATCATCCAAGCTATAGACGTGCATTTTTTAAGAATATTTTTTCAAGCATTATTCAAGCTATAGGCGTGGATTTTTAGGAATATTTTTTCAAGGATCATCCAAGCTATGGGCGTGGATTTTTCAAAGAATATTTTTTCAAGGATCATCCAAGCTATAGGCGTGAATTTTTTAAGAATATTTTTTCAAGCATCATCCAAGCTATAGGCGTGGATTTTTAAGAGTATTTTTTCAAGTATCATCAAGGATATAAATGTGGATTTTTAAAGAATATTTTTTCAAGGATCATCCAGGCTATAGGCTTGGATTTTTTAAAGAATATTTTTTCAAATATCATCAAGGATATGAATGTGGATTTTTAAAGAATATTTTTTCAAGGATCATCCAAGCTATATTCATGGATTTTTTTAAGAATATTTTTTCAAGGATCATCCAAGCTATATTCATGGATTTTTTTAAGAAGATTTTTTCAAGGATCATCAAGGATATGAATGTGGATTTTTAAAGAATATTTTTTCAAGGGTCATCCAAGTTATACGCTTGGATTTTTTAAAGAATATTTTTTCAAGGATCATCAAGGATATGAATGTGGATTTTTAAAGAATATTTTTTCAAGGGTCATCCAAGTTATACGCGTGGATTTTTTAAAGAATATTTTTTCAAGGATCATCAAGGATATGAATGTGGATTTTTAAAGAATATTTTTTCAAGGATCATCCAAGCTATATTCATGGATTTTTTAAGAATATTTTTTCAAGGATCATCCAAGCTATATTCAGCGTGTGACGGTTATATTGGCCGTTTGAAGGCCATAATTCGTGCCAAAGGTGACCAATTCGAACAAAACTAAACTTATTCTAAAATTTTAGGCTATTTCCGACATTTTTGGCTTTCATTGAATAAAATTACAAAAAAAAAAAAAAAAATAAGATTATGGCGTTGGAATTTGTTGCAGTTTTTTTATCTAACCTTGTACAGCGGGATTCTAATACCAAATTCAAAACAATTTTGTTGAATTTTGTTGGTGGATATATGAAAATGTACTTATTCGTTCAACCTACTAGAAATATATTCCATTACAAACTCTGCATACTGAATTTTGAAACAAAACTATCAGAATACCGAATAAGTGGGCTTTATATAGGATGGCATTATATGTGGGCTTATAGGAAAATGTTGACCTATATAGAAAACAAACCGATTAAGTATTCTATATATCAAATTTAAAACAATTCCATTTAAAACTGAGCCTAAATGCCTAAAATATCGAATAAAGGGAGGTATTGTTATATGAGGGCTGAGAAAAAGAATATCAATATAGGCAACGCTCTGTCACAGGAAGTAGAACCATTTACGAACTCTATTCCATTGTTAATTGTGATTTAGATCGTCCAAATACCGATTATCGGAAAAGTACAGTTATATAGGGGCTATACAACAACGTGGCCGATATTTTCAAAGTAAATCTGGCTACTGATGAAATGCACAGGTGTTCAAAAACGCTGATTTAAAATATGTATTCTTTGTAGAGTATTTCAAGGAATTACAAGCAGAATGACAAAATAATGATACTCGCCACAGTATGATAAATAATATAAAAACTCTACAAAGCCTTGTATAAGTACAATAGCTTTGAGACGGTTCCTTTTAGGGATTTTCCACAAGAATCGAACATATTCCAAAATTTTCTTAAAAATAGGATCCGGGGCAAAGCCATATCTTTGTGTGCCCTCTTTATTTTGCCACCAAGTTTTACTAGGTTTTTCGTGTACATGAATGCAATTCAAGTAAGTTATTGTAAAACTAGTGCAATATAGTACCATATTGCAGGATCTGAAACACTTTTTTTGTCTTATTAATTTCACCCCTGCCCGTAATTTTTTACAGTGTACCTAACCCCTCATCATTTGGCCACTTAAAAAATATCCATCAAAACCATCGAAATCCACTTCAAACTAAACATGATGCTGAATTAATAATTTTTCTTGTTTAAGAGAGTGTCAGATTTTTTTGCGCCCATTTGTTTGACTGACTGGTCATATTGAAGTGTCAAAAAAAGAAAAGTGTACTTTTCACTTTTTTTCTCCCAAACAAATTATGGTCGGCGAGTGTGTTTGAAAAACAAAAAAACACTTTTAATGTCTGTGACCGCCAGATTTTAAAAAAAAAAAAAAAAAAACATAAATAACATGAAAAGAAAATAAACTCCCCAAAACTAAAAAAACATCAAAAACAAAATCAAGAAGAATAAACGATGACACGATATGTTTTTGATTAAATTTATAAAAAAAATTGCTTTTTGATATAAACTTTTAAATTACATTTAGAGAAAGTGTGGATGATGTGGCCGTGGGTGTATTTTCTATAAAGAACATATAAATGTGAGGACAATCTGTGAAAACAAACCATCGATTACTAAATAAATGATTTAGGAATTAAAATACACAAAAGAAAATGCCGAAAATTATAAAAACGTGGTATTATTGTGTGTTTTCATTTCTTGGTAATATATTATTGGAAAATGAAAACCTATCCTTAATTCAGTTTTGTCTATGGTGTAGACGGGACGTATGTCGGATAGAAGTATTTTAATTGTATATGTAAATTTACTATATTGTCAATATTTATTCTTAAAGGAAACAAATTACAAGTTGGTACACCCCAAACCAATGTTCGATGATTTAAATATATTCATTCAATTCGATTATTAAAATTGTTGACCCTCTATGGAGTAGGTTACGAAGGAATGGACCAATATTGTCGATTTCGTCTCAGACCTAAATAAATATGATATAAATATTACGACGTGTTAGGTTTGGACTATATTAAATGCTTCCTTCACTTCCGGTGTGAAATATGAATAGAGTTGGACGTCTATTTCGCTGTCTCTGAGCGTTTTGTATTTCAAAATTTTGCACTCTATGTGGGGGAGGTACCAGAAGAAGTGGTCCGATCCCTCTCATCTTTATGATAGATCTTGTGTTGATGGAAATAGTGAGAAGTGCCAAGTCTGAATGATATCAGATTTCAATTTCGCGTTTTATGAACTTCATGGATATAAAATTAATAATAAAACCAGTAAAGAAAGTCCTAAAGTCGGGCGGGGTCGACCTTATGATACCCTACACCACTTTGCTAATTTAGTAGAGCTCCACATAACAATTAAAAGTTTTAATGGGAGAATTCAATCATACACGCTATGATTATAATTATATTTTAAAGTTCAAAGGACTAAATTTGCCGAAGCATTTGTATCTTTTAAATTCGGAATTGTATTGCCCATTTGGTGCAAAATTAATTCTAAATCAGATAAAGATATATATGGGAGCTATATCCAAATCTGAACCGATCTCGATAAAATTTGGCAAATATATTTCTGAGCTGTATTTGATATATTTCCCTGAATATCGTTGTTACGGAGTGCATATTATGGTGGTGGGTAACAAATACAATAAATCGGATGAACAATATATATGGGAGCTATAGCTATATCTGAACCGATCTTCACCAAATTTGGCATACTACCTTCTAGACTCAATTTGATCGTATGTGCCAAATTCCATCGCATTTGGGCAAATATTAGACGTTTGGTGCACAGTGAAAGGTAAATCGGACGAACTTATATGTGGGAGCTATATCCAAATCTGAACCGATCTTGATAAAATTTAGCAAAGGTATTTATGAGCTGCATTTTATATATTTCCCCAAATATTGTTGTTACAGAGTGCATATTACGGCTGCGGAGGACAAAAATAACAAATCGGATGAACAATATATATGGGAGCTATAGCTATATCTGAACCGATTTCGATCAAATTTGGCATACTTATTTTCAGGTCTAATTTGGTTGTATGTGCAAAATTCCATACTATTTGGGCTGATATTACACGTTTGGTGCACAATAAAAAGCAAATCGGACGAAGACACAGCAGATCTTGTGTTAGTAGAAATAATGAGATGTGTAAAATATGAAGAGCACCGGATGTTAATTACGGATTTTAAAATCGTTTTGGTTTGAAAAATGTTTGTGGGGGAGATACCGGAAGAAACGGTCCAATCTCCATCATCTTTACAACAGATTTCGTATTGAGATGTACTAAGTTTGAATGAAATCCAATGTTAATTTCGCATCTTATGAGCTTGGTGGGTGTTTAAAAATGTTACCCTTTGTAGGGGAGGTACCAGAAGAGTGGACCTATATATCCCATCTTCACGGCAGATCTTGTGTTACTAGAAATAATGGAATATGTGGAATGTGAAGAGAACCGAATGCTTACTTCGGATTTTATAATCGTTTTAGTTATTCAAAATGTTGACTCTTTGTGGGTTAGGTACCAAAAGAAATGGTCCGATATCTACCATCTTTGTAAGAGGCTTTGCGTTAATAGAACTATGGAGATGTGCCAGGTCTGAATGGAATCGGATGTTAATTTCGCGTTTTATGAGCCTCATAGGTATTCAAAATTTTGATCCTTTGTGTGGTAGGTACCAGAAGGAGTGGATCGATATTTTCCATCTTCACACCAGACCATGGGTTAATAGAACTATTGTGATGTGTGGAATTTAAAGACAATCGGACTCTTTTATAGGAATTATAATTATTCAAAATGTTGACCCTTGGTGGGGAGGTACTTGATGGAGTGGACCGATATCGTCCATTTTCTCACATGTGCTAGCATTGATAGAAATAGTAGTATTTGCAAAGTTCGAGCAAAGTCCAAAGGATTATCCTATCCTTTTCTGTGCAGTAAATTTTGTTTTTTTTTTTTTTTTGAAAAATTCTTATCTGTGGTCTTCCCTCCCTTCCCCTCTTTCCCACCATAGCAGAAATCACAGTTCATTGAAACCTACTTTTTGTTTTGTGAATAATTTCCCTACATTTGTTAATCTAATTATTCTTTCAACGCATCATATTTTTTTTTTCAGCAAGACTAGAGTATATATATTCTACAAAGAGGGGCGTGTGCCAAACCATAAAAATCATTCACACCAAATAGATTTTGTTTTATCAGTCATCCTGTTTTATGGTCGCACAATGTGTCCCACGGTGACAAAAAAATATGTTAAGCATTCTTTAAAAAAAAATAAAAATTAATTTAAATGTCATAAAATAGAACTGTCAGTGTATGTCTGCTCTAATTTAAAAATTAATTAGCGTATTCGACAGGTCTATTCTTAGTTAGTTTTCCTTTTTGAAGTAGTAATTTAAATAAATTCTTTGTGAGGGATAATATTATAAATTTGACAATGGTAACTAAAAGTTGATGTACTTCAAGCACATTGTAGGACTCATTTTATTTTTTTTTCAATTGACAGGGAAAATATAGTGGGTTATGATATTAAAAAAATAATGTCTTCACCGCAAAATAACCAAAGCAGAGGAGGCAAGTACCATACCGATGTATTCCATTTTCTTACTTCATCTAATACGGATAAAAATATTGGTATTGCAACAGACCTTGTGTTAACAGAAATATGGACATGTACGAAGTCTGAATGGAATCGGATGATAATTACGCGTTTTATGAGCTTGACGGATACTCAAAATGTGTACCCTTTGTGTGGGAGGTACCAGAAGGAGTGGACCGATATATGCAAATTTCACACCAGATCTTGAGTAAATACAAGTATTGTGAAGTATGTACTTTGAAGAGAACCGGAAGCTTATTTCGGCTTCTATGATTATTTTCAATCATTTGACCCTTTGTTGGGGAGGTACAAGGAGGAATGGTCCAATCTCTCCCATCTTTATAACATATCTTATGTTGATAGAAATATTCAGATGTGTCAAGTCTGAATGAAATCGGATGTTAGCATCATGTTCTATGAGCTTCGTGAACATTCAAAATTGTAACACTTTGTGAGGGAGGTACCAGAAGGAGTGGACCGATGTATTCCATCTTAACACCAGACCTTTGGTTAATACAATTATTGGGATGTGTGAATATTGGGATTGAAAACATTGTAATTATTCAAAATGTTGACCCTATGAGGGGGAGGTATTAATTGGAGTGGACCGATATTGTTCATTTTTGCACCTGACCTAGCTCTGACGCAAATATTAGGATTTGAATAGTTGGAGCAAAATTGGATTATCGTTTCTCGTTCTGTGCAAAAAACATTTTTTGACAATTTCGACCTTTAATGGGGGAGATACTATCTTAACACCAGACCTTTGCTTAATGCAATTATTGGGATGTATGAAATTTTAGGGTAATCGGATTCTTACATAACATTTTATAAGAATTGTAATTATTCAAAATTTCGAACCTTTGTGGGGGAGGTACTTGATGGAGTGGACCGATATTGTCCATTTTCGAACCTGACCTTTGACTGACGAAAATATTAGCATTTGCAAAGTTTGAACAAAATTGGTTTGTCGTTCCTCTTTCTGTGCAGAAAATATATATATATATATATATATATATTAAAATTCGATCTTTTCTGGAGGAGGTACCAGAAGGAGTGAACCGATATTGCCCATCTCCGAAAGCGATCTAAGTTTGATAGAGATATTACGATGTACCAAGTTTGAACCAAATCGGATGCTCCCTTCGATAGTTTCTTAAAGCAAGCGCTTCGCCGGGATGGGCCAAGGCAGAGCAACATTCGGGCAGCGTGTGACGGTTTCATTGGCCGTTTGAAGGCCATAATTCATGCCAAAGGTGACCAATTCGAACAAATCTAAACTAATTACTATACTTATAGTTCAAAAAAAAAAAAAAAATAATAATAAATAAATAAATAAATAAATAAATAAATAAAAAAAGGTCAAAGTTATTGCGTTAGATTTTTTACAGTTTTTTCATCTAATCCTGTATAGAACCACTCCTTTTGGTACCTCCCGAAAACGGGTCAAAATATTCATAACTATATTTTTAATAAAATTTTAAATAGGAATCCTCTTGTTTTCGAATTTGATACATTCTAAAGTCTTCAATAACACAAGATCTGTTGTGAATGTGGTACGTATACGACCACCCCTTCTGATACCTCCCCCACAAAGGGTTCAAATTTGGAATAGCCTTTAGGCTCATAAAACACGAAGTGAGCATTCGATTCTTTTCAAATTCGGCAATTCTAATATTCCTACACAAACAAGATAAGATTTGGTGTGAAGCTGGGCCACTCCCTCGGAAGGTCTTCTATGAAGGGACAACAATTTAAACAATCATAACCGAACATTGGCTGAGGGAGTGCATTTGTCGGCAATACCGACTGATTGTGTTTAATTTTTTATTTTTGTATATTAAGAGCTCAAGATACCGAAATTCGGCGAAATTAATTGAAAAGTATAACTAAAACATAAAAAATCGACGTGGCGAATTCAGAAGAGTTTTGAAGAAAGGTTGTCTTTCATAATCTTCTAAGGTTTTTTTTATAATTATTTCTCGTGGTGCACTGTCTTGTCGTTCATCTTTTTGAATTTAGTTCGTTATTGCATGCCTTACATTGTTTCACTTTCTATCATTCCAAAAAATCTCAATTAAAATGTAATTTTTATCATTAGTTAAGATAAAAAAGACCAATGGACACACACATAAATATATCTCATTTAACTTGGCCATATTGCCGCTGCCGCCGCAATTGAAATATCTGGTAATTGAAATTAATTTTTGCCTTTGGTGAATTTTTTTTGTTTTTTTTTTTTTTGTTTTTTAATTCGCATCTCAATTGGCCACATAATGTTTTGTCAATTAGTTTGGGGTTTGAATTGTTTCATTTTTTTGTTTTTCATCTTTAATCATTGCTACAATTACGTACATAAATATTAATGCACATAAACATGTGTATGTGTGTGTGTGCGTATGAGTTTAATTTAATATGAAATTTATTTAATGGAAACACTTGGTATTAATTAAACGGTAATTTACTTTTTTGTCCGTTAAATTACGTCAATAACAAGATTAACATTTTGTTAATCAAAATTATGTAAATCGCGGAAATAATGTGAATTGGAGTCGAATATGTGATGTGTCTTACATTGATGGTAAGGCTCCCTCAAAAGGTCGAAATTTACAAAAAAATTTACTGCACTGAGAAGAAAGAATAATCCGATTTTGCTCGAACTTTGCAAATCCTAATATTTGCATCAGTGGTAGGTCAAGTGCGAAAATGGACAATATCGGGCCACTCCATCAAGTAACTCACACACAAAGGGTAAATATTTTTAATAATTATAACTCCTATAAAATGTAATATAAAATTCCGATTAGACACATGACAATATTTTTATTAACCCAAAGTCTGGTGTGGAGATGGATTATGTCGGTCCACACCTTCTGGTATCTCCCCCACAAAAGGGTCAACATTATCCATTGAATATCCATGAAGCTCATGAAACACGAAATTAACATCCGATTCCATTCAGATTGGCACGACATTTCTGTTAACACTAGATCTGAAGATGATAGAGATCGGAGCATTCCTTTTGATACCTCTCCCACAAAGGGTCACTGTTTTGAATAAAAAAAACGATTATAATATAGGAAATAGTACGATAATATCCCACAACTCCCTTTACTTCATCTAACATATTCTTTAATCGGATATAATTAAGATTCCATTCAGACTTGCCCCATCTCAATATTCCTATCAATAAAAGATATTTTAAATGGATGGTAGATATCGAACCATTTCTTCTGGTATCTCCTCCACAATGTGTCAAAATTTTGAATAACCAAAAACGATAACGAAATCAGCAATAAGCATCCAGTTCTCTTTATATTTTACACATTCCATTACTTTTATTCACCCAGGGACTGATGACTTTTGTCGGACATAAAACGTAAAATTGCTATCCGATTCCATTCAGACTTGGCACATCTCAATATTTCTATCAAAACAAGAGCTGTTATAAAGGTGGAAGAGATCGATCCATTCCTTCTGGTACCTTCTCCATAAAGGATCAAAGTTTTAAATAACCAAAATCCGCATCCGGTTATCTTTATATTTCACACATCCAATTATTTCTATTAACACAAGACCTGCTGTGAAGATGGAATATATTAATCTACTCCTTCTGATACCTCCTCCCAAAAAATGTCAAAATTTTAAGTATTCATGAAGCTCATAAAACGCGAAAAAGTACATCCAGTTCCATTCAGAATTTTCATATCTGAATAATTCTATCAACACAAGATCTGTTGTAAAGATGGTAGGGATTGGAACATTTCGTCTGCTACCTCCTCCACGAATGGCTCATAATTTTGAAAAACAAAACGGTAAAAGAAAGCGAAATTAGCATCCAATTCTCTTCAATCCCAGAAAGTGTCACAATTTTCAGTATTTATACCCTACACCACAAGGTGGTCAGGGTATTATGTCTTTGTGCATTTGTTTGTAACAGGGAAAAGAAAACGAGATAGACCCATAGTTCCTTTTGATGATCTGCATAGAATCACATTCTGAGTCGATTTATGCATGTCCGTCCGGCCGTCTGTCCGTCCGTCCGCCCGTCTGTCCATGTATTTTTGTAAACGCATTTATTGCCCTATCCAAATGAAATTTTTCACAAATCATTTGTTTGGCCCAATGACGAACCCTATTGAAATTGGAGATAATCGGTCAAAATTTAGATATAGCTCCCATATATTTCTTCGTCCGGTTTGCTTTTTATTGTGCACCAAACGTGTAATATCAGTCGGAATAGTGTGGAATTTTGCACATACAATCAGATTGGACCTGAAAATAAGTATGCCACATTTGATCGAAATCGGTTCAGATATAGCTATAGCTCCCATATATATTGATTTGTTAGTTTTGTCTTCCGCAGCCGTAATATGCACTCTGTAACAACAATATTTGGGGAAATATATCAAATACAGCTCAGAAATACATTTGCTAAATTTTATCGAGATCGGTTCAGATTTGGATATAGCTCCCATATGTAACTTTGTCCGATTTACCTTTGATTGTGCACCAAACGTATCTCGCCCAAATGGGATGAAATTTGGCACTTACGACCGAATTGAGTCTTGAAGCTAGTATGTCAAATTTGGTGAAGATCGGTTCAGATATAGCTATAGCTCCCATATATACTGTTCATCTGATTTGTCATATTTGTTATCCACAGCCGTAATATGCACTCCGTAACAACGATATTCAGGGAAATATATCAAATACAGCTCAGAAATATCTTTGCCAACTTTTATCGAGATCGGTTCCGATTTGGATATAGCTCCCATATATATTTTTATCCGATTTCAAATTAATTGTGCACCAAATGGGCAATACATGTCCGAATTTAAAAGATACAAATGCTTCGGCATATTTTGTCCTTTGAATTTGAAATTATAATTATAATCATAGCGTGTATGATTGAATTCTCCCATAAAAACTTTTAATTGTTATGCGGAGCTCAACTAAATTAGCAAAGTGGTGTAGGGTATCATAAATTCGGCCCCGCCCGACTTTTAAGACTTTCTTTACTAGTTTTATCTTTTATATCTTGCAAAACAAGTCAGCGGTTCTGCCAAATATTATCGAGAACGGCTCAGATTTGGATACAGATCCCATATATATCCTTAATCCGTTTCCAGGCATATTGTGCAAATAATGCTTAATATTAGCTCAAATGAAGTGAATTTCGGTAGGTACGTTTCCATTTGGTTCCGAAATGATAATTTTAGACATAACAAAGTATATATATTCTTGATCAGTGTAAAATTCTAAGATGATTTAGCCTGTCCATAAAGATAGGAAGCTAAAAATTTGAACAGATCAGTTTTTAGTCTATAGGCTGGTCAAGCTGGCCAATATAGGTCCACGATATCGTATTGCCCCCATATTATGGTACGCCCTGATATTCGGTATTTAGATGATTGTATCCAATTTTTTTAAATGAAACTGTCTGAACAGAAGAACTTCCTTCGGAGTACTTTACCCCTTTGAAGGGAAATGTCCATATTGGTCCACGATATCGTATGGCACACATACAACAATATTCGATATTTTGACGACATTATTCATCGATTTTTTTTCAGATTTCGTAATGGGAACTACAGTTTATGACAGAAAATTGTCTATACAGGTCCAGGTCTTCGTATAGGCCCCACATTTTAGTACCTCCCTATATTCGGTATTTTGATGACTTTAGCTACATTATTTACCGGATCCGTTTCAAGTTTCGTATTTGAATGTTGTAATGGCTTATTACAAAATTTGGTTATGTAGGTCCACGTCCTCGTATAGATCCCAATTCAAAGGATATATTCGGTATTTTTAGGATTTTACCAGAATTTTTAAAGGTTTTTCATTTTTTGAAAATTCTTAAATTCGTTCCAAGTGGTGGAAGGTATTCAAAGTACGGCCTGTCTGCACTTACAGGTTTTTTATTTGTTTTGATATAAACCTTCTCGAAGTGATACATGCACTCTATAGCAATGTTATTTGGTATGAAAGATAAAAATGTCTTCGTCAAATTAAGTGAAAATCGATTCAGAATTGTATATGCCTATATTAGTTCCCTCTGAAACCTAGTTGATAGGTGGCATTATTTACTTCACATAAATTATTTTGTTACGGGAGCTCTACTAAATTACCATAGTGATGTAGGGTATCATACAGCCGGCCCAGCCCGACTTTTGACCTTTCTTTACTGGTTTTATAGTGCGACACCTGAGTAAATGTAGCGTATCATACGTTTGACCTTTTCAACTTTTTTCATTACTTCTCGCAAACTATACGCGAGCCTTGTATGTGTCAATAACACTTTCCATCTATTTCAATTTTTTCTCGCTTCAATTAAAAAAGCTACAATTAAACAAAAAATGGTATAAATATTTCAATTTAATAAATTATTTAATATAACACCATTAGTGACATTTTTCAATGGTATTTGTGTCGAAAACAGCAACAACACATTTAATTTTTCATCAATTCTATGAATTTTCATAACATTTGTACAGATCGTGTTTTTTTTCGTTTTTTTTTTCTCTCTGCTCTGTTGTTATTTGGTTTCAAGCAAAACAGGATATTTGTTTAATTAATCATAGCTTATATAAATATTACTTGTACTGTTGAACTGCCTGCATTTGTTTTTATTATTGTTATTATTATTATTATTAATATAAATATGTTTGTGCGTCCTATTATTTTTGTATATAGTGAATATTAATAGTTTGAATCCAACCATCGGAGAGCCCACCAACGAACTAACACGATACAAGCAATTAGTACACAGCATGCACACACAAGTCTATATGTACATGTGTGTGTCATGAAGATTACGATGATGTTGGTGATTCATAATAGCTGCAGGTTAATAATCCATTTAATTACATTACATTTTTCAATGTGGTTTTTTTTTCGCTGATATTTTTAGCAATAACTCGATTAAAGGCATTCAGAAATATTTCACAGTTTGATACCGGCCGTCATTGGGGGGAACAAGTGTTGATGCTGCCATGCGATCATTTAAATGTCGGAAACTGTTGAATTCGCATCAGCGAATTGTGTTATATTGACTGATATAAAATCCATTTAATAACATTTATGATGTGTATATTTTTCATGAATGAATATGATTGCAGATTTCGCAGGGAATTACTATCGTTGATGATTGCGGGTTGATTTGGGAGATCGTGCTGTGGTGAAGATTGCAAGTAGAGATTAAATCAGAAGTAGTAAATTTTAGAATTTTAGGAAGTTGACACAGAGACCTTTCAAATACTAAAAATCCTTTGAGAGATTCGCCATATAGCGGACCTATGTTGACATTTTTTGTAATCAGAAAACATGCATGGTACGATATATCGGTACTTCATATAGCCCTCATATAACGGTACCTCCCCATATTCGGTGCTTTGATGATTTTCGCAACATTTTTTTAGAGATTTGTCTTAAAAATTTTAGTTGAAGTTCGTAATTGGGTCCAGCTCCGGTGCCGAAACATACCTCCCAAAAATTCGGTATTTTGAGGTATTTAGCCACATTATTCGCCGGAAGAAAAGTTTAATTTCGTAATGTAAGTTCGTACAGCCTGTGACAGAAAATTCGGCATGCTATACCACGTCTTGGTATGGGCTTCATATATCGGCACCTCCCTACAATCGGTATTTTGATGATTTTTGCGATATTATTCACCGGAATTGTTTCATATTTCATTTTGACAGTTCGTAACGGATACTTCAGTCTATGGCAGAAATTTGCCGATTTTTTATACCCTACACCATAGTATGGAGGCATTCCGTTTGTAACACCTTCTAACATATATTTTGGACACCACAAAGTGTATATATTCTTGATCAGCATAAAATTCTATGTCGATTTTGCAATGTCCGTCCGTCCGTCTATACGTCTGTCCGCCTATCCGTCTGTGAAAATCACTCTAGCTTCCGAAAGCAATAAAGTAAGTTGAAGTTAAAAATTTCCTTAAATGTGTATTATGTCTGCAGAACTTTTGGTATTGAAAATGGGCCATGTAGACCCACGTCTTCGTATAGCCCCCATATAACGATACCTCCCGATATGCGGTATTTTGATGATTTAGCGACACTATTCACCGGAATTGCTTAAAAATTGGTATTTGAGATTCGTAATGGATACTATAGCCTATGACAGAAAATTGTGTGTGCAGGTCCACGTCTTCGTATAGCCCCCATATAACGATACCTCCCGATTTTCGCCTTCGCCTTCGCCTTCCACGCCTTCGTATAACCCCTATACATCGGTACCTCCCGATATTCGGTATTTTTATGATTTTAGCGATATTATTTACCAGAATTGTTTCACATTTGGTATTTGAAGTTCGCAATGGATACTACAGCCTAAGACAGAAAATGGACTATAAAGGTCCACGTTTTCGTATAGCCCCCATATAACTGTACCTTCTGATATTCGGTAGTTTGATGATCTTAGCGACATTATTTACCGGAATTGTTTCAAATTCGGTATTTGAAGTTCGAAATGGATATTACAGCCTATGATAGAAAATTGTCTGCGCAGGCCCACGTCTTCGTATAGCCCCCATATAACAGATCCGCCTTATATTCGGTATTTTGATGATTTTAGCGACATTATTCACCGGAATTTTTCATACTTGTATTGGCAGTTCATAAAGGGGTACTTAAGCCTATGACAGAAAATTGCCGTGAAATCTTGATCCCTATTTGGGGAGGTACCAGAAGAAATTGTCCGATCTCTACCATCTTTATGACAAATCGTGTGTTAAAGAAAATATGGAAATATGCCAAGTCTGAATGGTTTCGGAGGTTATTTTGGCGTCTTTTGAACTTCTTGGATATTCAAAATTTTGACAATTTGTCGGGGAGGTACCAGAAGGTAATGGAATGTGTGAAATATGAAGAGAAGCGGATGATTATTTCGATTTTTTTTTTTTGGTTTTGGTTATTCAAAACTCTAACCCTTTGTGGGGGAGGTACCAAGAGGAATTTGATCTGATCTCTACCATCTTTATGGCAAATCTTGTGTTGATGGAAATATGCCAAGTCTAAATGGTTTCGGATGTTAATTTCGCGTCTTATGAGCTTCTTGGATATTCAAAATTTTAACCCTTTGTGGGTAAGGAACCAGTGGAAGTGGACCGATATATTCCATCTTCACACCAGACCTTGGGTTAATAAAAATATTCCAATGTGTATAATTTGAAGGCAATCGGACTCTTACATCACCATTTATAGGAGTTATAATTATTGAAAATGTTCACCCTTTGTGTGGGAGGTACTTGATGGAGTGGAGCGATACTTTTCACCTGACATAGCACTGCGGCAGATATTAGGATTCGCAAATTTGAGGAAAATTGGATTATCCTTTCTCTTTCTGTGCAATAAAATATTTTTTTGAAAATGTTGACTTTTTGTGGGGGATGTCCAAAGAGACTTAAACCATTATTTCGATGAGGCACGTATCAAGTGATATATACTCTGTCTAGCCATATGGTCATAAGTCAGGCCCAACTTTTTATACCCTCCTCCATTCAGAAACTTGGCTTATTGCAAAAATCTTTAAGATTTGGATGCTATATGGGGGTTGTACCTATATTGAAAATATTTTAGGGGAGACTAAAAAAACCAAATAGTCAACAAATGATCTTGGCCTTTGTGATATTTGTATTGAAAAATGCAGCTTATATCACCGAAATATTGAATATCTGGAGGTACAGTAATATGGGACTATGCCAAAACTTGAACCTACGCAGCTTGGATAGTCCTATGCAATGATGTTTTCTACAAGCTGGGAACACAAACTGCCAATTTACAGAAAATTCGAGTTAATATATCTTGACAAGGACCGTCAAAGGACCTTAATTCTGCCGGTACAGTTATTTCAATATTTCAATAGTAAAATTTTACAGACCTAAACCACATCTGAGTAAAAATTTATCAACCACTACTTACCGAATGTTATATGGAGGCTATGTAAAACGTAATAATAAAAATGAAAACATTTTGAAAAAAACTACATCTTATTTTATTGGAAATTGGAACAGAAACCTGCAAAGTATCGAAAATCAGCGTCAACTGTTGCATGAGAGCTATACGAGCTAAGCGTGAATCGACATGTTCAATTTTTAGCACAAAATAATCTACGAAAAATTTTAAGTTTAAATTCCAAGCTTTATATTTTTCTCCATCGAGATTTCATCAGAAAGACAGGAAGAATATTTCGAGGCATTGCATACTAAATGACAAATTTAAGATACCTATAATTAAAACTTTTCAATAAACTCAATATAATTACTATAAAATTCTACAGGAATATAAAATTCTTCACATATCTTAATTCATTCGATTCACCACTGTTCCCCCTTTAATATTTACCCCAAATTTTATGGGTGATTGTAAGCGGCTGTAACTATTTAATAGATCAATAAAAACTCGCCATGTTTATGCAAACGAAATTTAATGCAAATATTTCATTTTATTACGTCTCGACAGATGTAAACAATAATGAAAAGTAGCCACTGCGATATGTGCGAATGTATTGGCCGAACATATTGATCGATCAATAATAGTGTAAAATTTGGGGTAATAAAGCTAAACATTAAAGGAAATATACAAAAAAAAAAAAAAAAATAAATAAAAATAAAAAAGAGAGAACAACGCTATTGACTAACATATGGACGAATAACATTGGAATAGTTTGAAATTAGAAGCGATTGTATAAAGCTATGGGAATCTATGATGGCAAACGTTCTGTTCCAAAATCTTCAGGAATTTACTACAGGGTTGCCCATACTCGACGGACCTTTGGGCCCTTCGGGCCCATTCCAATCGACGAGGCTTGTCCGCAGGCAACGTTCTTTGCGTCGATTGAATTTTGTACGGGAACAAATTCAAATCACTGCGAATAATCCGTTGTAAAGTGGACCGAGCCATGCCCAACTGCTGAGAACGGCGTTTTTGGGATGTTCTTGGGGACCTCTAAACACTGGCTAGTACGGCAGCGATATTCTCGGCCGATCACCTTGGTCGACTTTTATATGGCCTCTTCGGATTAGAAAGAGCCTTACCAGTCGAAAATTTTTCGTATAAACGCTTAATGGTGTTCTTAGAAGGCGCACTTCTCACATTTTTTTAATGTTTTAAAAGCACGTTGAGGTTTCACAATTGACTTCTTGTAAATTTCAACTATTTCAGAGCGCTCGCGTGGCGTGTATTGGTTCATGGTAAAAATCTGCTTGAACTGACGCTTCAAACGCGGTATGTCATTAAGCGATGTGACATCTCTGTCAAATGTTATGGCGTTGCCAGATGGGTCCGTCGAATATGGGCAACCCTGTAGTTTTGCATTTTTTTCCGATATTATAAAAGAATCAAGTAAGGAAAGGTCAAAAATCGGGCGGGACCGACTATATGTTACAAATAAAGTTAATTTTGGGAATTAATGTGAAGTAGGTCATACCAACCATGAACCGAATAACATTGCTGTATAGTGCATGGTATGACTTCGACAAGGATACTATTAAATTAAAAAGAAAACGTTAAGTTCGGCCGGGCCGAAATTTTAATAACCTTCACCATTTGAAACGAATTTTTCAAAAAAATAATAATAAAAAAAATAAAATAAAATCCGTCGTTCTATATGACGACGTGGACCTGCATATGCAAGTTTTGTCATACGCCACTACAATATTAAAATGTGAAACTTCATCATCATCATCAAAATACCGAATATAGGGGCTACACCGAAACGTGGACCTGCACAGACAATTTTCTGTCATAGGCTGTTGTATCTATTACGAACTTCAAACACCAAACTTGAAACAATTCCGGTGAATAATGTAGCTAAAATTATCAAAATACCGAATATTGGGGGCTACCTTTATATGGGGGCTATACGAAGACGTGGACCTGCACGGACAATTTTCCGTCATAATCTTTAGTATCCATTACGAATTTAAAATTCCAAATTTGAAATATTTTCGGTGAATAACGTAAAAAAAAAAAAATAGAGAAAAATCATCAAAATAACGAATATCGGGGCACCGGTACATGGGGGCTATACCAAAACGTAGAACTACATAGCCCACTCTCAATACCAAAACAGACGGACGGAATTCGCTAAATCGACATAGAATTTTATGCTGATCAAGAACATATATTCTTTGTGGGGTCTAAAAGTTATATTTGGGCTGATGATGTATATCGATGATATATAAAAACTTGAACCGATCTCGATAAAATTTGACAGAGATATTTCCGTGCTGTATCTGATGGCTGTTATCAAATGTCATTGACTTTAACACCAAACACCAAATCGGATGATATATACATATATGTGGGAGCTATAGCTATATCCGAACCGATTTTCACCAAAATGTGAAGCACTTGCTTTTAGGCTGAATTCCGTCGGAAGATCTATCATTCAGTCAATTTCGGCAGATATTAGCCATTTGGTGCACAAAAAACCTGAAATTGGATAATCGATATATGGGAGCTATATCCAAATCTGAATTGATATTGACAAAAATTTAAACACTTATTTCAGAGGTGTATCTGGTACCAAAGATTATTGTTGTGGGGTACATATTACGCATGTGAGGGATTTAGAATCCCAAGTCGAACGAAACATGGTTATGGGAGCTATATCTGTATCTTAACCGATTTTCACAAAATTTGATGCACTTTTTTCTAGACTTAATTCAGTCGGAATTGCTAAGGTTTAGGTAATTTGGGCTGATATTAGCCATTTGGCGCACAATAAACTTCATATCGGATAAAGATATATATATTCGTGCTATATCCTAATCTGGTACGATCTCGATAAAAATTGAGGGAGATATTTCGAGGTCCATAAGTTATTTGGTACCTAATAACGTGCCAAAATTCAGGTCATTTTCAGGTCAGGCACAATTATATGGGAGCTATATCTAAATTTTTTCTAGACTCAATTCAGTCGGAATTGCCAAGATTAAAGTCATTTGGGCTGATATTTGCCACTTGGCGCACAATAAACTTCATATCGGATACAGATATTATATGCGAGCTATATCCTAATCTGGACCGATCTCGATAAAATTTGACGGAGATATTTTCGAGGTCCATAAGTTATTTGGTACCAAATATAATTTTTGTTGAGTGCATGTTCCGCATGTAAGGGACTTAAAACCTCTAATTGGATGAAACTTATATATAGGAGCTATAGCTATATCTGAAACGATTTTCTCGAAATTTTACGTACTTGCTTCTAGACTGAATTCGGTCGAATGTGCCAAAATTCATTTCATAGGCCATTTGGTGCAGAATTAACCGGAAATCTCTTGAAGATATATATGGGAGCTATATTCAAAACTGAACCGATTCTCAATAATTTCAATAGGGGGTCGTCCTTGGGCCAAACAAATATTGTTTAGAAAATTTCATCTCTATAGGATAATGAATGCGACATGTATTTTGTTCACAAAAATACATGACTGACGGACTGACATGCATAAATTGACTTAGAAAGTGATTCTATGAAGATCCTAAAATTTAACAGTGGGTCTATCCCGCATCCTTATCCATGTTAGAAACAAATGCGCACAGACATAATATCCTTACCACTATTTAGTGTAGGGTATAACAATTTTTGGAAAAATACTACTGATCGGCATATGGATGAATAAAGTCGGAAATTGGTTCGAGATTGGAAGCGAATGTTTGTAGCTATTCATATCTATAGTGGAGCTCTGTTCCAGAATATGCAGGAGTCTCCAAGTTTTCCAACTTGTTCAAAAAACTTGGATATCGTAATAATATTTTTAGAACACAGTAGCTTCTGAAAGAGAGCAAATGCTTGAAATATTCCATATAAAATGTTCAGCCTTCATGATCAAGGGTGGTGTTTACCTTTCAATGTTAATTATGTTTCCAATTTCCCAAATTTCCTTTTACTTAGATTTCTTAGATTTTCATTTTTTTAATTTTTTTTCTTAGATTTTCTCTTTGGCTCCTTTCCGGCGCGCCATTAACATCCGCGTTTTGCAGCAAAATAAATAAAAACAAGGTGTATTGCAGTTCAACAGTCCAGTAAATATTTCCTTTTCGGTTTCTTTCTCCTTCTCTCTTTCACTCTACCTCTCTCTCTCTCTCTCCCTGTCTCCCTAAAATATATATGCCATTAAGAAAACTTACTTGCTTTCGATGTTGCTGCTAATCCTCTTAAATGTTGAGATTTGCGATTGGACGAAGATCTAAAACGATTTCTGGCTCCGCTGCTGGTCGATGCTGTGCGTGAAAGACGATGATTATTGTCACTTAATTCGCCATTGCTGTCGCCGCTCAAAAATGAATTATTGATTAGATTGTCGTCAAATGTAAAGCCATCCATCCAATACATGACATGGTATTTTGTTGCAGTTGAAGAAAATTTTTGAAGAAAAACACTTCAGCCCCGAAAGAAGCTAGGTAAACCGTACAATTAGACAATGGCACACAGATACACACATTTTTGTCAGCCAACAAATGGCTTGTCAATAATTGGCTTTGATTTGAATTTTATTTTTATTTGAATTGATTTTTATTTCTTTCTTTGTTTAATTCCAAAATAATTTCATTTGATTGATACACAGAAAAACAGAAATTTCCTTTGTCATTTTTTTTTGATTTCTTCTCCTTTTTTTATTTGGAATGATATTGATTTTTCTTTGCTGTTAATCACATTTTTTAACAAGCGTATGTTATTTTTTTCCACTACACTTTATTTTTCTTGTTGTTGTTTTTTTTTATTTTCTCGGTTGTATTTGATTTTTAAGCCGAGCGATTTTCTTGTATTATTTTACGCGTTTTCATGCGCCATAACAAACTGAAAGATGATGTTTTGCTTTCAACGGCACACTGCCTCATTGAAATACAAACAGGGTGAAAAAAATCAATTTCTCAAATAAACCATCTAGAATAAGAATAACAACAACAACGACAACAACAAAAGTACTAGCAACAACAGCAGCAGTAGTAACACAAAATAAAACATGGAAAAAACAACATTGCGAACGATTTCGATAATTCCTATCGATCGATTTGTATTTTGTACAGAAATAAGAAAAAACACAAGCGTTACAGTGAAACTTGGGTAAAAACAACAAATAGAAAAAAAAAGTCACACACACACACCATCACACAGGGAGCCACAAGTTTTGCTGCCGCTGTTGATGATGTCGATTTTTGATAAATTTGCTTGTATAAATATGAATTGTTTACATTCTGAATTATGAACTATTTTTTTAGAACAAAACATGTGAATATGACTAGACGTCATTTCATTGATTGAAAATGATACTACTACATGATGCAAAAATGCCGATTTTTTTATATTTTTCCACAGTGGAGATTTTTAATCTGACTTCACACAAAAACTAATGAACCCTAATATTATCAGATAACCATTCAAAATGTTCTAAACTCTACTTTCATTTTGTGTAAAACTCGAAGATAAAAAATCTGCGGGACTTACGGAAAAAAATCCAACGACGAAAAACTAACACAAGTTCTGAAAAAAAAGTAATTTGATCTTAACAGCAGGGTAATCTTTAGTAAGATATCCACTTGACCAAAATTAAAAAAAAAAATTAAAAAAACAATAAGTTCGGTCGGGTCGAACTTTTAATACCCTCAAACATTGGTTAAAGAAAGATTCTTATATAAAATAATTTGAATTCAATCGTGTTCCACTTTAAACTACGAAACCGCTTGGATAATGCTTTTAAACGATTCAAACAAGTTAAAGAGTATCTGTCCGGTTTATTCAAATGTATAACCCCTAATTGAGTAGGTTCTGGAATAATGGGCCAATATTGGCCATTTCATATCGGACCTAAATAATATAATATAATATAAATATTGCGACGTGCCAGATTTGGACTATATTGGTAACTTCCTTCACTTTATATGACATATATGATAATTTTTAGAAAATGTTAACGTGCGTGTGCTACCAGATATAGTCGACAGAAGTATTCAATTTACATACTTCATCCAATACAGATAAAAATATTGGTATGGGTTAAATTAGAAGAAAATCGAACATGTATATTCAATTTATGTAAAATCATAAATTCCATATTCATCTCAGGTTTCTGTCAAAGAGAGATATATTTAGATATGGAAAGTTGTAAATAATCGCTGAATTGTATTGAAAATTGTGACCCTTTGTGAATGAGGTATTGAAAATTGTGACCCTTTGTGAATGAGGTACCAGAAGAGGTTCATAGATATATATCATCTGCACAACAGATATTATATTAAGCATAAAGTTTGTATTTGGCAAATTTGAGGAGAGTTGGAGGCTTATTTATCTTTCTTTGAGCCTTTGTGGGGGAGGTACCAGAAGGAGTGGACCGATATATCCCATCTTCACAACAGATCTTTTGTTAGTGAAAATAATGGAATGTGTGAAATATAAAGAGAACCTGATGATTATTTCGGATTTTATAAACGTTTTGGTTATTCAAAAATTTGACCCTTGGTGGGGGAGGTACCCGAAGGACTTGATGGAGAGGACCGATATTATTCATTTTCGCACCTGAACTAGAACTGACACAAATATTAGGATTTGCAAAGTTGGAGCAAAATCGGATTATTTTTTTTTTCTGCAGAAAAATATATTTTTTTTGAAAATGCCGATCATTTGTGGGGGAGATACTAGAAGGAGTGGATCGATATATTCCATCTTAACACCAGATCTTGGGTTAATATAAATATATGGATGTGTGAAACTTGAAGACAATCGGACTCTTACATCACATTTTATGAGAGTTGTAATTATTCCAAATTTTGACCATTTGTGGGCTAGGTATTTGGTAGAGTGGACCGATATTGTCCATTTTCACACTTGACCTAGCACTGACACAAATATTATGATTTGCGAAGTTGGAGCAAAATCGAATACTCCCTTCGAGAGTTATCGTGTGAACCAGCCAGACTGACAGACGGACGGACGGACGGACGGACGGACGGACATCGCTAGATCGACTCTAAATGTTCTGAAACGGATTTGGTCCAAAGAGACCTAGGGTTAGATCGTAGGACCCGTTATTTCGACTAGTCAGGTTTTGACCGTATCAAATGATATATACCCTCTGTAGCCATATGGCTGAGGGTATAAAACTGCAAAAGGTCAAACGCAATAATTTTTAAATTTTTATACCCTCCATCATAGTATCCGCCCGTCTGTGGAAATCATTCTAGCTTCCGAAAGAAATGAAATAGATTGATACAATTTTACTCAAATGTATATTGTCTGCTGGACTTTTGGTATTGAAAATGGGCCATGTAGGTCCACGTTTTTTGGTATAGCTCCCATATAAAGGTACCCCCGATATTCGGTACGTTGATGATTTGTGCGACAATATTCATCGCAATTCTTTCAAATTTCCTATTTGAAGTTCGTAATGGATACTACAGCCTAAGACATAAAATTGTCTGTCCAGGTCCACGTCTTCGTATAGCCCCCATATAAAGGTACCTCCCGATATTCGGTATTTTGATGATTTTAGCGACATTATTTACCTGAATTGTTTCAAATTTGTTATTTGAAGTTCGTAATGAATACTAACGCCTATGCCAGAAAATTGTCTGTGCAGGTCCACGTTTTATGACCTCCATGGTACCTCCCTATATTCGGTATTTTGATGATTTTAGCTACATTATTAACAGATTATTTTTCAAGTTTCGCATTTGAATATTGTAATAGCTTATGACAAAAATTGCCTACGCAGATCCACGTCGCCGTATAGACCCTAATATATGGCTACAATCGGTATTTTTAAGATTTTAACAGAATTTTGAACGAATTTTATTTTTTTGAAATTTGCCAAATTTGTACCAAATGGTGGAGAGTATTCACAGTTTGGCCCCACCGAACTTACAGCTGTTTTACTTGTTTACTATACTAATAAATCTTCATTTAATATTGTTTAAAAATTGTTTTTTTATTTTCATTTATTTTAACGACAATATTAGTTCAACCTAAAATGACTTCTTCACTTCTGAATTGCTTTGCTTTGTACTATTTCTACGAGTTTTCACTGTTTGTTTTATTTCTCTCCGGTATGTTTTCCGCTATTTCAATTATTGGTCTATGTAGGCAGACAGAATTAACAAGAATATATACTTTTTTTTCGTTTTGTCTTCGTTCTTTTTGTTCTTGTTATTCACTTGCCTCTAGTCTAATTTCCAATAGGTCTTTCAACGAACTAGCGTTAGTTGGTTAGTTAGTTCAATAGTCTAGTTTGTCTGAATTCGCACAAAAAAGAAAAAAAAAACCCACTCAATTCCATTGGGAATTGGGATACAAAAATTGTTAAGCTTTTTCATGTGCACAATGCGTAGTACTCCCATTCGGGCTTCGCCTCAGTGTTAAAGTGTGTTGCACTGTTTTGGTTGATATTTTGCAAATAAACCAAACCGAATGAAAACCCCATAGAAATAACTGGTCTCTTCTATCTTTCAAAGTAAAATAGACTTTGTTGCCTTTTAGCTTGTTTTTTTCTATTTTTATTTGCGGTTGCAGTTGTTATTTTTTGCGATTTTCAAATAAAAAATTTTGAAATATATTCACAAAGAGAAAAAAAGGTAACAGACCCCATTGACCTTTTTTTCCCAAACTTTGTTCGATTTATTAAAAGAGGATTTCCGTTCGGGGCAATTAATAAATCAATAACCTGCCGGTGACTACAAATATACAAATCTGAAACATTTCTTAAAATAACATATTTCGTTGGAAGGAACATTTAAAAATTCTTTATTGCCCCCCTTTTCGCATTTAGGACAAAGTAGTATAGTTAGGCGTAAATATAGAATCACGTATTTATTCTGGCGTAGATAATTGAAAATGTTTTTCTTTATTTGCAATAGCAACAACAACAACCACATTATTCCCTGGAGAAAAATTGTTCATTTAACAGCAGCGTTAGTCTGCATATATTCGAATGTGTAAATTTGCAAATTATTTAGACGTTTCTCCGATCTCTACGTCATTGATTTAAACTGTGAACACAAGACTACAGGAAAGCTTAATAGACCGAAATAATACTAATTAATGCTAATTTTGTCGACTTTCGGGTGAAAGAGGAAATTCGCTATTGGCAAGATGTTCCTAAAATAGCAAAGATATGGTGCTAGGCGTTATGATACGTCAATCTACCGATATATCCCATCTTCACAGTAGATCTTGTTTTAGTAGAAACAAGTAAAAAGCTGTAAGTTCGACCGGGCCGAACTTTTAATACCCTCCACCATTTGGTACAAATTTGGCAATTTCCAAAAAAAAAAAAAAAAAAAAAAAAATAAAAATAAATAAATAAATAAAAATAAAAATGATAAAATCCGTTAAAAATTCTGTAAAAATCTTAAAAATACCGAATGCCTATACGACGACGTGGACCTGCATAGGCAATTTTGTCATAATTTATTACAATATTTAAATGCGAAACTTGAAGAAAAATCTGTTTATAATGTAGCTAAAATCATCAAAATATCGAATATCGGGTGGTACGGTATATGGGGGCTATACGAAGACGTGGACCTGCACAGACAATTTTCTGGCATGGGCTGAAGTATCCATTACGAACTTCACAAGCGAAATTTGAAACAATCCCGGTAAATAATGTCGATAAAATCATCAAAATATCGAATATCGGGTGGTACGGAATATGGGGGCTATACGAAGACGTGGACCTACATGGCCCATTTTCTGTTTTATGCTGCAGTATCTATTACGAACTTCAAATACCAAATTTGAAATGATACCGGTAAATAATGTCGCTAAAATCATCAAAATACCGAATATCGGGGGGTACCGTTATATGGGGGCTATACGAAGACGTTAACCTGCACATATAATTTTCTGTCTTAGGCTGTAGTATCAATTGCGAACTTCAAATGCCAAATTCTAAACTATTCCGGTGAATAATGTAGTTAAAATCATCAAAATACCGAATATCGGGAGGTACCGTTATATGGGGGCTATATGATAACTTGGACCTACATGGCCCATTTACGAACTTAACCTGCCTACTGGCAAAATATACATGAGTGCAAAATTTTAGCCTTCTGTCTCAATTTGTTCGAAAGATAGCGTGATTACAACAGACAGACAGACAGACGGACATGGCTAAATCTTCTTAGAATTTTACGCTGATCAAGAATATATATAATTTGTTGGGTCTGACATGAGTATTTCGAGGAGTTACAAACGGAATGACAAAGTTAATATACCCTCCATAGTATGGTGGAGGGTATAAAAATTGGCTGTGTGAAATATGAAGAGAACAGGAAGCTTATGTCGTATTTTATGCTCGTTTTTGTTATTCAAAACTTAGACCATTTGTGGGAGAGGTACCAAGAGGAATTGCACAATCCCTACCGTTTTGTTAAAAGATCTTGTGTTGATAGAAATATTGAGATGTGCCAAATCTGAAATGAATCGGATGACAATTTCGAGTCTTATGAGCTTTATGGATTGACCCCTGTGGGAGAAGTACCAGAAGGTGTGGACAGATACATTTCATCTTCACACCAGACCTTGGATAACTAGAAGTATTGTGATGTGTGTAATTTAAAGACGATCGGACTCCTAATCACATGTTATAAGAGTTGTAATTATTCAAAATGTTGACCCTTTGTAGGGGAGGTATTTGATGTAGTGGACCGATATTGTCCGCACCTGACCTTGCACTGGTGGAAATATTGGGATTTGCAAAATTGGAGAAAAATCGGATTATCCATTCTCTTTCTGTGCAGTATACATTTTTTTCCAATTCGACCTTTTGTGAAGTATATACCAAAAGGTCGAATCTTCGAACTCGATTTAAGTTTGATAATAACATTACTTACAGATAACTCCTTGTGTAGAATTTCAGACAATGTCATTGAAAAATGTGACTAAAATCATAAAATCACGGAATATCGGGAGGTACAGTTATATGGAGGACATACAATGTCGAGGACCTATATAGACAAGTCTCTTTTAGGGGGTTAAGTACTCAGAAAGAACTCCTTATGTAGATTGTAAGCCAATTTCATTGGAAAACGTGGTTAAAATCCATCCGATTTAAAGTTCAACCTTTCTATGACCGCCGTACGCATTTGGATTTCCTTCTCACAAATTCTCGATATAATTGTATATTTGTAACAGGTATGTTAGCTTATTTTGAGCTGTGGTTTAGGGTATTTTATAGTCTTCCCCGCCCGTAAAGATTGTGAAAGTTCAATTAAAAATCCGAGACTCGTGGATCAATATTTTGAAAGTTTACATCAGGAGTGAGCCAGGATAGGTAACCACAAATGCTCCCCTAATTTTTACAATTTGTTAAATTTTTGAGCTTAGAATCCTTGGAAGGCGTGCATTTCAGGGATACCGTACCTTTGGTAAAATTACTGTCAAACATTGAGGGAATGCTTTCGTAAAAATAACGCTCAACCCAGTCATCAAAAGGCTTTTTAGTTCATTTTCTTCTAAAACGTCCAAAAACTCCATTATTATGAGCCATAATTTAAATTGTTTTGAAACTGTGTTAAAAACGACAAAGCTCTTCATATTTGGGAATAGTGTCTAAAGAGGAAATGTTACAAATCAAATATCATCATGAGTACCTCTACACACGAAATCTGTACAAATAGGATATAGCAACTCTGACAGCTTCGGCCTATATTTTAAGACTTTTAAAGAGATTTTGATTTGATCCACATTTTTTTCATAATTCTAATCTTAATTCTATTGATATCTTGAAATTTAGGATACTCCAAAGAAGATCTACAATCGAAATTGGGAATTTTGATATCGATGTTGTTATGTTTGTTGTTTGCTACAACTTAAGGTGTTGGATGTCATTTACAGATTTATACTCCTTTAAAATCGTTATCTCCTTAGATGGTTTATATGAAAATTTATCCTTTGATTTATTTTTGAGCTTTGTAGGATGTAAAGTTTCAGGCATTCATTCTATTATTTTCCAGATTATTGTTATGTTTCTAGGCATGCGCACTATGGCCTACACAAATACCAATTCTATTTTCTCTCTCTCTTTCAATGAATTTCCAATTAATCACTTAAGCTTTGTAAATTTCATGTCGACGTCAACATCAACTTGTTTTGCTATAATTTTCAACAGACATGTCATCGCCAATAGAGTCACCTAAAACAATAACACACTTGCGTTACCGCTCATTTAGACGGCTTTGTCTGGCCGGCCAGGTATTCTGTTGACGTTGTTCTTTTCGTTTTTTTTTTTTTTGTTATTTTTCTTGTATATGTTTTAAATACTTTTGCTTTTAATATTATTTTCTTGTTTATGTGGGCTTTTTTCGTTGTTGTTGTTTTATTTGCACTTTCAACACTTTCGTTTCATGATGAGGTTGTGAATGTTGATGATGATGATGATGGGTGCGTTCTCTCGTTCACTGACCACAGAAGTAGATAAAACGAAAAAAAAGTGTGGTATGAAGTGGATTTCTTTTTATGACATGTAAAAGTGTTTGGGTTGATGGTGGATGTCACATTATTTTGGTTTTAATTTGGTTTAATTTAATTGTTATATTCCAAAAAAGTAAACTATTTTAAATTTTAATTTTATAACTATTTGAATTTAAATTAAATAAAAAATATTTTTTATTTTATTTTTACTATTATTATTACAATTGCTATTATTATTATTATTATTATTATTATTATTATTATTATTATTATTATTATTATTATTATTATTATTATTATTATTATTATTATTATTATTATTATTATTATTATTATTATTATTATTATTATTATTATTATTATTATTATTATTATTATTATTATTATTATTATTACATTTATTATTGTTATTATTATATTATTATTATTATTACTATTATTATTATTATTATTATTATTATTATTATTATTATTATTATTATTATTATTATTATTATTATTATTATTATTATTATTATTATTATTATTATTATTATTATTATTACTATATTTTTTTAAATTCAAAATTTTAAACCATTTTGTTAAAAGGAACATATTAATTACAAACTTGATTATTGTTCAAGAGCTTCAACAAATATTTATAAAATCACTTGAAAGAAATTTATTTATTTCATATTAATTACACCGGAAGTGATAAACATTTTTCTTTATTGTTGTTTATATAAAATATGTTTTTTTTTTTTGTTTTTGGCAATTAAATCGTTTAAAAATTCTTAAGGAATTTGTATGGGTATTTTTATTGTAAAAGAGGAAATTCCTTTTTATCAAATAGAATAAATTTTAAAAACTGGTCCATTCTTTCACAAACTCCTCATCTATGTTAATTATAATTGTTTATGTATTCCATCTATTCTTGTGAACAAAATGCAGGTCGCGTTTATTATCCGATTGAGATGAAATTTTCCAAACAATATTTGTCTGGCCCAAGAACGAACCCTAATGAAATTGGTGAAAACCGGTTCAAAATTTAGATATAGCTACCATATATGTCTTCAACCGATTTCGTGTTAATTGTGCACCAAATGGCCAATATCAGTCCAAATTACTTAAATATTGGCACATCCGACCAAATTCAATGTGGAAGCAAGTACATTAAATTTAGAGAAAATCGGTTCAGATATAGCTATAGCTCCCCTATATATGTTTCATCCGATTTGGGGTTTTAAGTCCCTCACATGCGTAATATACACTTCACGAAATTGATATTTGGTACCAGATAACTTATCGAGCTCAAAAATACCTCTGTTAAATTTTATCGAGATCGGATCGGATATAGCTATAGTTCCCATACATAAATCTGTAACCGATATTAGGTTTATTGTGTACCTAATTACCAATATCAGTCCAAATCGACTGCATTTTGGCAACTCCGACTGAACTCATTCTAGATAGAAGTTCTTAAAATTTGGTGAAAATCGGCGTAATATGCACTCTACAAGAATGATATTTGGTACCAGATAATTTATGGAGCTCAAATATACCTCTGTCAAATTTTATCGAAATCGGATCAGATTAGGATATAACTCCCATATATCTTTATCTGATTTCAGATTTTTTGTGCACCAAATGGCTAATATGGTCGAAATGGACTAAATTTTGGCAATTCCGATGGAATTAATCCTAGAAACAAGTACTTCAGATTTGGAGAAAATCGGTTCGGTTATAGCTATTGGTCCCATGTATATGTTTCATCTGATTTGGGGTTTTAAGTCTCTCACATGCGTAACATAGCCTCCACAGCAATAATCGTTGATATCAAATAACTTATGGAGCTCAAAAATACTTCTGTTAAATTTTATCGACATCGGATCAGATTTGAATATAGCTCCCACATATATCTTTATGCGATATCAGGTTTATTGTGCACCAAATGCCAAATATCAGTCCAAATGGACGGAATTTTGGTACTTTTGACTGAATTCAGTCTAGAAGCAAGTATATCAAATTTGGTGAAAATCGGTTCAGATATAGCTATAGCTCCTATGTTTATATGTTTTATCCGATTTGGGATTGTAAAAAATGCACTCCACAAAAATGATATTTGGTACCACTTATCGGATACAGCTCAGAAATAAGTGTTTTAAATTTTGTCAAGATCGGTTAAGATTTCAGGTTTTTTGTGCATCTACTTGGCATTTCTGACGGAATTCAGTCTACAAACAATTATTTCAAATTTGGTGAAAATCGGTTCAGATATAACTATGGCTTCCATATATATCCGATTTGGTGTCGAAGTCCCTTACATGAGTAATATGCACTACACAATAATGATTTTTGATACCGGGCATTAGATACTGCTCGGAAATACTTCTGCCAAATTTTATCCAGATCGGTTCAGATTCTTATGTGGCTTCGATATACATCTTCATCCGATTTTAAGGTTATTGGTCATCATATATGTAATATATGCCCAAATTGAATAGATTTTTTTCATATTCAACCGAATTTTACCATTTGCTGAAACTTCATCCGGGATATATGTTGCTCCAATAAATATTTTTAAAATAATCCTTATCGAAGTTATGCACTATAAAGCAACGTTATTTGGTTCAGAGTTGGTATGATCTACTTGACATAAAATACCAATATAAACTTTGTTGTTACTTAAGCTCTACTAAATACGCATGGTGGTGTAGGATATCATATAACCGGCCCCGCCCGACTTTTGACTTTTTCATACTCTTTGTTTATTATTTTAGGGCTTAAATCGATATAAGTTTCCATAGAAAAATTTTTTAATTGATTTAATTTAATTTTATTTTTTTTTTTATTGGAAAATGCATAATAAATTTGTTTTTTCAATTTAAAAAAAATCGATTTTTTCAGAATCACGAAATTAAAACCATTGTAAGATGACTTTATCAATCCTTTATTTTTAAGGAGTTTTAAAGATATTTTTCCTCATTTTTATCCACAATAATATTTTCTCAAGCCACTGAGTTTTATTATATGAAAGGTTAAAATTCGTTTTGTTTTTAATTTAAAAAAATAATACATTTTTTCTGTATCACACAAAAACTATTCTTTTTGTGTTTTTTACGTTTAAATCATTGTAACATTCCTTGAACACTTTTTCTCGATTTTTTATTTATTTTTATAATATAAAATTCAATATTTGTACATTTCATTGCAAAAAAAAATTGGTTTTTTAGAATCACTTTATCACTCTAAACTTTTCAAGATATTTAAAAATATTTTTTTTTTATTTTTATACACAAATTGCAATTTAATATTTTCTCAAGCCATGGAATTTTTCTATAAATCGATATTTTGTTTTCTGTTTTTAATTCACGATTATATATCGAATCCTTTTATTTATATATTTTATTTTTTTTTTGCTATTTGAAATTTAATGAAAAAATTTCCACTTGCTCGTTGTGTTTTTGGTGTTTTATTTATTCATTATTTTTATTTTTTTCCTTTACTTGTCACATAAGCCGCTTGGAAAACTCTATTCATTTGAATTTTCCATTCAGAACAGAAAATCCAAAATTGGCGTTGGCGTTACATTCATTGAATTTGTTTGTCTCTTGGAACAATTTTGCACTTCCGTAACGGCGCGTTTTAATGCAACGAACACTAATAGCAACAGCAACAACAACACTAACGCAGGCAGCAGCAGCACTGTGTCACACCCTTCATCGATATAATCGTGTTAATCGGTACTCTGGAAAATACTACTACACCACTCACATGATAATGAGAAAACTGTGGCGGCAACCACAGATGACAAAACCAACTACGACGACAACAGCAACAACAGTATCACACAAGCCAGCAATAGAACAAAAACAAAAGAACTTTATCAAAAACGAGACAAAAAAAAAAATAGAAAAAATCCGTTTAAAATTTTCTGGCGTAAAACAACAAAAACAACACGTTCCAGCAACTCACTTAGAGTTCGATTCTTTTTTGTTCTCTCTCTTTTTTCGATAAAACGAACGCTTTATAAACAACTTGTCCCACTGAATGGATGCAGGCAAATAACTTTAAACAGCTGAGCAAACCACTGCTGGCCGTAATATTATTCATATGCAGATGATGAGGATGGTGATGGACTCTTGTTGGCCCGAGTCGAAATTACCCTGCATCTAATACTGCACTCAGTTGGCCAGCAAAAAAGAAAAAAGCCCAAACACACATCGAGGCATAAATATCAACAATGAGTTGCAGTTGCACACGCACACACACACACGCATGCATAAATGTTTACTTGAGACTTTGCTGTCACTAACACACACACATACTGTCGTCGTCATCACCATCGCCATCACTTAAACTAAACAATCTCCGATTGTATACAAATAAACAAACACTATCACACATAGTTAACGCACCCACACCAATACAGACACACATAGATGGACGAACGAACCGAAAGACGGACAGACAGGCGGATAGACAATGTGGATGCAGTTTTGTCTTATGGGCCTCAATCTGTCCATGTGTTTTATATCTGTCGCTGGCACACCAATTATATTTATGAGGGGAGGTTAAAGAAATTGGAAAAAAGTCGATCAAAGCTATTGAAAAAACTTGAAGACTATCTGGCCTTCTATGAGAAGGCTTTCTAGTCTTCTATGAGAAGATTTTCTAGCCTTCTATGAGAAGATCTTATGGCCTTCTATGAGATGACCTTCTATCCTTCTATGAGAAGACCTTCCGATCTTCTATGAGAAGACCTTCCGATCATCTATGAGAAGACCTTCCGATCTTCTATGAGAAGACCTTCCGATCTTCTATGAGAAGATCTTCCGATCTTCTATGAGAAGATCTTCCGATCTTCTATGAGAAGATTTTCCGATCTTCTATGAGAAGATCATCCGATCTTCTATGAGAAGATCTTCCGATCTTCTATGAGAAGATCTTCCGATCTTCTATGAGAAGATCTTCCGATCTTCTATGAGAAGATCTTCCGATCTTCTATGAGAAGATCTTCCGATCTTCTATGAGAAGATCTTCCGATCTTCTATGAGAAGATCTTCCGATCTTCTATGAGAAGACCTTCTGACCTTCTATGAGAAGTCCTTCTGGCCTTCTATGAGCAGACCTTCTGGCCTTCTATGAGCAGACCTTCTGGCCTTCTATGAGAAGACCTTCTGGCCTTCGAGGAGAAGACCTTCCGGCCTTCGATGAGAAGACCTTCTGGCCTTCGATGAGAAGACCTTCCGATCTTCTATGAGAAGACCTTCCGATCTTCTATGAGAAGACCTTCCGATCTTCTATGAGAAGACCTTCCGATCTTCTATGAGAAGACCTTCCGATCTTCTATGAGAAGACCTTCTGGCCTTCTATGAGAAGACCTTCTGGCCTTCTCTGAGAAGACTTTCTGGCTTTCTATGAGAAGACCTTCTGGCCTTCGACGAAAAGACCTTCTGGCCCTCTATGAGAAGACCTTCTGACCTTCGATGAGAAGGCCTGCTGGCCTTCTATGAGTATGAGGAGAACTTGTTGAATGAATATCATGGTAATGTAGTGTATATTCCAGCATTGAAGGGCCGACCTTCTGGCCTTCCGTGAGAAGACCTTCTGGCCTTCTTTGAGAAGACCTTCTGGCCTTCTATGAGAACAACTTGTTTAATGAATATCATTGTAATAAATATCAAATCGGATGGAAAGAATATATGGGAGGGCGACCTTCTGTGAGAAGACCTGCTGGCCTTCTATAAGAAGACCTTCTGGCCTTCTATGAAAAGAACTTCTGGCCTTCGATGAGAAGACCTTCTGGCCTTCGATGAGAAGAACTTCTGGCCTACTATAAGAAGACATGAAGTCCATAATTCTTGCCAAAGGTGACAAATTCGAACAAAACTAAACATCTTCTAAAATTTGATGCTATTTCCGACATTTTTTGCTCTCATTCAATAAAATTTAAAATAAAAATGTAAAAATTATGGTGTTTGATTTTTTTGCAGCTTTTTTATCTCACCCTGTACATTATTAAATTAACAACTCTATCTGTACGGTAACTTATGTACATATACCTTCCCTCGTATAACACTACATATGACAATGCATCGACTTTGTTGTTGTTGTGGCATTCGTGTTATCTTTTTTATACGTCGGCGTCTAGTGCCTAACCCGATAATCACTTACATCCATCCATCCATCGATAACCATGGAGAGTCAGTTTACATCAGAATTTTTATTCTCAACGTAACAGAGAAAAGTATTTTTTTTTTCTGCTCATCTTTTTATTCATTTCTCTACTGCCCCGGTCTTTAGTACTTTTATCGTTTTGGCTTCTTGCCTTTACTTTGTTGCATTAAGTATTCCAGTTAGTATGGTGTTGGCGCTTTCTTCTTGGAATTTTAAACATTTGGAAGGGCTCGTTTGGCTGTTTAGTGTTATATTGGATGACAGTATATGTCGGTTTGCCTGTCTATCCATCTTTTTGTCTGTTCATCATCAATTTTTTTTTTTTCTTTTACCCAGTGGAAGAGGCGAACGCTTGGGTTTACAATGTAAAATTACAATGGCTTTGGTTTTGCATTCTATCCACAGAGATATGTAGTGTATTCAACATTGCTGGATAAAAGATTCCATAAATATGTGTGTGTGTGTGCGATGCAGTATCTGCGTGTGTATCTATCTCATCGTAACGCATTGATACGACGCTTGTAAATAACCTCGAAAATAGATAATTGAGTTATGCGGTCTTTATGGCTCTGCTCTTCTTATATGCCATGCAAATGATGTGGGTGATGATGGCACGGAAGAGTGTGTAGAAAATTCTCACACACACACGCACATATACTGAGAATTTCCTTTTTGGCATCACATACACTCTCTTGTAATGAATGAATGCATCATCGATTTTATTGATGAGCTTCTTTTGTCTTCTACCCCCCTTCACACTTTTCTTGATTACAGGCGAAATTTCGGGCAGGAATGAAGTCCGCGAAAAAAACGTAATAGCTCACGAGTAGAGGTGAGCGCCGATGATTGTAATTAACTTGCTAATTAATGACCATACAGCTTTATGCGTTTGATGAATTAAGGAAGGGGAGGAACATTAATCATAGGCAATGTAATTTGCATTTAGGGTTTAAACAAGTTCTTCTTCGTAATTTTAACACCTTTACAAGGAACTTCAGGGCAGAGAATGCATGAACGAATTCCATGAAGGCCATCGTCCTGGTCTCCTATAGAGAAGACAATCCTGCCGGTCTTCTATGGAGAAGACCATCGTCCTGGTCTTCTATGGGAAAGACCATCGTCCTGGTCTTCTATGGGAAAGACCATCGTCCTGGTCTTCTATGGAGAAGACCATCGTCCTGGACTTCTATGGGAAATACCATCGTATTGATCTTCCATGGTGAAAATCATCGTCCCGGTCTGTCATGGAGAAAATCTTCACCATTGTGTACCATGGAGAAGACCATCGTCCTGGTCTTCAATGGGAAAGACCATTGTCCTGGATTCCTATGGAGAATACCATGGAGAAGATCATCGTCCTGGTCTTCCATGGAAAAGATCATAGCCCTGGTCTTCCATGGAGAAGACCATCGTCCTGGCCTTCTATGGAGAAAACCATCGTCCTGGTCTTCCATAAAGAAGACTGCTCTTCAATGAAGAAGCCCTGGATTCCTATGGAGAATACCATGGAGAAGATCATCGTCCTGGTCTTCCATGGAAAAGATCATAGCCCTGGTCTTCCATGGAGAAGACCATCGTCCTGGTCTTCTATGGAGAAAACCATCGTCCTGGTCTTCCATAAAGAAGACTGCTCTTCAATGAAGAAGCCCAGCACCTTCTGGCCTTCAATGCAGAATCCCAGCACCTTCTGGCCTTCAGTCAGAATCCCAGCACCTTCTGGCCTTCAATGAAGAAGACCATCACCTTCTGGTCTTCCCTGGTATTCTATGAAGATGACCAGCATCTTCTGGTATTCTATGAAGATGACCAGCATTTTCTGATCTTCTCTTCTGGTCTTCCATGGAGAAGACCATCGTCCTGGTCTTCTATGGAGGAGACCATCGTTCTGGTCTTCCATAGAGAAGACTAGTACTTTCTGCTCTTCAATGAAGAAGCCCACCACCTTCTGCTCTTCAATGAAGAAGACCAGCACCTTCTGATCTTCCATGAAGAAGACAAGCACCTTCTGGTATTCTAAGAAGATGACCAGCATCGTCTGGTCTTCTATGAAGAAGACCAGCTTCTTCCGGTCTTCTATGAAGAAAGAAGAAGACCCCCACTGTCTTCTATAAATAAGAAGAAGCATCATCTGGTCTTTTATGAAGAAGATCAGAATCTTCTGGTACTCTATGAAGAAGACTAGCATATTCTGGTCTTCTATGAAGAAAGAAGAAGGGAGTCTTCTTCTGTCTTCTATAAAAAAGACCACAACCATGGCATTTATGAAGAAGACTATCAACCTGATCTTCTATGAAGAAGACCACTTTGTGGTCTTCTACGTAGTAGACAAAAGGCAACCTTCTAGTTGTTGAAAAGGCAACCTTCTAGTCTTCTATGAAAAAGAATACCTTCTGGTCTTCTATTTAGAAGACCACCTTCTTGTCTTCTATGAAGAAGACCACCTGCTGATCTTCTATGAAGAAGACCACCTTCTGGTCTTCTATGAAAAAGATCAGCTTCTGTTCTTCTAGGTAGAAGACCACCTTCTGGTCTCCTATGAAGAAGACCACCTTGTGGTCTTCTATGAAGAAGACCACCTTCTGGTCTTCAAAGAAGAAGACCATCTTCTGGTCTTCTATGAAGAAGATCACATTCTGGTCTTCTATGAAGAAGACCAGCTTCTAGTCTTCTATGAAGAAGACCTCCTTCTAGTCTTCTATGAAGAAGACCTCCTTCTGGTCTTCTATGAAGAAGACCACCTTCTGGTCTTCTATGAAGAAGACCACCTTCAAGTCTTTTATGAAGAAGATCACCTACAGGTCTTCTATGAAGAAGACCAGCCTCTGGTCTTCAATGAAGAAAACCAGCCTCCGGTCTCCTATGAAGAAGACCACCTGCTGATCTTCTATGAAAAAGAATACCTTCTGGTCTTCTATTTAGAAGACCACCTTCTTGTCTTCTATGAAGAAGACCACCTGCTGATCTTCTATGCAGAAGACCAGCTTCTGGTCTTCTATGAAGTAGATCAGCATCTGTTCTTCTAGGAAGAAGACCTTAGACCAGCTTTTGGCTACCACCCTGGACTTTTCTGGAGGAGACCATCAACGTGGTCTTCTTTGAAGGAGAACACCTTCTGGTTTTCTTTAGAGAAGACCACCTTCTAGTGTTCTATGGAGAAGATCGCCTTCTTGTCTTCTATAAAGAAGACCACCATGTGGTCTTCTATGAAGAAGACCATGGTCTGGCCTTCTATGAAGAAGATCACGGTCTGGCCTTCTATGAAGAAGACCACCGTCTGACCTTCTATGAAGAAGATCACCTGCGGGACTTCTATGTGGAAGACTGCCTTCAGGTCTTCTATGAAAAAGACCACCTTCTTTTCTTCTATGAAGAAGACCACCTTATTGTCTTCTATGAAGAAGATCAGCTACTGGTTTTCTACGAAGAAGACTATCTTCTGGTCCTCTATTAAAAAGACCATTTTTTAAGTAACATTATTGCTTGTTAAATTTCTTCTAAAATATATCATTCATAGAACATATGAATCCATTACAACCCATTATTTCATTTTTCAGATTTTTGCAACAAAACAACAACAACAAGTCTTCACTGTCATTGCAAAATGGACACCCAACAGCCCCCCGCTCGTAATGGACAAGTCTATCGTTGGCGTGTAATTAACACATCAACAAGGCACATGTGTAGAATCGATCCACCATCAATATATCAAATCTTGTATATCGGCGTCATTCAAGCAAACTAGCTGGATGGTCGTTGGTTCGTCGGCTAGATGGCTAGTTGGTTGGCATTGCAGCTCATCATCGTCGACGACCCTGAGTGGAATGCAATGTTTTGCGTTGCTTTTGCCCCTCTCTTCCTTCTGGACCCCTGTTAAAGATACATGTTGAAAGGATTATCTATGATGATGGCAAGAAGCAGAAAAAGAAGAGAAAAAAGAAAAGCGCCAAGATTTTCTCTGAAAAATCATTGAACGTTGCAGATGCAGGAAAAAAATCATTGATTTTCATTTTGCTTTATGATGCATTCGAGAAAAAACAGTTTTCTTTGTGGTGGTTACGTAAACGTATGAAAGTCAAGATAATGTATGAGACATGTCTGAAGTAAGGATTTATTAATATCAATCTTTGGCAAATCTTCGCCAAAGCAAAGCCATTGAAGATTAAATGAATGTTAAAAATAATGAACGTATGTTTAATCTGTGGTATAAAAAGATTGCAGGACAGATTGTGGTGTAAAAATGCAAAGGTCGATGATACTAATTTTAGATGATGATGGACTCAACGATTTTTTTTAGAAAGAAATGTCACAACCTTTTATTATATTATGTATATAAGTGCAAAGGGGTTTTTTATGTTTAATAATAAGTTTTTAAAATAAGCTTATAAATTTATGGATAAATGTATTAACCACCTTTTATAAATGTTCCATTTTCTAACTACAATTTTATATAAATGTGTATTTATTGTTTTTATACCCTCCACCTTGGAAAGGAGGGTATATTAACTTTGTCATTCCGTTTGTAACATCCTTAAATATTCGTCTTAGACTCCATAAAGTATAGGGTAAGTGTGCCTAAGTTCGGCATGTCCCAGTAGTCGGCACTTTTTATTTTTAAGCCCAAATAAATGAAACTATTATATTGAAATGTATTTTGTTTACTTCAGCTATCTTTGTGCACAATTTTGCTAAGAAAAGATGATTTATTCTAATAAAAATTAAAATTTTTGTCTGTGAAGGTCCTCAACAATTCATATTCTTAAGAAAAGTACAATAAAGACGTCGAATCAGTTTAACTAAACAAAAATATTATATTTTAATGAAATAATTTATTATTATTATTAATTATTCTTACAAAAACATTGGTATGCCGACTGTTGGAACCTGCCATACCGACAATTGGCAAGTGGTGCCGACTACCGGCAAAAAAACATTGTTTTAATAAAACTACAAATTTATGAAATATAAAAAAAGTTTTTACAACTTTATTTATTATTGCAAAAACTATACAAAATTTCGAATCTTAATAAATTAACTTTGTAATAATTGAAATGTTCCACTCAGAATGGTGAGCGGTTAAAAACGCGGAAATCCTAAAAGTGCCGACTACTGGTACACTTACCCTATATTCATAATCAGCATAAAATTCTAAGTCGATTTAACGATGTCCGTCTGTCTGTCTGTCTGTCTGTTGAAATCACGATACAGCCCACATTATTTGACGTAGAGCTCCAAAATTTAGCAGAGCTATTTGCATTGTGTCTAGGATGGTTGGTATTGAAAATGAGATATATCGGTCCACGTTCTGGTATAGTCCCCATATAACGGTACCTCCCGATATTCGGTATTTTTAAGATTTATGCCACGTTTTTTCACGGATTTGTCTTAAAATTGGTATTTATAGGTCATAGCAGGTCCCTGAGCGTGTGGCAAAACATTGCATGTATGGGTCCAAAATTTGGTATAGCCCCCATATAACGGTACCTCCAGATATTCGGTAATTTGATGATTTTTGCAACATTTTTTCACGGATTTGTCTGAAAATCGGTATTTGTTGGTCATAATGGTTTCCAGCTCCGGTGGCGAAACATTGCATGTATGGGTCCATGATTTGGTATAGCCCTCATATAACGGTACCTCACGATATTCGGTATTTTGATGGTTTTTGCCACATTTTTTTCACGAATTTGTCAGAAATTTGGTATTTGTTGGTCATAATTGGTTCCAGCTTCGGTGGCGAAACATTGGATGCATGGGTCCATTATTTGATATAGCCCCCATATAAAGGTACCTCCCGATATTCGGTATTTTGATAGTTTTTGCCACATTTTTTCACTGATTTGTCTAAAAATTGGTATTTGTGGGCCATAATGGGTCCTAGTTCGTGTGGCGAAACATTGTAATTATAGGTCAAAGTTTTGGTGTAGCCCCCATATTACGGTACCTCCCCATAATCGGCATTTTAATGGTTTTTGCCACATTTCTTCTAATGTTTATTTTACCCTAAGGTGGAGGGTATTAAAAGTTTGGCCCGGCCGAACTTAATGTTTTTTACTTGTTTTAATTACTATTATTATTATATGACAAGTTATATTTGTTGAATATGTGACGTATGAGTAACATATGTCAACTATCATTCAACGGCCTTAACACGTATACGTTCACTTATTTCGTATGTAATGTATTTCTTTATTCAGCCTAAGAGTATGCTTTGCTTTTTGAATATGAAAGCAATTGATTTTGAATTTTGCTACAGAGATCATTTTTGTACGCAGTGGTGAATATAAATGTATTTTTAAACAACGGTGTTAGTAGGAACCGAAGAGTTCTCCTCGCCGTGGGAATTTTTAAATATTGAACATTACTTAAATAAATTTTTTATTCATGAAAAAATTAAAAAAGTTAACTACCGGCATTGATTATATTTACAGAGATAAATATTTTTTTTACTTAAAAACACTAAGGCAAAAACTTCTTCGAAATTACTATTTTTTAATAACCAAAACCATTTAATGTAGATCACAGCCTGGACCTTCCACCTTCCAGTTATTTGACTTTTTGATTTCCTTCAATTGAAAATCTTTACTATGAAATTTTTGCAATATTATGAGTATACAAAGGGTGAGAAAAAAACTGCAACTGCTTCAGACTGCTGTCATTTTTAAATCACTCGTCCGATTGCTGTTAAAATTAAGAATATTTACAGCTCATTATATTGTTTACAAGCACAAAAAAAGTTATTCGTGATGGAATTCAAGCGTGATAGTGTGATTACTTTATATTTGGCTGGAAAATCACAAGTCGCAATCGTTAGGCAACTCCAGCATTTAAATGTGAATAAATGTTTTGTGTCTAGTATACATCGCTTGTTATAGTGATGCTGGTCAAGAAAGTGAACGGAAGAAAACAGCAACATCAGTAGAAATGGCTCGAAAAGTAAAAAAGCTACTTGCTCGAAGCCCGCGTCGCAGTGGCCGGAAAATGGCTCGTGAGCTGAACACATCGCAATATTCTATTCGGCAAATCTTGAAAAATGAGCTTGGGGTAAAGCCATTGAAATTCCAAAAAGGGCAAGAACTTACACCGCAACAGAAAGAAAATATACTCAAAAGGGCTGAAGAGTTGCTTCGCTTGGCCGAAAGTGGTGAACTGCCGAATTTGGTTTTCTCCTATGAGAAAACATGATCGTGTTTACTTGCCAAAGAGGTCAGCTGAAAATGTGCACCTTCGGTTGGCCACAAGAACTCAAGCGCCGGCCATGTTGATAGTGTGGGCCGCTATAACAGCCGATGGTCGCTCTCCGCTCGTTTTATTCGATCGTGAAATCAGAATAAATATGGAATATTATCGCGAAAATATTCTGGAGGGTGTATAAAGCCTTAGGCACGCAAAAATTTTCGCCGCAGACCTTGGACATTCAAACTAAACTCAGCACCACCGCACTCAGCACGCGCCACCCAAGAATGGTAACAAAATGAGGTTCCTCGATTCATTTCAATCGCACAATGGCCACCAAAATCTCCGGATACCAATCTGTTGGACTATATGTCTGTGTCTGGAGTATTTTGGAAAGCAAGATTGGCACTAAAAAATACCAAAGTGTCGATCCCCTCAAGCAAACGCTTCGCAGGGAATGGTCCTAAATACCGCAGAACAACATTCGGGCAGCGTGTGACGGTTTCATTGGCCGTTTGAAGTCCAAAATTCGTGCCAAAGGTGAACTCGATCTTAATTTTATAATAATATTACGATGAACCAAGTTTCATTAAAATCAGATGCTCCCCTCGAGAGTTTTCGCTCGCACCAGCCAGCCAGACAGATGGACAGAAGGACGACATCGACTCCAAATGTCTTGAAACGGATTTGATCCCAAAGAGGCCTAGGGTCTTAAACTGATGTGGCACATTTTGGCTGTATCAAATGATATATGTCCTATGTAGCCATATGGGTATGAAGAACCAAGAAAGGACTTTGTGTGATTTGCCCGGAGGACTAAATTCTTGATTTTGTATTTTTGTCAGCCATAACGAGGAAGAAGCCTTGTACCCAAAATGCAGATTTTCACGCTATTTTGTTTAGGAATAATTAAATTTTTGTTAGTTTGGAAAATCCTATTCCTGCCAAAACAACGAAATGGGTTTACTTTTTGTTACATTCTCCTATACAACTGTTACTTCCGATTTTAGGTATTTTCGAATACTCGTTCCAAACATATGTAGTTTTGAAAGTATCTCTTCATTTTAAAACACTTAATAATTTGCTATTTATACCCTACACCACATGGTGGTAAGGGTATTATGTCTTTGTGCATTTGTTTGTAACATGGAGAAGGAAACGAGATAGACCCATAGTTACTTTTGAGAACCTTCATAGAATCACTTTCTGAGTCGATTTATGCATGTCAGTCCGTCTGTCCGTCCGTCCGTCTGTCCATGTATTCTTGTGAACAAAATGCAGGTCGCATTTATTATCCGATTGGGATGAAATTTTCCCAACAATGATTTTTTGGCCCAAGGATGAACCCTATTGAAATTGGTGAGAATCGGATCAAATTTAGATATAGCTCCCATATATATCTTCATCCGATTTCGGGTTAAATGTGCACCAAATGTCCACTATCAGTCCAAATTACCTGAATTTTGGCACCCAACCGAGTTCGGCCTAGAAGCAAGTATATCAAATTTGGAGAAAATCGGTTCAGATATAGCTATAGCTCCCATATATATCTTTCATCCGATTTGATCTTTAAGTCCCTCACATTCCTACTATGCACGCCACAACAGTGATATTTGGTACCAGGTATTAGATGGAGCACAGAAATAGCTGTTTTAAATTTTATCGAAATCGGTTCAGATTTGGATATAGCTTCCATATATATCTTCATCCGATTTCGGGTTAATTGGCCACCAAATGGCCAATATCAGCCCAAATGACCCGAATATTGGCACATGTGATCGAGATTAGCCTTAAATCAAATACAACAAATTTGGAGAAAATCGGTTCAGAAACAGCTATAGCTCCCATATATATGTTTTATCCGATTTGGTGTTTAAGCCTCTCACATTCGTAATATGCACTCCACAATAATAATGCACTCCACGAAATCGGTTCACATTTGGATATAGCTCCCATATATACCTTCATCCGATTTGGGGTTAATTGTGCACCAAATGGCCGATATAAGTCCAAATGGACTGAATTTTAGTACATCGGACCAAATTCAGCCTAGAAGCAAGTATATCAAATTTAGTGAAAATCGGTTCAGATATAGATATAGCAACCATATATATGTTTCATCCGATTTAGTGTTTTAGTCCCTTACATTCGTAATATTCACTCCACAACAGTGATATTTGGTTCCAGGTATTAGATGGAGCACAGGAATAGCTGTTTTAAATTTTACCGAAATCGGTTCAGATTTGGATATAGCTCTCATATATATCTTCATCCGATATCGGGTGATTTACCACCAAATTGCCGTAATAGCATCAATTTTGGCAAATCGGACCGAAACCAGCTTAGAAGCAAGTACACCAATTTTAGTAAAAATCGGTTCAGATATAGCTATAGCTCCCGTATATATCTTCATCCGATTTCGTGGTAATTGTGCCCAAAATGGCATGAATTTTCGTACATAAGACCGAATTCGGTCTAGAAGCTAATACGTCAAGTTTGGAGAAACCCGGTTCAGAGATAGCTATAGTTCGTAAAATGCACGATAGAATTAGATAGATTTTGATTTTGTACCAAATATCCCATAGAGCTCTGAAATGCCCCGTATAGACCTTTTTACGAGAGCTCTACTAAATATGCATAGTGGTGTAGGGTATCATATAGTCGGCCCCGCCCGACTTTTGAGCTTTCCTTACTGGTTTTTTAATTAAGTATGCCACTTGGAGAAATAAGTTGTGTAGAGATTCGGTATACCGCTTTATAAGTATTTTATTTTTTAATTCCTTTTTTAATTCAATCATTAAAAGCATATCTTATATATATCACACCCCAAGGCTGCCTTTGAAATCTTTAGAAATCATAAAAATTCTTGATAATTTATACGAAAATTCCCTCCAACCCCAGACTTCCCCTCCAACGACAAATCACACTTCCCTGCCGTTTTTAACATTCATTGGCATTCTGTTACCACCAAACAAATACAAAAATCTCATAAATTGTAAACCACTCAATAGTGTCAGGAAATGACTTCACAACACGCCATCCAATCATGCAGCACCTGTTGATAATTGTAGTTTGTTTCGAACATTTTTCGGTTGTTTTAATAACACGTTAAAATTGCAACCGAACATGGCATTCAACCATGAATTTATGGTTGTGAAAAGAGCAAAGCAAAAAAAAAAAAAAAACAAAAACACCAAAAATTGTAAAGAGAAATTACAACCAAAAAGTTTGTTAGATGCGGAGTGGTGTTGGGGGGAAGGGAGGTGAGAATCTGGGGTGAAATTTGTTGTTAATACACAAATAAATCAGTATTACTTGCACAACTTAACAGAGACTTCAGCGCCAATACAAATTGTAGTTGTGCTTGCCGAAGAAAGCTACAAGTGGTGATTTCTTTTTTCGTTTTTCAATTTCTGTTTTCTTTTCAGCTACGAAAAAGTTTTGTTGCCAAGAAAATAAGCAACTGGTGAAAAATAATATGAAACTTATTATGTTTACACGTAAAAGTAATAAGAGGTCATACTTTGGTATTATTTATTAATAATATTATGACTGCGATTTGAGTTTTAAACTTTAAAAAGGAAACGAACGCACACGATTTTAATTCAAGACATTTTATTTTGGTCAATACTGCTTAAAAAAAAGAAAAATTCGGATTTTACTTATATTTGAAAAGAAGTCTCATAGAACAATATTATTATTGCTTTGCTTATTTTTTACCAGCGGGAGCACTTCTGGTCGATTTCGAAAGTGAAAAAATGTTAACATGGACAACAAGAATTCGGCCTATTTGGGCAGAATGTACACAAAATTCGAACGAAAATCGAAAGAAGATACTAGGGATGGGTCATGAAAAAAAATTTCCCGATTTTCACCAATATCAGTAAGGTTCGTCTTTGAGCCAAAAATTTCTTTGCTTACAGAAATACATATACAGACGGTAGAGGACAGGTGTAAAAAGGCTTTTTGTAGAGATCAAAAATAGGAACTATATGTCTAACGCGTACCCTTCTTACGATATTTTTAAATAATAGTATCTGGATTTGTTCCGCTTTAATCAGCAATTACTGGTGTTATGGCTTGAACAATGCAGGTAGTTTTAAAAGAAAATAAGGTTGGTGGAACCGTGGTAAAGGGGCCATACCAAAAAGGGGAACAATTTCCTGCTACAAGGAAAGCTTTTTATTCAATACAAAATTCAGAACCCCGCGAAAAATATCGAATGTTATATATAAATCTTGGACCCATATGGACAATGTTTCGACACCGATTAAAGAACCCATAGTAAAAGCCATATTTAATAGCCCTGTTAGTAAAATTTTAATTTTTTTCGGCACATTTCCACCTCTAGATTTTTGGCGAACATTTTCGAAAATAATAGGCTTATTCCATCCTCACTCAACCGCCAACCAAAAATTCGTTAGTATCTTAAGATAGACGAAGGGACATTTTTTGCCATTTCACCCCCTAAATAGTATCAGATGGTCATCCAAACAGTTGCTTCTGCCATGTCTAACACTCTAACCTCATGCGAATCACCGCGTCGGTTGGTCTTTATTTCTGACCTGCGAAATCAGGAAACTTTTCTTTTTTTAAACCATTTCAACCCCTTATTATTTTGAGACAATCTCCAACAACACTAGGTTTCTACTCTGACCCTTACCCTAAATCCATGCGAAATTTATTGAGGATCGGCCATAATTGTGACCCGTAGCGAGATTACAAATAAAAATGGACAGATCGACGGATACATAAAGCTAGACTAAATCAGCTCGACAAGATAGGAAGATCGGGGACCAATATTTCTAGGTGTTACAAAATCAAAAATTCAATACCCCCCACCCATGTTAAAATTGGTCTATAAAGACTCGCTGGCCTCCAGCCAGTCTATTGAGTCTCACTGACCTCCAGCCAGTCTATAGAGACTCGCTGGCCTCCAGCAAGTCTATAGAGACTCGCTGGCCTCCAGCTGGTTTATAGAGACTCGCTGGCCCCCAGCTGGTTTATATAGACTCGCTGGCCTCCATCTGGTCCTCCATCCATGCGAAATTTATTGAGGATCGGCCATAATTGTGACCCGTAGCGAGATTACAAATAAAAATGGACAGATCGACGGATACATAAAGCTAGACTAAATCAGCTCGACAAGATAGGAAGATCGGGGACCAATATTTCTAGGTGTTACAAAATCAAAAATTCAATACCCCCCACCCATGTTAAAATTGGTCTATAAAGACTCGCTGGCCTCCAGCCAGTCTATTGAGTCTCACTGACCTCCAGCCAGTCTATAGAGACTCGCTGGCCTCCAGCAAGTCTATAGAGACTCGCTGGCCTCCAGCTGGTTTATAGAGACTCGCTGGCCCCCAGCTGGTTTATATAGACTCGCTGGCCTCCATCTGGTCTATAGAGACTCGCTGGCCTGCAGCTGGTCCATAGAGACTCGCTGGCCTCCATCTGGCCTATAGAGACTCGCTGGCCTCCAGCTGGTCTATAGAGACTCGCTGGCCTCCAGCTGGTCTATAGAGACTCGCTGGCCCCCAGCTGGTTTATATAGACTCGCTGGCCTCCAGCTGGTCTATAGAGACTCGCTGGCCTCCAGTCAGTCTATAGAGACTCGCTGGCCTCCAGCTGGTCTATAGAGACTCGCTGGCCTCCAGCTGGTTTATAGAGACTCGCTGGCCTCCATCTGGTCTATAGAGACTCGCTGGCCTCCAGCTGGTCTATAGAGACTCGCTGGCCTTCAGCTGGTCTATAGAGACTCGCTGGCCTTCAGCTGGTTTATAGAGACTCGCTGGCCTCCAGCTGGTCAATAGAGACTCGCTGGCCTCCAGCCAGTCTATAGAGACTCGCTGGCCTCCAGCCAGTCTATAGAGACTCGCTGGCCTCCAGCCAGTCTATAGAGACTCGCTGGCCTCCAGCTGGTTTATAGAGACTCGCTGGCCCCCAGCTGGTTTATATAGACTCGCTGGCCTCCAGCTGGTCTATAGAGACTCGCTGGCCTGCAGCTGGTCTATAGAGACTCGCTGGCCTCCATCTGGTCTATAGAGACTCGCTGGCCTGCAGCTGGTCTATAGAGACTCGCTGGCCTCCATCTGGTCTATAGAAACTCGCTGGCCTGCAGCTGGTCTATAGAGACTCGCTGGCCTCCATCTGGTCTATAGAGACTCGCTGGCCTCCAGCTGGTCTATAGAGACTCGCTGGCCTTCAGCTGGTCTATAGAGACTCGCTGGCCTCCTGCTGGTCTATAGAGACTCGCCGGCCTCCACCTGGTTTATAGAGACTCGCTGGCCTCCAGCTGGTCTATAGAGACTCGCTGGCCTCCAGTTGGTTTATAGAGACTCGCTGGCCTCCAGCTGGTCTATAGAGACTCGCTGGCCTCCAGCTGGTTTATAGAGACTCGCTGGCCTCCAGTTTCTCTATAGAGACTCACTGGCCTCCAGCATATCTATATAGACTCGCTGGCCTCCAGCTGATCTATAGAGACAGGCTGGCCTCATTCCAGTCTGTAGGGACTCGCTTGCCTCCAGCTATTCCATAGAGACTCGCTGTCCTCCTGCATGTCTGTAGAGACTCGCTGGCCTCCAGCCAGTCTATAGAGACTCGCGGGCCTCCAGCTGGTCTATAGAGACTCGCTGGCCTCCAGCTGGTTTATAGAGACTCGCTGGCCCCCAGCTGGTTTATATAGACTCGCTGGCCTCCAGCTGGTCTATAGAGACTCGCTGGCCTCCAGCTGGTCTATAGAGACTCGCTGGCCTCCAGCTGGTCTATAAAGACTCGCTGGCCTCCAGCTGGTCTATAGAGACTCGCTGGCCTCCAGCTGGTCTATAGAGACTCGCTGGCCTCCAGCTGGTCTATAGAGACTCGCTGGCCTCCAGCCAGTCTATAGAGACTCGCTGGCCTCCAGCCAGTCTATAGAGACTCGCTGGCCTCCAGCTGGTCTATAGAGACTCGCTGGCCTCCAGCTGGTTTATAGAGACTCGCTGGCCTCCAGCTGGTCTATAGAGACTCGCTGGCCTCCAGCTGGTCTATAGAGACTCGCTGGCCTCCACCTGGCTTATAGAGACTCGCTGGCCTCCAGCTGGTCTATAGAGACTCGCTGGCCTCCAGCTGGTCTATAGAGACTCGCTGGCCTCCAGCTGGTCTATAGAGACTCGCTGGCCTCCAGCCAGTCTATAGAGACTCGCTGGCCTCCAGCCAGTCTATAGAGACTCGCTGGCCTCCAGCTGGTCTATAGAGACTCGCTGGCCTCCAGCTGGTTTATAGAGACTCGCTGGCCTCCAGCTGGTCTATAGAGACTCACTGGCCTCCAGCATATCTACAGAGACTCGCTGGCCTCCAGCTGGTCTATAGAGACAGGCTGGCCTCATTTTTAAATAATAGTATCTGGATTTGTTCCGCTTTAATCAGCAATTACTGGTGTTATGGCTTGAACAATGCAGGTAGTTTTAAAAGAAAATAAGGTTGGTGGAACCGTGGAAAAGGGGCCATACCAAAAAGGGGAACAATTTCCTGCTACAAGGAAAGCTTTTTATTCAATACAAAATTCAGAACCCCGCGAAAAATATCGAATGTTATATATAAATCTTGGACCCATATGGACAATGTTTCGACACCGATTAAAGAACCCATAGTAAAAGCCATATTTAATAGCCCTGTTAGTAAAATTTTAATTTTTTTCGGTACATTTCCACCTCTAGATTTTTGGCGAACATCTTCGAAAATAATAGGCTTATTCCATCCTCACTCAACCGCCAACCAAAAATTCGTTAGTATCTTAAGATAGACGAAGGGACATTTTTTGCCATTTCACCCCCTAAATAGTATCAGATGGATATCCAAACAGTTGCTTCTGCCATGTCTAACACTCTAACCTCATGCGAATCACCGCGTCGGTTGGTCTTTATTTCTGACCTGCGAAATCAGGAAATTTTTCTTTTTTTAAACCATTTCAACCCCTTATTATTTTGAGATAATCTCCAACAACACTAGGTTTCTACTCTGACCCTTACCCTAAATCCATGCGAAATTTATTGAGGATCGGCCATAATTGTGACCCGTAGCGAGATTACAAATAAAAATGGACAGATCGACGGATACATAAAGCTAGACTAAATCAGCTCGACAAGATAGGAAGATCGGGGACCAATATTTCTAGGTGTTACAAAATCAAAAATTCAATACCCCCCACCCATGTTAAAATTGGGTCTATAAAGCCCAAATGGCCTGAAATAAGCCTGCTGGCCCCCATCTGGTCTGTAGAGGCTAGTGGCCACCAGCTACTCTATAGAGACTCGCTGGTCTGGAGCTCGTCTATAGAGTCTCGCTGGCCTCCAGCCAGTCTATTGAGTCTCACTGGCCTCCAGCCAGTCTATTGAGTCTCACTGGCCTCCAGCCAGTCTATAGAGACTCGCTGGCCTCCAGCCAGTCTATAGAGATTCGCTGGCCTCCAGCCAGTCTATAGATACTCGCTGGCCTCCAGCCAGTCTATAGAGACTCGCTGGCCTCCAGCTGGTCTATAGAGACTTCAATTGAGACTCATTGGTCCTCAGTTTGTATATAGCCAGTAATAGTACCAGTGGAAGGAATCTGAACTAGAATTTTTCAAAAAAAAAAATGTTGGTACCAAACGCCAATAAAGGCTTCACATATTGCTACCAAAACTTCCATTAACTATTTGAGTGTTCCTGCAATTTTAAAAAAAATGGAAATGCTGGTCTTTGGAAAATCTTAGTTCGAGGTATAAAAAAGTAAAGTCTGAATGGAACAGTTAAATTTGAAATGATTCTTAAAACAGGCTAGTTATGTGTCCAAATAGTTTAAAATATACCATTTAAAGTTAAAGTGTCCTCCATCTTTTGATAAAATATTAAAAACCAATTCCAAACAAGATACAGCAATTTATTCCAGGTTCCAGCCGTAAACGTATCAATCATCAATGAACAAATAAATAAAACATAATTTTCTCTCGATAACCTATTGACTTTATTATTTACAATCATAACATCCATTAAAGTCCTTACCCCTTCAAACAGATAAGTTTGAACGAATATCAGGGCAATCAGTGAAATGAAATAAATACCATGATTTTATGGTTGCATTTTTTGTACTTATCTTTGGCTTCCGTTGGCCATTAGATTCCGGAATAGTTTCCATAATCTTGAAGTTTTGCAGTTGTATTTTTGGGGGAGATGAAGATATTTGCTAAACTTTTACAACAGCTTAAGAATATACAGTTACGAACACCGAATAATACAAGTTCGAACATATGTATATGTGTATTTGCGTTGTGGAGTCTGAAATAATTATTTTTAGTTGGTGCAAGCCGAATAGCTAAATAATTATGCTCTCCTTTTTATGGAGAATGCGTTTGATATTAAAAATGCCACCACTATTTTTAAACAAATATAGATTTCCTCACCATATAACATTTCTCACACACAATTGTTTTGCAATTCTATTAAATTTGATATTGAATATCTCTCTGCACTTGCCCTTCAACATTCGATAGAAAACACTCTCAAGAAAATTGCTTACAATTACATTTGGCTTCATACATGCTCTCACATATAAATACATTTACTGCAGATTCGTTTACTTAACTCGGTGTGTAATCAATGCAACTACTTTAACCGAAAAAGTCAAGGGATTTCAACCGATTTTGATTGGTATATCAAATTGCCACTTGTTGTGCTGTGCTCTGCTCAGCAAACAACAGAATAACCTCTCAACTGAGTGCATTAGAGAGAGAGAAAAGAAGACGTAGCAGAGTAGAGGGTAAAAATAACCCCGTTAATGCGAACCCCAAATGTATTCTTTACACATAACCAAGAGCATAAGTGTTTATGGGGATAAAGGAAGGGATAGAAAAAATCGACAACAACATGCACACACATACAAACACACACAAAAGTGCATTGTAGAACGCACAGCTACTAGATTTGGTATTGTATAAGATATCCATTTTTGTGGGAAATTCCGCTGTAAAAAAATCCCCTTCAAAAGGATACCAAACGCCTTTGACTGATAGATTATACAGATCTTAGACTAAGATATATATAAACTACAGGGCATGCAGCGAAATTACCACACCTTCTCTGTTCCATTTAACCGAAGTCAAGCTAGGGTGAAACAGCAGGAACTTCCTTGCCTTAGTACAAACACATACATCCCCATGTTTGAACTTACCGCAATCTATGTTCACAACTGCATCTTCTTAAGCTGTTGTAAAAGTTTCGCAAATATGTTCATCTCTCCCCCAACCTAAAAATACATTTGCAGAACTATAAGATTATGGAAAAAATTCTGGAATCTAATGGTGAACGGAAGCCAAAGGATAAGTGCAAAAAATACAACCATAAAATCATGGTATTTATTTAATTTCACTGATTGTAGAGATATTCGTACAAACTCACCTGAGAAGCAGTGAATTTCTTTAAAGGGCAAGGACTTTAAGGATGCTGTGATTTTTGAGTAAAATTGCAAATATTAAAGTAAATATGTATACTCTTGCGATTTTTTGCTTCTTTTTTGTTCGTTCAATGATGATTGATAAGGTTTCGTTGGAAAAATCAATGCCGACATTTATTTAAATGGGTGAAAGTTTTCCACCGAAAATAATTGATGTATATTGAGGTGTCACAGCTGGATCCTGGAAAAAAAAAACGCTTTGGTTTTTATTATTTTACCAAAAAAATGGAAGCATATTATTTTTTCATTCCGTTGCTGAGACAAGCTGGAGTCCTGGGAGTCTCTACAAATGTGCTGATGGCCGGGGAGTCTTTACAAACCAGCTGGAGGCCAGCTGGTCTCAATAGACCAGCTGGAGGCCAGCTGGTCTCAATAGACCAGCTGGAGGCCAGCTCGCCTCAATAGACCAGCTGGAGGCCAGCTCGTCTCAATAGACCAGCTGGAGGCCAGCTTGTCTCAATAGAACAGCTGGAGGCCAGCTCGTCTCAATAGACCAGGTGGAGGCCAGCTCGTCTCAATAGATGAGCTGGACGCCAGCTGGTCTCAATAGATGAGCTGGACGCCAGCTGGTCTCAATAGACGAGGTGGACGCCAGCTGGTCTCAATAGACGAGCTGGACGCCAGCTGGTCCCAATAGACGAGCTGGACGCCAGCTGGTCTCAATAGACGAGCTGGACGCCAGCTGGTCTCAATAGACGAGCTGGACGCCAGCTGGTCTCAATAGACGAGCTGGACGCCAGCTGGTCTCTATAGACGAGCTGGACGCCAGCTGGTCTCAATAGACGAGCTGGACGCCAGCTGGTCTCTATAGACGAGCTGGAGGGCCAGCTGGTCTCTATAGACAAGCTAGAGGGCCAGCTGGTCTATATAGACAAGCTAGAGGGCCAGCTGGTCTCTATAGACAAGCTGGAGGGCCAGCTGGTCTCAATAGACGAGCTGGAGGCCAGCTGGTCTCAATAGGTCAGCTGGAGGCCAGCTGGTCTCAATAGACGAGCTGGAGGCCAGCTGGTCTCAATAGACGAGCTGGAGGCCAGCTGGTCTCAATAGACGAGCTGGAGGCCAGCTGGTCTCAATAGACGAGCTGGAGGCCAGCTGGTCTCAATAGACGAGCTGGAGGCCAGCTGGTCTCAATAGACGAGCTGGAGGCCAGCTGGTCTCAATAGACTAGCAGGAGGCCAGCTGGTCTCAATAGACTAGCTGGAGGCCAGCTGGTCTCCAGCTGGTCTCAATAGACTAGCTGGAGGCCAGCTGGTCTCAATAGATCAGCTAGAGGCCAGCTGGTCTCAATAGACGAGCTGGAGGCCAGCTGGTCTCAATAGGTCAGCTGGAGGCCAGCTGGTCTCAATAGACGAGCTGGACGCCAGCTGGTCTCTATAGACGAGCTGGACGCCAGCTGGTCTCAATAGACGAGCTGGACGCCAGCTGGTCTCTATAGACGAGCTGGAGGGCCAGCTGGTCTCTATAGACAAGCTAGAGGGCCAGCTGGTCGCAATAGGTCAGCTGGAGGCCAGCTGGTCTCAATAGACGAGCTGGAGGCCAGCTGGTCTCAATAGACGAGCTTTAGGCCAGCTGGTCTCAATAGACGAGCTGGAGGCCAGCTGGTCTCAATAGGTCAGCTGGAGGCCAGCTGGTCTCAATAGACGAGCTGGAGGCCAGCTGGTCTCAATAGACGAGCTGGAGGCCAGCTGGTCTCAATAGACGAGCTGGAGGCCAGCTGGTCTCAATAGGTCAGCTGGAGGCCAGCTGGTCTCAATAGACGAGCTGGAGGCCAGCTGGTCTCAATAGACGAGCTGGAGGCCAGCTGGTCTCAATAGACGAGCTGGAGGCCAGCTGGTCTCAATAGGTCAGCTGGAGGCCAGCTGGTCTCAATAGACGAGCTGGAGGCCAGCTGGTCTCAATAGACGAGCTGGAGGCCAGCTGGTCTCAATAGACGAGCTAGAGGCCAGCTGGTCTCAATAGACGAGCTGGAGGCCAGCTGGTCTCAATAGACGAGCTGGAGGCCAGCTGGTCTCAATAGACGAGCTGGAGGCCAGCTGGTCTCAATAGACGAGCTGGAGGCCAGCTGGTCTCAATAGACGAGCTGGAGGCCAGCTGGTCTCTATAGACAAGCTAGAGGGCCAGCTGGTCTCTATAGACAAGCTAGAGGGCCAGCTGGTCTCTATAGACAAGCTGGAGGGCCAGCTGGTCTCAATAGACGAGCTGGAGGCCAGCTGGTCTCAATAGGTCAGCTGGAGGCCAGCTGGTCTCAATAGACGAGCTGGAGGCCAGCTGGTCTCAATAGACGAGCTGGAGGCCAGCTGGTCTCAATAGACGAGCTGGAGGCCAGCTGGTCTCAATAGACGAGCTGGAGGCCAGCTGGTCTCAATAGACGAGCTGGAGGCCAGCTGGTCTCAATAGGTCAGCTGGAGGCCAGCTGGTCTCAATAGACGAGATGGAGGCCAGCTGGTCTCAATAGACGAGCTGGAGGCCAGCTGGTCTCAATAGACGAGCTGGAGGCCAGCTGGTCTCAATAGACGAGCTGGAGGCCAGCTGGTCTCAATAGACGAGCTGGAGGCCAGCTGGTCTCAATAGACGAGCTGGAGGCCAGCTGGTCTCAATAGACGAGCTGGAGGCCAGCTGGTCTCAATAGACTAGCAGGAGGCCAGCTGGTCTCAATAGACAAGTCTCCAGAGATGAGCTGATGGTCAGCCACATTCAGCTGGAGGCCAGCTGGTATCAATAGATCAGCTGGAGACCAGCTGGTCTCAATTGACAAGTCTGCAGAGATGAGCTGATGGTCAGCGGGTTTCAACTGGAGGCCTATTGGTCTCAATTGGAAAGTCTCCAGACCACCTAGTCTCATTAGATCAGCTGGGGGCCAACTGGTCTCAATTGACAAGTCTCCAGAAATGAGCTGCGTTTTAAGGAGTCCTTATAGACGAGCTGATAGCCAGGCTGTGCGTATAGATGAGCTGGAGGCCTGTAAGTCAATGTAGACGAGGTCGCGGCAAGGGGGTCCAGTTAGACATGCTGAAGATAAGTGAATCCATACGACATGGAGGTCAGGGAATTGAAATATGCGAGTTGGATGCCAAGTAGGTCAAATAATCGGGCTGATGACCAGGGAGTCCATACAAACGAGCAGGAGGTCGTTGAGTCCATATAGACGAGCAGGAGGTCAATGAGGCCATATAGACCAGCTGAATGTGAGGGAGTTCATGCCAACGAGAAAGGTAGATAAATGCTCGGGCGAAGTGAATGCCAGAGAGCCCATGAAAATGGGTTGTTTGAAAGAGAATCCATATGAACGTGCTGCAATTGATTCTCCATAGCTTGACTACCGCATGTCTTTATAGAGGAGGGAGTCCTTATATGAATGTTTGGAAGGCGATGTATACAATGAATGATGAATTCCTATGGGCCCAGGGCAGTTCTCTCATGGAACCCGATTATTCCCTTTATGTTTTCTCCGTCTGGTTCCGGGGGTACCCCATTTTACCATCATCTTCATAAAATATAGGTTTGTATTCTGGCTTAGCTTTGATTCCATGTAAAATTTCTGAGCTCGTCAAAATCATTTCCGGGGTCCCAATTATAAAAAATGAACTTATTCGTCTAAAATAAATCGAGGTATTCCATAGATGGGCTCTATGGATTTATGAAATGCTTCAGGCTCGCGTTTGTCTCCTTGTTCCGATCGGTATGCAAAAATACAAAATATCCCAAACTTTGCTGTTTATATTCAACATACATAAAAAACACCCTCCCTAATATCTCTTGGACGCACTTCTGCAAGACGTATATACTCTTATCAATCATTCCCTAAAAATACAGTAAAAAAACAAGTAAGCAAAGGCTACAGTCGAGCGGGGCCGACCGTTGAATACCCTACAACACTATAATAAACGATACAGTTTGTATAAGCGAGATACTCGAAAGAATTCCACAAGATATTGTGACAAATAATAAAAGAAAACCATCAGGTTTCGTTCTCTAATTTTCGAATAATAGCAACTTAAACTAATTTGCTCATTTCCAATTTATTGGTAGATATTGCACGTAAATGGTCTTCCTAGATCTGGAACCAATATTTCCCAAAGACCTATAATCTCTCAGAAGTGGCAAAAGTTTAACATTTACTATTGGTTTTTGACTTAAACGCATCTATGTGAGATACAGACATTTGACTGTATTCTTCAACGAAATCAGCCTTAACGAAATAGTCAGAAGTGCGTCTTTCCTGTATTTGTGAATTCACCAAAAACTCACTGAAATGGACATTTTCGTATTTTGTCTACAAAAGTTGGCAAACTATTTCACACATTGAATATTTTTGGATGGCCATCCAAAACTATTTGGCTTTTGCAATGTCCGGTAACCTCCATTCAAATGCGCGTGAGGATCGGGCGATAATTACGACTTGCTGAAAATTTTGCAGTTTTTTTGTCCATTTCAACCCCTAAATATATGGCGGTTATCTCCAAAAAGAGTAGGCTTCTATTCTGACCCTCATCTTATCCCCATGCAAAATTTCATAAGGATCGGGCCATAAATGCGATCTGTATATGATATCCTGATATCCTAACTACTTAGTTTTGTTAGCTGTAGAAATATTACCAAATGTTTAATTCAAAATGAAAATATGCCAAAAATATGACAAAATTGAAAAAATATGAGAAAATATTACAAAATCAATATTTTCATCTTTAGAGAGATATTTTTATGCGATTTTTTTGGCGTTTTTTCTTTCCTGCGAAGAGGCCATTCTGAATTAATGAGAACTGTCGAAATCAGTTCAGCCGTTCTCGACATATAAGAGATCTTTCAAGCATATCTTCTTTGATAGACATATATATCGCACATATTTTGCTATATATCCGATTTGACGGATGTTAACATCAATGTAAAGATCAGAGGTAACCTTGTCATGGCTTTTGATTTCGCCGGGATTTAAAATATTCGCGGTTTAATGAAAATTTTTGATTTTTTTAACATAAAAGATATGGTCTATTTTACCCACTAAATATTATCCGATGACCACCCAAATTGGTAGGCTTCTTCCCCGCCCTAAACTCTAGCTACATGCGCAATTCCGCGTCGATTGGTCTATAATTGCGACCTGTAGAGCAACTGCAAAATCAGGAATTTTTTCAGTTTTTGGTCCATTTCAACCCCTAAATATTATGCGATCATCTCCAAAAGAAATAGGGTTCTATTCTGACCTTAACCCCACCTACATTCTAAATTTCGTGAAGATCGGGCCATAATTGCGACCTGTAGAGTGATTACAAATTAACATGGACAGACGGACAGACGGACGGACGGACATACATAGCTAGATCGACTCAGCTCGGCGAGCTAGGAAGATCCATATATACTTTCCTATATGGGAAACCAATATTTCGAGGTGTTACATAAATTCTGGCCCAATCAAACTTATAATACCCCCAACACATAGTGTTGTAGGGTATAATAAATAAATATATCCTTGGAACGCACATATGATTTTCTCGTGTAAATTCGTGGAAAATAAAAACATAACGTTGATGGAATTCATTTGGGACGCAGATGTTCAATCTAATGGATGGGAATTGGGATACAAACACATGCAGGCAGTTGCGAAATTTCAAAATGCACTTTAACATTTTTCTGGCCATTTTTATTTACGATCACAACAATTAACTAACTTTTCAAATAAGCACGCAATATAGCTCAACTCTTCCACTGGAACAAAAAACCGCCCCCATTAAAAAATAACGAATCTTAAAACCTGCTTTCATCGAAATTTTTGCACCAATAAAGGCGGTTAGCATGTGTGTGTTAAAAATTTCCAAGCCTGGTTTTTGGATTTAATAAAAAAATCATGCAATCGCATATTTTATGCTGAAATATAATTCGGTTGTTCAGTTGGTTGGTTGGATGGTGAGCACTCTAATTTTTCATTTTTTACATTGTTAAAATTTCTCCATGTTCTGATGAAACTGACAAATGTGTTTTATGTCTAGTTTTCCGTTACTGTGCTCCATACACGTTTAGTTGGGAATTTGGAATTTTTTTCTATCATCAGGCATCAACGGGACCATGTTGTGAAAATTCATTTGCATATATTTCGAATATATTTTCGCAATGAAAATCAACATACATTCATGCTTGTTTCATTTGAGAATTGGTGGGACCAAGAAGGGATTGCAAAAACAAAAATAGAACGAACAACTTTTAATAAATTGTCCTTTTCACAGGAAAATTACACATACATGGGACACCACTTGAAATTGGGCGGGGATTTTTCATGTTTTGAAGTTAGTTATTTTTTGGTGTGAAATTAAAAAAATTGAGTTAAATTTGAAGAAATGTTTCAATAGAAATGGTACGAAAACAGAGGGGGGAAAACAAATTAAATATAGTTAAAGCATTAATGAAATTTTGAAAATTTAGTAGGTGTCGATTTGATTTTTACTTTCTTTGAGATATCGTATATTAAAATTGGGCGAGGATTTTTCACGTTTTTGACTTTTATTTATTTATTTATTTATTTATATATTTATTTATTTTTTATACCCTACACCACAAAGTGGTCAGGGTATTATGTCTTTGTGCATTTGTTTGTAACAGGCAAAAGGAAACGAGATGGACCCATAGTTCCTTTTGATGATCTGCATAGAATCACTTTCTGAGTTGATTTATGCATGTCAGTCCGTCTGTCCATGTATTTTTGTGAACAAAATGCAGGTCGCATTTATTATCCGATTGAGATGAAATTTTGCAGACAACATTTGTTTGGCCCAAGGACGAACCCTATTGAAATTGGAGATAATCGGTAAAAATTTAGATATAGCTACACATACAACCAAATTAGGCCTGAAAATAAGTGTGCCAAATTTGATCGAAATCGGTTCAGATATAGCTATAGCTCCCATATATATAGTGTTCATCCGATTTGTTATTTTTGTCCTCCGCAGCCGTAATATGCACTCTGTAACAACAATATTTGGGGAAATATATCAAATGCAGCTCAGAAATACCTTTGCTAAATTTTATCGAGACCGGTTCAGATTTAGATATAGCTCCCATATATAACTTCGTCCGATTTACCTTTGATTGTGCACCAAACGTCTAATATTTGTCCAAATGGGATGGAATTTGGCACATACGACCGAATTTAGTCTAGAAGGTAATATGCCAAATTTGGTGAAGATCGGTTCAGATATAGTTATAGTTCCCATATATATTGTTCATCCGATTTGTTGTATTTGTTACCTACAGCCGTAATATGCACTCCGTAACAACGATATTCAGGGAAATATATCAAATACAGCTCAGAAATATCTTTGCCAAATTTTATCGAGATCGGTTCAGATTTGGATATAGTTCCCATATATATTTTTATCCGATTTCAAATTAATTTCGCACCAAATGGGCAATACAAGTCAGAATTTAAAAGATACAAATGCTTCGGCATATTTAGTCCTTTGAATTTTAAATTATAATTATAATCATAGCGTGTATGATTGAATTCTCCCATAAAAACTTTTAATTATTAAGTGGAGCTCAACTAAATTAGCAAAGTGGTGTAGGGTATCATAAAATCGGATCCGCCCGACTTTAGGACTTTCTTTAATGAAATCAGCACATAAGTGTAAAACTTAGTCTGAAATAATTGTTTGAAAACTTAAAAGTAATACAATTAGAGTTTGTCAAAATTCTGTGTCGATTGATTTTTAATTGTGATCCGTATAGCGACTGCAAAATCAATAAAATTTTCTTTTTTTCTTTTTTTTTTTTTTTTTTTTTTGTTAATTTTTAACCTTAAATATACATTTTCAAAATCAATAGTCTTTAATGACTTCTAACCCTAACCCTACCTCCGTGCAAAATTTCGTGATAATCGGACAATAATTGCGACCTGAATATAATAACCTCAACACTTATTGCTGCAGGGTGTAGCAAAATACAAAAAATAAAAATTCAAAAGTCAAATATTAAAACTCGCAAGAGATCATTCCGAATTGGTGAGAAATATTATACTCTGTCCAGCGGTTCTTGACTTATAAACGGGAAAAACTAACATGCACAATCAGGATTTTTTCTGTTTTTGGTCCATTTCGACTCCCTAAATATTTTGAGACCATCTCTAAAAACAATAGGATTGTATTAAGAACCTAACCACACCTCTACAGGGTGAAAATAAAAAAACTGCAGCCAACTTCAGGCAGCTGTCATTCCAAAGCCACTCGTCCGACATCTGTTAAAATTATTTCAGTGACAGCTCATTATATTGTTTACAAGCGTACGAAAGCATTTTGGTGAGAATTCTCCAGAAAAAAAGTTATTCGTAATGGAATTTACGCGTGAAAGTGTGATTTCTTTATATTTGGCTGGAAAACCACAAGTGGCTATCGTTAGAGCACTCCAGCATTTAAATGTGAATAAATCTTTTGTGTCTGGTACCATAGCTCGTTACCGTGATACTGGGGAAGCGTAGCCCGACGTCAAAGAAGTGGACGGAAGAAAACAGCAACATCAGCAGAAATCGTTCGAAAAGTAAAGAAGCGACTTGATCGAAACCCGCTACCCAGTGGCCGAAAAATGGCTCGTGAACTGAACACATCGCAATATTCCATTCGGCAAATATTGAAAAATTAGATCGGAGTTAAGCCAGTGAAATTCCAAAAAGTGCCAGAACTTAAACCGCAACAGAATGAAAATAGACTCAAAAGAGCTAAAGAGCTAAAGAGCCGAAAGTTGTGAACTGCCGAATTTGATTTTCTCCGACGAGAAAACACTCGTTGTCCAGCAGTTTGTAAACAAAACAAGTAAAAAAGCAGAAAATTCGGCCGGGCCGAATTTTGAATAATTTTTCAAATAAATAAAATTCATTAAAAATTCTGTTAATATCTTTAAAATACCTAATATCAGAAGGCGCCGATGAATGGGAGCATAATACGAAAGTGTGGACCTATATAGACAAATCTATGTCTGGGGGTAAAGTTCTCACACAGAACTCTTTGTGTAGAATTTCAGAAAATTCCATTGAAAAAATGTGTCTAAAATCATAAAAATACCGAATATCAGGGAGTACCGTTATATGGGGGATGTACAATATCGTGGACCTATTTAGATAATTCCCTTCCAAGGGATGAAGTTTCCACAAACAGCTCCTTGTGCGGATATTCAGAAAATTTCGTTGAAAAATGTGGCTAAAATCATCAGATTGCCGAATATCCGTTATTTGGGGGATATACGATATCGTGGACCTATATACACAATTCTTTTCAGGGTGTAAGGTACACACAAGAGGCTCCTTGTGTTGATTTTCAGCCTATTCCGTTGAAAAATGTGGCTAAAATTTTCAAAATACCGAGTATCGGGGGTGGCGTTATATGGGGGCTATACCGATATATCCAATCTCCGAAACTGACTTGCCTGCAGACAAAAGACGGATCTGTGCAACATTTTAGCTTTCTATATTAATTCGTTTTGACTGTAGCGTGATTACAACAGGCGGACAGACGGACGAACGGACAGGGCTAACTCGTCTTAGAATTTTCCGCTGATCAAGAATATATATGCTTTGTTGGGCCTTAAAGATTATTTCGATGAGTTACAAACGGAATGACGAACTTAATATACCTACCATACTACGTATGGTAGAGGGTATAACAAAATAATCGTGTTTACTTGCCAAGGAGGTCAGCTGAAAATGTGCGCCTTCGGTTGGCCACAAGAAATCAAGCGCCGGTCATGGTGATGGTGTGGGCCGCCATAAAAGCCGATGGTCGCTCTCCGCTCGTATTAATCGACCGTGGCATCAGAATAAATGCCGAATATAATGGCAAAAATATTCTGGAGGGTATAATTAATCCTTGGGCACTCAAACATTTTGGCTGCAAAACTTGGACATTCCAACAGGACTCAGCACCATCGCACTCGCATCCAAGAATGGTTACAAAATGAGGTTCCTCGCTTCATTTCCAGCGCACAATGGCCACCAAAATATCCGAATACCAATCCGTTGGACTATTGTGTCTGGAGTATTTCTTTCCTATGTGGCAAACCAATATTTCGAGGTTTTACCAAATATTTGGCCCAATCAAACTTATAATCCCCCAACACATAAGGTTGTAGGGTATACAAATCAGACTAAACTCAATAATGGCCTTAATTTTGAAATATAGTAATTCTTATATCGACCAGCATTTTTATGATTTCTTTCTTCAGAATACTTTCAATCCCATCAATTTATCAGTTCAATATTTCTTGTAGATTTTTATTTTAAACTGATATTCAGCTCTACAGTCGTGGTAGTGGATTTTTATACTCTACACCACATAGTGGTAAGACTATAATGTCTTTGTGCATTTGTTTGTAGGAAGGAAGCGAGAAAGATCCATAGTTACTTTAAATACCCATAGTTACTTATGAGGATCTTAGTAGAATCACTTTCTGAGTCGAAATATGCAAATGGACTGACGTCTGTCCAACCATCTGTCCATGTATTTTTGTGAACAAAAGGTCTCATTTATTATCCTTCTGAGATGACATTTTCTAAACAATATTTGTTTGACCCTATAGAAATTGGTGAGAATCGGTTCAAATTTAGATATAGCTCCCATATATATCTTAAACCGATTTCGGGTTAATTGTGCACCAAATGACCAATATTTGACTAAATGAATTTTGGTAAATCCGTCTGAATTCAATCTAGGAGCAAGTACATGAAATTTGGAGGAAATCGGTTCAGATATAGCTATCTCGAATATATGTTTAGTCCTATTTGGAGTTTTAAGTCCCTCACATGGTTACGTATCTTTGATACCAGTATATGTATTTGATATACAGCACAAAAATAAATGTTTAAAATTTTGTCAGGATCGGTTCAGATTTGGATATAGATCCCACGTATATATTTATACTATTTTAGGTTTTTTGTGCACCAAATGGCTATTATCGGTCCAAATTGACTGAATTTTGGCAAATCCGACTGAATTCATCCGAGAAAAAAATAATAAAAATTTGGTGAGAATCGATTCAGATATAGCTATAGCTTCCATATATATGTTTCACACGATTTGGTCTTTAAGACCCTCTCATTCGTAATATGCATCCGACAAGCATTATATTTGGTACCCGATATCAGATGCAGCACAGAAATACCTCTGCCAAATTTTATCGAGATCGGTTCAGATTTCTTTATAGCTTAGATATACATATTCATCCTATTTTACGGATATTTCTCACCATATATGTAATATCAGCCCAAATTGAATAGATTTTTATACCCTCCACCATGGGTAGGGGGGTATATTAACTTTGTCATTCCGTTTGTAACACCTCTAAATATTCGTCGTAGACCCCATAAAGTATATATATTCATAATCAGCATAAAATTCTAAGACGATTTAGCGATGTCCGTCTGTCTGTCCGTCTGTCTGTCTGTCCGTCTGTCTGTCTGTCTGTTGAAATCACGATAGAGCCCACATTATTTGACGTAGACCTTTGAAATTTGGCACAAGTGTGTGTATTGTCCCTAGGATGGTTGGTATTGGAAATGGGATATATCGGTCCACTTTTTGGTATAGCCCCCATATAACGGTACCTCCCGATATTCGGTATTTTGATTATTTTTGCCACATTTTTCCACGGATTTGTCTAAAAATTGACCTTTGTAAGTCGTAATGGATTCTAGCTCCAGTGGGGTAACATTTTATGTATAGGTCCACGATTTCATGTAGCCCCCATATAACGGTACCTCCCGATATTCGATAATTTGATGATTGTTGCCACATTTGTCCACGGATTTGTCTAAAAATTGACCTTTGTAAGTCTTAATGGATTCTAGCTCCAGTGGGGTAACATTATATGTATGGGTCCACGTTTTCATGTAGCCCCCGTTATTCGGTATTTTGGTGATTTTTACCACATTTTTCAACGGATTTGTCTAAAAATTGACCTTTGTAAGTCATAATGGATGCTGGCTCCAGTGGGGTAACATTTTATGTATAGGTCCACGTTTTCATGTAGCCCCATATAACGGTACCTCCCGATATTCGATAATTTGATGATTGTTGCCATATTTGTCCACGGATTTGTCTGAAAATTGGTATTTGTAGGTCATAACGGGTCCCTGTACTTGTGGCAAATCATTGCATGTATAGGTCCACGTTTTGACATAGTCCCCATAAAACGGTACCTCCCAATATTCGGTATTTTGATGATTTTTTGACACATTTTTTCAAGAATTTCTCTGAAAATTGGTATTTGTTGATCATAATGGGTCCCAGTTCGTGTGGCGAGTCATTGAAATTATAGATCCACGTTTTGGTATAGCCCCCATATAACGGTACCTCCCGATATTCGGTAATTTGATGATTTTTGCCACATTTTTTCACGGATTTGTCTGAAAATTGGTATCTGTAGGTCATAATGGGTTCTAGCCCCTTTGGCGAAACATTGCACGTGTAGGTCCACGATATAGCCCCTTATATAACGGTACCTCCCGATATTCGGCATTCTAATGGTTTTTGCCACATTTCTTCTAATTTTTCCTTTACCCTAAGGTGGAGGGTATTAAAAGTTTGGCCCGGTCGAAATTAATGTTTTTTTACTTGTTTTATATTCAACCGAATTTTACCATTTGGGGAAACTCGGTCCGGTATATCTATTGCTCCAATAAATGTGTGTTTAAAAAAGTCCTTATCGAAATCATATCATACACTATACAGCAATTTTATTAGGGTCATAGTTGGTATGATCTACTTCACATAAATTCATTAAGCCCTATAGTTGCAGATTTTTGAAGCACATTTTGAGCCATAATATTGGAGTTTTAAGAATTTTTGACCGCTTTTGTCGAGTAAATTTTAGTGATATTTCGTGGATTTTTTGGCGTTGCGTTGAGGTCTATAATCCTAAATATTAATACCCAAGCTGAGCTCTGCTGTAATGCATTTTTGAATATATTATTTCAATTATCTTTTTTGTTGGATTTTTAAGCCAATAATGGACCTTATATTTGAGGATTATTCAAACTGTTTGGAGCTCCATATTCTGCGATTTTTCATGTCGAACGATGGTTATTTTAGGCCTTTTGTAGCTCTGTAGTCGTAGGTTTTCTAAACTATGTCCAGTTCGGTAGTCATATGTTTTTAAGCCATTGAAAAAATTAGTTTTTGATAAACCTATGTTGAGCTCTATAATCGTAAATTATTCAATTATTATCAATTATCAAGTATCGAATAGTCAAAACCATTTTTCAATTATATAATAGTGAAGTCCCTAGCATTCTGCATAACAACTAAATTGTTAAAATTTCTTTCCCTTCGTTATGGTGTCTTAGGGTTCTGGGTATCCTAATGCGAATTAAATTCTATAACAAAAAAAATGAAAAGATAAATAACCATTGCTATTTATTTGCATACAATTAGCAAATAAACAATCTTTATGAATAGTTTCACTACCACCAGTACTGTACTGGCAAATGTGTAATGGAGCACATGTATCCAACGCAATCTGCAACTTCAATTGATAAGCGAACAAAACATGGACACAACACAGATGAACGACTGAATGGAGCGAACGAACGAACGAACGAACGATTGAACGAATTGGGAGAATAAAAAAGAACTATTACGGATATAAACGCTTTTATGCTTTTACAGAAAATCCAATTTATTTGTCAGTCAATAGTGCGTCAATCAGTCGAAAGGAGTGGAGTCTTGTTCTCCATGCCCGTCCTATCGCCCTCTCTTTGGCATTGTGTGCGAAAAGCAACCAAATGAATCGGCAAGCAAATATCTGGGCGTTGTACATTCAAATACACACACACACACACACGCACACACCGATGATGCAGGATATGTTTGCCATTCTTTGAGATTCTTCGGATCTGAGTGCCTGCGGATTTCATTGATTGTATCACTTGTTGCAAGACCATCTATCCGACCGACCGACCGACTAACCAACCAAGCAACCAACCACTTCTACAACAGAATGTAATGAATAAATCAAATATATAAAACGGGAAATTTTCTCATTTGTCGTCGGCAGAGTTGAGCTGCTGTAGTTCGGTATTAAGCCTCAGCCCTTTTTTATTGAATAGGGTGTTTGATTTAACGCATTTGTAATGGCAGAAATGCATTTTAGAGATGACGGAATGGGAATTTGGGGAAGAGGAAGTTTAGAAGAAGAATGAAGTTTAGAACATTCCAATGAAATCCTGGAAGGTCAAAATTTTAGCGGACGGACTAAATAATATGCTTATTATGAAGAGCTACTTATAATGAATTTAGAGCAGTTATAATTTCGGATTAAAGGTAACTACTATATAGGAGGTATATTCAACTCTGAATCGATTTCACCAAATTCGACGGAACTGTTTGTATCTCCCGTACCAAATAACATTACTATAGAAAGCAGGATATGACTTCGAGAAGGATTATATTAAAAATATATATATATATATATATATATATATATATATATATATATATCGGGGCAATAGATATATGGGAACTGACTTGAATGTGTAAAAATCTATTAAATTTGGGCTGATATTACACATTTATGGAGTAATAACCTTGAAATCAGATGAAGATATATATGGAAGCTCTATCCAAATCTGAACCGATCTCTACAAAATTTTTTGAGATATACTTCTTAGGTGTGTAATATATGGTACAAAATATTATTGTTGTAGAGTGGATACCACGAAATTGAAATGTTAAAGCATTCGGACGAAATAATTATGTTGGAATTATAACCATATCTTAACCGATTTCCTAGAAATTTGATGAACTTGCTTCTAGGCTGAACAAATGTGATTATATGAAGATCATCAAAAGGATATATAGGTCTATCTCGGTTAATTTTGCCTGTTACAAACAAATACACAAAAATATAATACTCTGTATCACAGTGTGGCCTAGGGTATAAAAGGGACCTGAAAATATTCATAAAAAATCCTCAACTTTCGTGCTTTACATAGGCTTGAAGATGTCCTTAAAAAAATCCAGATCTACAAACTATTCTTTAAATATCCCCAACTTATAAAATCGAAATAGGCCTGAAAGTATTCTTTTAAACCCGCAGCTATAGGGCTCTACATAGGCTTGAATATATTTAAACAAAAATCACAACTATAGGTTTCTACCTAGGTTGAAATTATTCTTAAAAAAATCACAGCTAATGGGCTCAATATAGGCTTGAAAATATTTAAAAAAAATCAAAATTATATGGCCCTGTATGGGCTTGAAAATATTCTTAAAAACCCACAGCAAAGGGAGCTCTACAAAGGCTTGAATATATTCTTTAAAATAGGCTCCACATAGTCTTCAAAATATTCTTAAAAAATCCATAACTACAGGGCACTATCGAGGCTTGAGAATATTCTAAAAAAAATCCAAAACTATTGTCTTGACAATATTCTTAAAAAATCCAGAACAATAGGAATTTTACAAAGGCTTGAAAATATTCTTAAAAAACACAATTATATGGCTCTGCATAGGCTTGAAAATTTTCCTAAAAATCCACAAAAACTGCCTGTACAAAGTCTTGAAAATATATTTAAATGCCACAACTATGAGGCTTGAAAATATTTTTAAGAAATTCACATCTGTAGAGTTCTTCAAAGGCTTGAAAATATTCTTAACAAATCCACAACTATAGGGCTCTGCATAGGTTTGAAAATATTCTTAACAAATCCACAATAAAATAGGCTCCACATAGTCTTCAAAATATTCTTAACAAATCCACAACTACAGGGCACTATCGAGGCTTGAGAATATTCTAAAAAAAAATCCAAAACTATTGTCTTGACAATATTCTTAAAAAATCCAGAACAATAGGAATTTCACAAAGGCTTGAAAATATTCTTAAAAAAACACAATTATATGGTTCTGCATAGGCTTGAACATTTTCCTAAAAATCCACAAAAACTGCCTCTACAAAGCCTTGAAAATATATTTAAAGTCCACAAAAATGAGGCTCTATATAGGTTTGAAAATGTTCTTACAAATTCTCAACTGCAGAGCTCAACATAGGCTTCTTTTTAAAAAAATCTCGACTTAGACATATAGATTTGAAAACATTCTTTAAATATCTACAATTACAGAGTTCGATGTAGGCTTAAAAATATTGATTAAATGTGTTTTCTAAAATGCACGGGAATTGTTTTAGTGATCTAAGAATCTCCATGACAATTTCCTTATAAATATTCTTGAAAAATCAGTGATTTTTAATCCACGACTATAATCTTGGTAGTACTCTTAAAAAATCAACGACTGTGGTCTTAAAATATCCTTAAGTTCGGTTTTACTGATATATTTTATATTTTCGAAAAAGCCAATGGTCTTGGTATAATTCTTGAAAAAATAAAGACTATAGCCTCAGAAATATTCTTGAAAAACCCATAACTATGGTCTTGGTAATATTACTAAAAAATCATCGGCTATTGTCTTTGGAATATTTTTGAAAATCCACAATTATAGTCCTGGTAATATTTAAAACAAAATTGGTCTATGGTCTGGGTAATATTTTTAAGATATCCGGTCTTGGTAATATTTTTGAAAAATCTCACACTTTGGTCTTGGACCACGACTTGACAAAGCCTTGGGGCTATGGTCTTGCTAAAGTTCTTGAAAAAATCCACGACTATGGTATGAGAAATAATCTTTAAAAATCACCGACAATGGTCTTGGTTATATTCTTAACAAGTTAAAAATGCAGTAAGTTCAGCCGGGCCGAACTTTGAATATCCTCCACCATTTGGGACGATTTTGGAAATTTTCAAAAGAAAAAAATAATACTTTAAAAATTATGTTAAAAAATTAAAAACACCGGATATAGGGAGTTACCGTTATTTTGGGGTCTACACGAATACCTAGACCTGAATAGACAATTTTCTGTCATAGGCCCATTCGGGACTTTAAATACGAAATTTCAAACAATACAGGAGAATAATGTCGCAGAAACCAGAAAAATGTCGTATATAGAGAGGTACCTTTATATGGTAAGGTACAGTTCTATTATGGTGTAGGGCATAAAAAATCCATGAAAATTATTATTATTATTAATATCAATAATTATGGTCTAGGTAGAATTTTTACTATGGTAATATTCTTTAAAAATCGACAACTATGGTCAGGGTTATATTCTTCAAAAAATTTAGAAAAATTATAAAAAATCAATATATACTTGCAAATATCCTAGAAAAATGCACTAACAATCAATATTTCAAAATAATGAAAGATAAAATCACCACAATTGAAGCATTTCTACCCTTTGCTATTAAAGTCTCCACAGTGTAGGGTATCTTAAATTCTCTGATGTCTATCTCAACACCGACGTCCATTTATTTTCTTCATAACGTGGCACTGCATTAACAAAATAAATATAATTATCCAGCATTTCTTTAAAGGTTGTGAATTATATGAGATAAAATTACCCAAAACTGATGCTCGAAGCCTTGATAAATTGCAATTTCTACTGCTTACACTGAAGGCAAGAAAAAAAAAAAACACAAGCCAAGCCCAGTCATTCGATGCTACGACAGAAAGCAGGAAAATGAAGACATGAAAAAAAAAAAAAAAAAAACAAACAAAAACATATGATGTCTTTAACACAATGTAGGAGGAGGGGGAGGCGGAGGAGTAGGAATAAGCTGAAAGATACATGATTGGCAAAAACATGAAAAACTTGTAAATGGAAATTGTCGACAAACAAGTAATCTTAATTGCAATTACGCAAGCTTAAGGAACAGCAACTGCAACGGCAGCGGCAACAATTGCAACGTAGCGGAGGCTCCTTTTCTCGCTCCCCTCACCCAAAGAAAGCTCTAGTCTTAAACATGGTAATGCATTAAGGCAAATGTTTTCTACTCTGCTCACCACCCCTCTGTCTTGCCTTCTCCCTGCGAAATACCTCCCAGCAAATGTATCCTTTCAAGTGCATGTCAGTCATTGTAAACGCCTGACGTTGTACACGGCCAAAGAATAATATTATCCAAAGTCAATGCCACTGAAGGGATGTTCGAAATGTTATTGAAGACAAAAATGGTTAAAGATTGAATATACGGTTTACATTGACACAATTCAGCTGACACATTTAAATCGTAATTAAAAGGCAAGAGCTCTTTAAGGTGTTACTTCACTCTTATATGATTTATAATGAGCTGATATTAAACAAAATGGTGTTTGTAATGGTGACAATGGCGAGATCTTCAGCTGTGGGGTTGATGAGGTTTCTTGTAATGAATTTTCTAAAATTATATTAATTTTCGGATGAATGGCGGTATACAATTGAGACGAGCCTTCTAACCATGAATTTATTATGCGTGAACTCAAGATCATTGCCAAGGCCTTGCTGAGTTCTGTAATAGGGGATGAATGCTTCCAAAGCCTTCGATAAATATATTGATTGATTTTCAAAGAATAATATCAAAATAATGTTGAGACGATAATGGTTGAATTTAAGGGTAAGGGTATTATGCCTCTGTACATTTGTTTGTAACATGGAGAAGGAAGCGAGATAGACCCATAGTTACTTTTGAGGATCCTCATAGAATCACTTTCTGAGTCGATTAACGCATGTCAGTCTGGCTGTGCGTCTGTCCATGTATTATTGTGAACAAAATTTATTGTCCGATAGAGATGAAATTTGGTCCAAGGACGAGCCCTATTGAAATTTGTGGGAATCGGTTGAAAATAAAAACCCCGAAATGTCAATATTTAAGGAGTTATGGCCATTTTAAAGTATGATATTTTTCCTCTTTCAAAAAGTGATCACAAATAATAGCTAAAAACCCCGAAATGTCAATATTTAAGGAGTTATGGCCACTTTAAAGTATGCTATTTTTCCTCTTTCAAAAAGTGATCACAAATAATAGCTAAAACCCCGAAAAGTCAATATTTAAGGAGTTATGGCCATTTTAAAGTATGCTATTTTTCCTCTTTCAAAAAGTGATCACAAATTACAGCTAAAAACCCCGAAATGTCAATATTTAAGGAGTTATGGCCATTTTAAAGTATGCTATTTTTCCTCCTTCAAAAAGTGATCACAATTTATAGCTAAAAACCCCGAAATGTCAATTGTTAAGGAGTTATGGCCATTTTAAAGTATGCTATTTTTCCTCTTTCAAAAAGTGATCATAAATTACAGCTAAAAACCCCGAAATTTCAATATTAAAGGAGTTATGGCCACTTTAAAGTATGCTATTTTTCCTCTTTCAAAAAGTGATTACAAATAATAGCTAAGAACCCCGAAATGTCAATATTTAAGGAGTTCCATTTTAAAGTATGCTATTTTTCCTCTTTCAAAAAGTGATCACAAATAATAGCTAAAAACCCCGAAATGTCAATATTTAAGGAGTTATGGCCGTTTTAAAGTATGCTATTTTTCCTCCTTCAAAAAGTGATCACAAATTACAGCTAAAAACACCGAAATGTCAATATTTAAAGAGTTATGGCCATTTTAAAGTATGCTATTTTTCCTCTTTCAAAAAGTGATCACAAATTACAGCTAAAAACCCCGAAATGTCAATATTTAAGGAGTTATGGCCATTTTAAAGTATGCTATTTTTCCTCTTTCGAAAAGTGATCACAAATAATAGCTAAAAACCCCGAAATGTCAATATTTAAGGAGTTATGGCCATTTTAATGTATGCTTTTTTCCTCTTTCAAAAAGTGATCACAAATAATAGCTAAAAACCCCGAAATGTCAATATTTAAGGAGCTATGGCCATTTTAAAGTATGCTATTTTTCCTCTTTCGAAAAGTGATCACAAATAATAGCTAAAAACCCCGAAATGTCAATATTTAAGGAGTTATGGCCATTTTAAAGTATGCTATTTTTCCTCCTTCAAAAAGTGATCACAAATAATAGCTAAAAACCCCGAAATGTCAATATTTAAGGAGTTATGGCCATTTTAAAGTATGCTATTTTTCCTCTTTCAAAAAGTGATCACAAATTACAGCTAAAAACCCCGAAATGTCAATATTTAAGGAGTTATGGCCATTTTAAAGTATGCTATTTTTCCTCCTTCAAAAAGTGATCACAATTTATAGCTAAAAACCCCGAAATGTCAATTGTTAAGGAGTTATGGCCATTTTAAAGTATGCTATTTTTCCTCTTTCAAAAAGTGATCACAAATAATAGCTAAAAACGCCGAAATGTCAATATTTAAGGAGTTATGGCCATTTTAAAGTATGATATTTTTCCTCTTTCAAAAAGTGATCACAAATTACAGCTAAAAACCCCGAAATGTCAATATTTAAGGAGTTATGGCCACTTTTAAAGTATGCTATTTTTCCTCCTTCAAAAAGTGATCACAAATAATAGCTAAAGTCCCCGAAATGTCAATATTTAAGGAGTTATGGCCATTTTAAAGTATGCTTTTTTCCTCTTTCAAAAAGTGATCATAAATTACAGCTAAAAACCCCGAAATGTCAATATTTAAGGAGTTATGGCCATTTTAAAGTATGCTATTTTTCCTCTTTCGAAAAGTGATCACAAATAATAGCTAAAAACCCCGAAATGTCAATATTTAAGGAGTTATGGCCATTTTAAAGTATGCTATTTTTCCTCTTTCGAAAAGTGATCACAAATAATAGCTAAAAACCCCGAAATGTCAATATTTAAGGAGCTATGGCCATTTTAAAGTATGCTATTTTTCCTCTTTCGAAAAGTGATCACAAATAATAGCTAAAAACCCCGAAATGTCAATATTTAAGGAGTTATGGCCATTTTAAAGTATGCTATTTTTCCCCCTTCAAAAAGTGATCACAAATAATAGCTAAAAACCCCGAAATGTCAATATTTAAGGAGTTATGGCCATTTTAAAGTATGCTATTTTTCCTCCTTCAAAAAGTGATCACAAATAGTAGCTAAAAACCCCGAAATGTCAATATTTAAGGAGTTATGGCCATTTTAAAGTATGCTATTTTTCCTCCTTCAAAAAGTGATCACAAATAATAGCTAAAAACCCCGTGATCAAAATTACACGTGATCACAAATTACAGCTAAAAACCCCGAAATGTCAATATTTAAGGAGTTATGGCCATTTTAAAGTATGCTTTTTTCCTCTTTCAAAAAGTGATCACAAATTACAGCTAAAAAAACCGAAATGTCAATATTTAAGGAGTTATGGCCATTTTAAAGTATGCTATTTTTCCTCTTTCAAAAAGTGATCACAAATAATAGCTAAAAACCCCGAAATGTCAATATTTAAGGAGTTATGGCCATTTTAAAGTATGCTATTTTTACTCTTTCAAAATGTGATCACAAATTACAGTTATGTCCATTTTAAAGTATGCTATTTTTCCTCTTTCAAAAAATGATCACAAATTACAGCTAAAAACCCCGAAATGCCAATATTTAAGGAGTTATGGCCATTTTTAAGTATGCTTTTTTTTACTCTTTCAAAAAGTGATCACAAATTACAGCTAAAAACCCCGAAATGTCAATATTTAAGGAGTTATGGCCATTTTAAAGTATGCTATTTTTCCTCCTTCAAAAAGTGATCACAAATAATAGCTAAAAACCCCGAAATGTCAATATTTAAGGAGTTATGGCCATTTTAAAGTATGCTATTTTTCCTCCTTCAAAAAGTGATCACAAATTACAGCTAAAATCCCCGAAATGTCAATATTTAAGGAGTTATGGCCATTTTAAAGTATGCTATTTTTCCTCCTTCAAAAAGTGATCACAAATAATAGCTAAAAACCCCGAAATGTCAATATTTAAGGAGTTATGACCATTTTAAAGTATGCTATTTTTCCTCCTTCAAAAAGTGATCACAAATAATAGCTAAAAACCCCGAAATGTCAATATATAAGGAGTTATGGCCATTTTAAAGTATGCTTTTTTCCTCTTTCAAAATGTGATCACAAATTACAGTTATGTCCATTTTAAAGTATGCTATTTTTCCTCTTTCAAAAAATGATCACAAATTACAGCTAAAAACCCCGAAATGCCAATATTTAAGGAGTTATGGCCATTTTTAAGTATGCTTTTTTTTTACTCTTTCAAAAAGTGATCACAAATTACAGCTAAAAACCCCGAAATGTCAATATTTTAGGAGTTATGGCCATTTTAAAGTATGCTATTTTTCCTCTTTCAAAAAGTGATCACAAATAATAGGTAAAAACCCCGAAATGGCAATATTTAAGGAGTTATGGCCATTTTAAAGTATGCTATTTTTCCTCTTTCAAAAAGTGATCAAAAAGTAATAGCTAAAAGCCCTGAAATGTCAATATTTAAGGAGTTATGGCCATTTTAAAGTATGCTATTGTTCCTCTTTCAAAATGTGATCACAAATTACAGTTATGTCCATTTTAAAGTATGCTATTTTTCCTCTTTCAAAAATGATCACAAATTACAGCTAAAAACCCCGAAATGCCAATATTTAAGGAGTTATGGCCATTTTTAAGTATGCTTTTTTTTACTCTTTCAAAAAGTGATCACAAATTACAGCTAAAAACCCCGAAATGTCAATATTTAAGGAGTTATGGCCATTTTAAAGTATGCTATTTTTCCTCTTTCAAAAAGTGATCACAAATAATAGGTAAAAACCCCGAAATGTCAATATTTAAGGAGTTATGGCCATTTTAAAGTATGCTATTTTTCCTCTTTCAAAAAGTGATCACAAATTACAGCTAAAAACCCCGAAATGTCAATATTTAAGGAGTTATGGCCATTTTAAAGTATGCTATTTTTCCTCTTTCAAAAAGTGATCACAAATTACAGCCAAAAACTCCGAAATTTCAATATTTAAGGAGTTATGGCCATTTTAAAGTATGCTTTTTTCCTCTTTCAAAAAGTGATCACAAATTACAGCTAAAAACCCCGAAATGTCAATATTTAAGGAGTTATGGCCACTTTTAAAGTATGCTATTTTTCCTCTTTCAAAAAGTGATCACAAATAATAGCTAAAATCCCCGAAATGTCAATATTTAAGGAGTTATGGCCATTTTAAAGTATGCTATTTTTCCTCTTTCAAAAAGTGATCACAAATTACAGCTAAAAACCCCGAAATGTCAATATTTAAGGAGTTATGGCCACTTTTAAAGTATGTTATTTTTCCTCTTTCAAAAAGTGATCACAAATAATAGCTAAAATCCCCGAAATGTCAATATTTAAGGAGTTATGGCCATTTTAAAGTATGCTATTTTTCCTCTTTCAAAAAGTGATCACAAATTACAGCCAAAAACTCCGAAATTTCAATATTTAAGGAGTTATGGCCATTTTAAAGTATGCTTTTTTCCTCTTTCAAAAAGTGATCACAAATTACAGCTAAAAACCCCGAAATGTCAATATTTAAGGAGTTATGGCCACTTTTAAAGTATGCTATTTTTCCTCTTTCAAAAAGTGATCACAAATAATAGCTAAAAACCCCGAAATGTCAATATTTAAGGAGTTATGGCCACTTTTAAAGTATGCTATTTTTCCTCTTTCAAAAAGTGATCACAAATTACAGCTAAAAACCCCGAAATGTCAATATTTAAGGAGTTATGGCCATTTTAAAGTATGCTATTTTTCCTCTTTCAAAAAGTGATCACAAATTACAGCTAAAAACCCCGAAATGTCAATATTTAAGGAGTTATGGCCATTTTAAAGTATGCTTTTTTCCTCTTTCAAAAAGTGATCACAAATTACAGCTAAAAACCCCGAAATGTCAATATTTAAGGAGTTATGGCCACTTTTAAAGTATGCTATTTTTCCTCTTTCAAAAAGTGATCACAAATAATAGCTAAAGTCCCCGAAATGTCAATATTTAAGGAGTTATGGCCATTTTAAAGTATGCTTTTTTCCTCTTTCAAAAAGTGATCATAAATTACAGCTAAAAACCCCGAAATGTCAATATTTAAGGAGTTATGGCCATTTTAAAGTATGCTATTTTTCCTCTTTCGAAAAGTGATCACAAATAATAGCTAAAAACCCCGAAATGTCAATATTTAAGGAGTTATGGCCATTTTAAAGTATGCTTTTTTCCTCTTTCAAAAAGTGATCACAAATAATAGCTAAAAACCCCGAAATGTCAATATTTAAGGAGCTATGGCCATTTTAAAGTATGCTTTTTTCCTCTTTCAAAAAGTGATCACAAATAATAGCTAAAAACCCCGAAATGTCAATATTTAAGGAGTTATGGCCATTTTAAAGTATGCTTTTTTCCTCTTTCAAAAAGTGATCACAAATAATAGCTAAAAACCCCGAAATGTCAATATTTAAGGAGTTATGGCCATTTTAAAGTATGCTATTTTTCCTCCTTCAAAAAGTGATCACAAATAATAGCTAAAAACCCCGAAATGTCAATATTTAAGGAGTTATGGCCATTTTAAAGTATGCTATTTTTCCTCTTTCAAAAAGTGATCACAAATAATAGGTAAAAACCCCGAAATGTCAATATTTAAGGAGTTATGGCCATTTTAAAGTATGCTATTTTTCCTCTTTCAAAAAGTGATCACAAATTACAGCTAAAAACCCCGAAATGTCAATATTTAAGGAGTTATGGCCATTTTAAAGTATGCTATTTTTCCTCTTTCAAAAAGTGATCACAAATTACAGCTAAAAACCCCGAAATGTCAATATTTAAGGAGTTATGGCCATTTTAAAGTATGCTATTTTTCCTCTTTCAAAAAGTGATCACAAATTACAGCCAAAAACTCCGAAATTTCAATATTTAAGGAGTTATGGCCATTTTAAAGTATGCTTTTTTCCTCTTTCAAAAAGTGATCACAAATTACAGCTAAAAACCCCGAAATGTCAATATTTAAGGAGTTATGGCCACTTTTAAAGTATGCTATTTTTCCTCTTTCAAAAAGTGATCACAAATAATAGGTAAAAACCCCGAAATGTCAATATTTAAGGAGTTATGGCCATTTTAAAGTATGCTATTTTTCCTCTTTCAAAAAGTGATCACAAATTACAGCTAAAAACCCCGAAATGTCAATATTTAAGGAGTTATGGCCATTTTAAAGTATGCTATTTTTCCTCTTTCAAAAAGTGATCACAAATTACAGCTAAAAACCCCGAAATGTCAATATTTAAGGAGTTATGGCCATTTTAAAGTATGCTTTTTTCCTCTTTCAAAAAGTGATCACAAATTACAGCTAAAAACCCCGAAATGTCAATATTTAAGGAGTTATGGCCACTTTTAAAGTATGCTATTTTTCCTCTTTCAAAAAGTGATCACAAATAATAGCTAAAGTCCCCGAAATGTCAATATTTAAGGAGTTATGGCCATTTTAAAGTATGCTTTTTTCCCCTTTCAAAAAGTGATCATAAATTACAGCTAAAAACCCCGAAATGTCAATATTTAAGGAGTTATGGCCATTTTAAAGTATGCTATTTTTCCTCTTTCGAAAAGTGATCACAAATAATAGCTAAAAACCCCGAAATGTCAATATTTAAGGAGTTATGGCCATTTTAAAGTATGCTTTTTTCCTCTTTCAAAAAGTGATCACAAATAATAGCTAAAAACCCCGAAATGTCAATATTTAAGGAGCTATGGCCATTTTAAAGTATGCTTTTTTCCTCTTTCAAAAAGTGATCACAAATAATAGCTAAAAACCCCGAAATGTCAATATTTAAGGAGTTATGGCCATTTTAAAGTATGCTTTTTTCCTCTTTCAAAAAGTGATCACAAATAATAGCTAAAAACCCCGAAATGTCAATATTTAAGGAGTTATGGCCATTTTAAAGTATGCTATTTTTCCTCCTTCAAAAAGTGATCACAAATAATAGCTAAAAACCCCGAAATGTCAATATTTAAGGAGTTATGGCCATTTTAAAGTATGCTATTTTTCCTCTTTCAAAAAGTGATCACAAATAATAGGTAAAAACCCCGAAATGTCAATATTTAAGGAGTTATGGCCATTTTAAAGTATGCTATTTTTCCTCTTTCAAAAAGTGATCACAAATTACAGCTAAAAACCCCGAAATGTCAATATTTAAGGAGTTATGGCCATTTTAAAGTATGCTATTTTTCCTCTTTCAAAAAGTGATCACAAATTACAGCTAAAAACCCCGAAATGTCAATATTTAAGGAGTTATGGCCATTTTAAAGTATGCTATTTTTCCTCTTTCAAAAAGTGATCACAAATTACAGCCAAAAACTCCGAAATTTCAATATTTAAGGAGTTATGGCCATTTTAAAGTATGCTTTTTTTATCTTTCAAAAAGTGATCACAAATTACAGCTAAAAACCCCGAAATGTCAATATTTAAGGAGTTATGGTCACTTTTAAAGTATGCTATTTTTCCTCTTTCAAAAAGTGATCACAAATAATAGCTAAAATCCCCGAAATGTCAATATTTAAGGAGTTATGGCCATTTTAAAGTATGCTTTTTTCCTCTTTCAAAAAGTGATCATAAATTACAGCTAAAAACCCCGAAATGTCAATATTTAAGGAGTTATGGCCATTTTAAAGTATGCTATTTTTCCTCTTTCGAAAAGTGATCACAAATAATAGGTAAAAACCCCGAAATGTCAATATTTAAGGAGTTATGGCCATTTTAAAGTATGCTATTTTTCCTCTTTCAAAAAGTGATCACAAATTACAGCTAAAAACCCCGAAATGTCAATATTTAAGGAGTTATGGCCATTTTAAAGTATGCTATTTTTCCTCTTTCAAAAAGTGATCACAAATTACAGCTAAAAACCCCGAAATGTCAATATTTAAGGAGTTATGGCCATTTTAAAGTATGCTTTTTTCCTCTTTCAAAAAGTGATCACAAATTACAGCTAAAAACCCCGAAATGTCAATATTTAAGGAGTTATGGCCACTTTTAAAGTATGCTATTTTTCCTCTTTCAAAAAGTGATCACAAATAATAGCTAAAGTCCCCGAAATGTCAATATTTAAGGAGTTATGGCCATTTTAAAGTATGCTTTTTTCCTCTTTCAAAAAGTGATCATAAATTACAGCTAAAAACCCCGAAATGTCAATATTTAAGGAGTTATGGCCATTTTAAAGTATGCTATTTTTCCTCTTTCGAAAAGTGATCACAAATAATAGCTAAAAACCCCGAAATGTCAATATTTAAGGAGTTATGGCCATTTTAAAGTATGCTTTTTTCCTCTTTCAAAAAGTGATCACAAATAATAGCTAAAAACCCCGAAATGTCAATATTTAAGGAGCTATGGCCATTTTAAAGTATGCTTTTTTCCTCTTTCAAAAAGTGATCACAAATAATAGCTAAAAACCCCGAAATGTCAATATTTAAGGAGTTATGGCCATTTTAAAGTATGCTTTTTTCCTCTTTCAAAAAGTGATCACAAATAATAGCTAAAAACCCCGAAATGTCAATATTTAAGGAGTTATGGCCATTTTAAAGTATGCTATTTTTCCTCCTTCAAAAAGTGATCACAAATAATAGCTAAAAACCCCGAAATGTCAATATTTAAGGAGTTATGGCCATTTTAAAGTATGCTATTTTTCCTCCTTCAAAAAGTGATAACAAATAATAGCTAAAAACCCCGATGTGTCAATATTTAAGGAGTTATGGCCATTTTTAAGTATGCTATTTTTCCTCTTTCAAAAAGTGATCACAAATAATAGCTAAAAACCCCGAAATGTCAGTATTGGCCATTTTAAAGTATGCTATTTTTCCTCTTTCAAAAAGTGATCACAAATTACAGCTAAAAACCCCGAAATGTCAATATTTAAGGAGTTATGGCCATTTTAAAGTATGCTATTTTTCCTCTTTCAAAAAGTGATCACAAATAATAGCTAAAAACCCCGAAATGTCAATATTTAAGGAGTTATGGCCATTTTAAAGTATGCTATTTTCCTCTCTCAAAAGGTGATCACAAATTACAGCTAAAAACCCCGAAATGTCAATATTTAAGGAGTTATGGCCATTTTAAAGTATGCTATTTTCCTCTCTCAAAAGGTGATCACAAATTACAGCTAAAAACCCCGAAATGTCAATATTTAAGGAGTTATGGCCATTTTAAAGTATGCTATTTTTCCTCTTTCTGTCCGTCCGTCTGTCCGTCTGTCCGTCTGTTGTAATCACGCTACAGTCTAAACGAATTAAGATAGGAAGCTAAAATTTTGCACAGATCTCTCTTTTGTCTGCAGGCAGGTCAAGTTCGAAGATGGGCTATATTGGTCCACGATATCGTATAGCCCCCATATAACGGTACTCCCCGATATTCGGTATTTTGATGATTTTACCCACATTTTTCAACGGAATTGTCTGAAAATCCACACAAGGAGTTCCTTATAGGTATTTTATAACTCGGCAGAGAATTGTCCATATAGGTCCACGATATCGTATAGCCCCCATGTAACGGTACCCCCCGATATTCGGTATTTTGATGATTTTACCCACATTTTTTAACGGAATTGTCTGAAAATCCACACAAAGAGTTCCTTGTGGGTACTTTATACCTCGGCAGAGAATTATCTATATAGGTCCACAATATCGTATAGCCCCCATGTAACGGTACCCCCCGATATTCGGTATTTTGATGATTTTACCCACATTTTTCAACGGAATTGTCTGAAAATCCACACAAGTAGTTCCTTGTGGGTACTTTATACCTCGGCATAGAATTATCTATATAGGTCCACAATATCGTATAGCCCCCATGTAACGGTACCCCCCGATATTCGGTATTTTGATGATTTTACCCACATTTTTCAACGGAATTGTCTGAAAATCCACACAAGGAGTTCCTTATGGGTATTTTATAACTCGGCAGAGAATTGTCCATATAGGTCCACGATATCGTATAGCCCCCATGTACCGGTACCCCCCCGATATTCGGTATTTTGATGATTTTACCCACATTTTTCAACGGAATTGTCTGAAAATCCACACAAGGAGTTTCTTGTGGGTACTTTATACCTCGGCGGAGAATTATCTATATAGGTCCACAATATCGTATAGCCCCCATATAACGGTACCCCCGATATTCGGTATTTTGATGATTTTACCCACATTTTTCAACGGAATTGTCTGAAAATCCACACAAAGAGTTACTTGTGGGTACTTTATACCTCGACAGAGAATTATCTATAAAGGTCCACAATATCGTATAGCCCCCATGTAACGGTACCCCCGATATTCGGTATTTTGATGATTTTACCCACATTTTTCAACAGAATTGTCTGAAAATCCACACAAGGAGTTCCTTGTGGGTACTTTATACCTCGGCAGAGAATTATCTATATAGGTCGACAATATCGTATAGCCCCCATATAACGGTACCCTCGATATTTGGTATTTTGATGATTTTACCCACATTTGTCAACGGAATTGTCTGAAAATCCACAAAAGGGGTCCCTTGTGGGCATTTTACCGCCTTAAAATTAAGTGTCTATATAGGTCCACGATATCGTATGTCCCCCATATAACTGTAACCTCCGATATTTGGTATATTGATGATGTTAGCCACGCTTTTCAATGGAATTGTCTTAAAATCAACACAAGTAGTTCCTTGTGAGTACTTCACCCCCTGAGGGAGAATTGTCTATACAGGTCCACGATATCGTATATCCCCCATATAACGGTACCCCCCCGATATTCGGTATTTTATGATTTGACCCACATTTTTCATCGGAATTGTCTGAAAATCCACACAAGGAGTTCCTTGTGGGAACTTTATACCTCGGCAGAGAATTATCTATATAGATCCACGATATTGTATAGCCCTCATATAACGGTACCCCCGATATTCGGTATTTTGATGTTTTTAGCCATATTTTTCAACGAAATGGTCACAAGGGGTTCTTTGTACACAAGGGTTCTTTGTGAGCACTTTACCCACCGACAGAGAATTCTCTATATAGGTTAACGATAACGTATAGCTCCCATATAACGGTACCCCGCGATATTCGGTATTTTGATGATTTTAGCCACATTTTCCAATCGTATTGCCTGAAAATCCACACATGGAGTTCCTTGTGAGTACTTTACACGCAGACATAGATTTGTCTTTATAGGTCCACAATATCGTATATCACCCCATATATCGGCACCTTCCTATATTAGATATTTTAAAGATTTTAAAAGAATTTTTATTGGATATTTTTTTTTTTTTTTGAAAATTTTCTAATTCGTTCCAAATGGTGGAGGGTATTCAAAGTTCGGCCCGGCCGAACTTACTGCTTTTTTACTTGTTCCTCTCTCAAAAGGTGATCACAAATTACACCTAAAAACCCCGAAATGTCAATATTTAAGGAGTTATGGCCATTTTAAAGTATGCTATTTTTCCTCTTTCAAAAAGTGATCACAAATAATAGCTAAAAACCCCGAAATGTCAATATTTAAGGAGTTATGGCCATTTTAAAGTATGCTATTTTTCCTCGTTCAAAAAGTGATCACAAATAATAGCTAAAAACCCCGAAATGTCAATATTTAAGGAGTTATGGCCATTTTAAAGTATGATATTTTTCCTCTTTCAAAAAGTGATCACAAATAATAGCTAATAACCCCCAAATTTCAATATTTAAGGAGTTATGGCCATTTTAAAGTATGCTATTTTTCCTCTTTCAAAAAGTGATCACAAATAATAGCTAAAAACCCCGAAATGTCAATATTTAAGGAGTTATGGCCATTTTAAAGTATGCTATTTTTCCTCTTTCAAAAAGTGATCACACATAATAGCTAATAACCCCGAAATGTCATTATTTAAGGAGTTATGGCCATTTTAAAGTACGCTATTTTTCGTCTTTCAAAAAGTGATCACAAATAAAAGCTAAAAACCCCGAAATGTCAATATTTAAGGAGTTATGGCCATTTTAAAGTACGCTATTTTTCGTCTTTCAAAAAGTGATCACAAATAAAAGCTAAAAACCCCGAAATGTCAATATTTAAGGAGTTATGGCCATTTTAAAGTATGCTATTTTCCTCTTTCAAAAAGTGATCACAAATAATAGCTAAAAACCCCGAAATGTCAATATTTAAGGAGTTATGACCATTTTGAAGTATGTTATTTTTATACCCTCCACCATACTATGGAGGGTATATTAACTTTGTCATTCCGTTTGTAACTCCTCGAAATACTCATATCAGACCCAACAAAGTATATATATTCTTGATCAGCGTAAAATTCTAAGTCGATTTAGCGATGTCCGTCTGTCTGTCCGTCTGTCTGTCTAACTGTCCGTCTGTTGTAATCACGCTATCTTTCGAATGAATTGAGATAGATGGCTAAAATTTTGCACACACGTTTATTTTTCCAGTAGGCAGGTTAGGTTCGTAAATGGGCCATGTAGGTCCACGTTTTCATATAGCCCCCATATAACGGTACCTCCCGATATTCGGTGTTTTGATGATTTTAGCGACATTATTCACGGGAATTGTTTCAAATTTGGCATTTGAAGTTCGTAATAGATAGTATAGCCTTAGAGAGAAAAATGCCTATGAAGGTCCACGTCTTAATATATCCCTCATATAACGGTACCACCCGATATTCGGCATTTTGATGATTTTCGGTTTCAGGTGAATTTTTTATTCACCGAATTCTTTCATTCAAGTTTCGCATTTGACTATTGCAATGGTTTACGACAATAGTTGCCAATGCAGATCCACGTCGTCGTATAGACCCTAACATAAAGGCTACATTTTTAACGGAGTTTATTGTTTTGAAAATCGTTCCAAATGGTAGAGGGTATGAAAAGAGCCGAACCTTCAGCATTTTTACTTGTTTATTATTATTTCATAATATAAATATCCTATTCCTATCCTTGAAAATGTCATATTGAAATGTATATTTCTTTTGTTTCACTCCTCCAGCCAGATAATATTGATATAATCAACATTTTGGATTTATGAATGTTTGTATGTACTCAGCTGTTGTATTTGCATTTGCACCCTATCTGAGCAAGATGCCTTCAGGCAGCATCAGACCTTCATGTCGGAACGTGTTCGGATTACATTTTACGAATTTATATCTATCTCCCTACGAACTCATACACATACATGTGAATTATTGAATACAATTTCATAATTTCGATAATATCCATATCGACAACAATATGTAAATATTCATTTCGGATTTTAATCAAAGAGTCTTATACTCATTAAAGTTGTAAACAAACAAAGCATTCGAATGCATAAATCTGTTAGAATTTTGTAACATTGACCTGCTAGGAATGAATTACGCATTGCAACAGTTTCCATGTGCAGCTGCAGCAGCAGCAGCAACAACAATGCACAACAACAAACCAGCATAAGGTGTGTACTCTATGCATACATTCACATACATCGAACACACACACGGCGGCACTCACTTCCATAACATACATACAGGAGCACAAGAAACAACAACAACAGCAGCATGGTGTAAGAATTTGATGTTGCTGCGTTAACACCAAGTGAATCCTAAATTTAGATCGATGATGCATCAGAGACACTGTCTGCATGAATGCACACTCGCACTCACTCTCTCACCGACTGACTGCTGCTCTACGTGATGTCTTGTTACAGAAATAGCAGAAGCTATTAAATGTGTGTGTGTGTGTACAATGCGTGTCAACGACCTAAGTGAGCATCACTGCGTCTCACATTTATTTTTTGTTTTTTTTTTTTGTGTTTCCACCTCAAACCAAACAACATAAATATCTATGTTCGATGAAAATTCCAATCTCTGCATGCAACGATTTTTTTGAATCATCCTCATCATCAAATATTTTGGCTTGCAATCAAACAAATGCTAGATGCCATTTAAATATAGAAAATATTTCCAAACTATTTCGAAACAAATACACCTCCTGTTTTGGGAAAATATAAACAAAAAAAAAAGTGTGGTACGCGATGCAGTAGTCATCGGCAAGAGCAATGAGTTTCATATGAGTTCGATACATATTCGAAATACTTGTGAATATATGTAGTTGACATATGAGTTTTATTCCAGTGCTGTTTTGTTTTGGATGAAATCGCCGTAGATTAGTTTCATCTACTCCAAGGCTAATTATAAAAGTTGGCGATATGATTGCCATATATTTGAGTGGAGGACATTTTGTCGAAAAATTTTAAAAACACAAAAAGAGAGGAAGGAAAGACAACAGCTAAACAAATCATATAATTATTACTAAATACAGGGTGAGATGAAAAAAACTGCAACCAAACAATCAAACTGATGTCATTTCTAAACCACTCGTCCGACGGCTGTTAAAATTATTATAGTGGCAGCTCATTATATTGTTTACAAGTGAAAAATGGCTCGTGAGCTGAACATATCGCAATATTCCATTCGCAAATATTAAAAAATGAGCTCGGGGAGTTGCTTCGCTTGGCCGAAATTTGTGAACTGAACGTAGACCAATGCATGGCGAGATGAAGAAACTGCACCCAAATTCAGACTGCTGTCATTTCTAAGCCACTTGTCCGACAACTGTTAAAATTATTCCAGTGCAGCTTATTATATTGTTTACAAGCGTACAAAATCATTTTCGTGAGAGTTTTCCAGAAAAAAAGTTATTCGTGATGGAATTCAAGCGTGATAGTGTGATTTCTTTATATTTGGCTGAAAACCCACAAGTGGCTATCGTTAGCACTCCAGCATTTAAATGTGAATAAATCTTTTGTGTCTCGTAACATCGCTCGTTACCGTGATGCTGGTATCGTGGACGGAAGAAAACAGCAACATCAGCAGAAATGGTTCGAAAAGTAAAAAAACGCTTTGATCGAAACCTGCGTCGCAGTGGCCGAAAAGTGGCTCGTGAGCTCAACATATCGCAATATTCTATTCGCTAAATATTGAAAATGAACTAGGGGTAAAGCCATTGAAATTCCAAAAAGTGCAAGAACTTACACCGTAAACAGGCAGACTCAAAAGAGCTAAAAAAACAGACTCAAAGAGCTAAAGAGTTGCTTCGCTTGGCCGAAAGTGGTAATCTACCGAATATGATTTTCTCCGATGAGAAAACCTTCGTTGTCCAGCAGTTTGTAAACAAAAAAAAAAAAATGATCGTGTTTACTTGCCAAAGAGGTCAGCTGAAAATGTGCACCTTCGGTTGGCCACCAGAAATCAAGCGCCGGCCATGGTGATGGTGTGGGCCACCATAACAGCCGATGGTCGCTCTCCACACATATTAATCAACCGTGCCTTCTTCTTCTTCTGATGCGAAATTCTATGTCGATTAGGTTTCAATTGTGGCTTATAGAACGACTATAAAATTTGAAAAAATAATTTTTTTTGGTCTTTTTGCACCTCTAAATGCACTTCTTAGAACAATAGGCTTTAATTATGACCCTAACCCTACCCCCATGCAAAATTTCGTGTGGATCGCACGATAATTGCGATATGCATATAATACCCACAAAACGTAGTGTTGGGGGGTGTAAAAATTTAGAAAATTTACAATTCAAAATTGTAAGTCAAATTGAAAAAAATCGCATGAGATAAAAAATTATGACAAACATTAAAAAAAAAAAAAAAACGACAAAAGACATTTACTTTTTATACCCTACAACATTGTGTTGGGGGTATTATAAGTTTGATTGGGTCAGAATTTATGTAACACCTCGAAATATTGGTTTCCCATATAGGAAAGTATATATGGATCTTCCCAGCTCGCCGAGCTGAGTCGATCTAGCTATGTATGTCCGTCCGTCCCTCCGTCCGTCTGTCCATAATAATTTGTAATCACTCTACAGGTCGCAATTATAGACCATCGTATGTAGGTAGAGTTTAGGGCGGGGAAGAAGCCTACCAATTTGGGTGGTCATCGGATAATATTTAGCGGGTAAAATAGAGCATTTCTTTTGTGTTGAAAAAATTCAACATTTTTCATTAAACCGCGAATATTTTAAATCCCGTCGAAATCACAAAGCCATGACAAGGTTACTTCTGATCTTTACATAGATGTTAACATCCAACAAAACGGATATATAGCAAAATATGTGCGATATATATGTCTATCAAAGAAGATATGCTTGAAAGATCTCTTATATGTCGAGAACGGCTGAACTGATTTCGACAGTTCTTATTAATTCAGAATGGCTTCTTGGCAAAAAGAAAAATCGTCTAAAAAAATTGCATAAAAATATCTCTCTAAAGATGAAAATATTGATTTTCTAACATTTTCTCATATTTTTTTCAATTTTTTATTTTCATTTTGAATTAAACATTTGGTAATATTTCTACAGCTAGTTAGGATATCAGGATATCATATACAGATCGCATTTATGGCCCGATCCTTACGAAATTTTGCATGGGTAGAGGATGAGGGTCAGAATAGATCGCAATATATTTAGGGGTTGAAATGGACCAAAAAACTGCAAAATTATCAGCAGGTCGTAGTTATCGCCCGATCCTCACGCACATTTGAATGGGGGTAACCGGACATTGCAAAAGCCAAGGAGTTTTGGATGGCCATCCAAAAATATTCAATGTGTGAAATAGTTTGCCAACTTTTGTAGACAAAATACGAAAATGACCATTCCAGTGAATTTTTGGAGAATTCACAAATACAGGAAAGACGCACTTCTGACTATTTCGTTAACGCTGATTTCGTTGAAGAATATAGTCAAATGTCTGTATCTCATATAGAAGCGTTTCAGTCAAAAACCAATAATAAATGTTAATTTTTTGCCACTTCTGAGAGATTATAGTTCTTTGGGAAATATTGGTTCCAGATCTAGGAAGAACATTTACGTGCAACATCTACCAATAAATTAGAAATGAGCAAATTAGTTTAAGTTGCTATTATTTGAAAATTAGAGAACGAAACCTAATGGTTTTCTTTTATAATTTATCACAATATCTGGTGGAATTCTTACGAGTATCTCGCCTATATAAACAGTATCGTTTATTATAGTGTTGTATGGTATTCAACGGTCGGCCCCGCTCGACTGTAGCCTTTGCTTAATTGTTTATTGGTATGTTTTTCCGCGATTTTTTGAGATTTTATATCGGCAAGAGGCCATTCCGAATTGATGGAAATTGTGAAAATCGGCCTAGCGGTTCTTGATAAATAAGATCAATTATTTTACATATATGTGTTGTACCTATTTTGTTATATATCTGATTTCTTGGCTATTAGCATCACTCTAATGATCAGATGTGATCTTTTAGTGTATTTGTGATTTGGCTGGGATTGAAAATATTCGCGGTTTAGTGGTTTTCCTACATAAAGTTAGGCTCTAAATTGGTAGGTTTCTGCCCACTCCTAATTTCTAACTCCATGTAAATTTTCGCGTTGATTGGTTCATAATTGTGTCCTATAGAGAAACTGCAAAATCAGGATGTTTTTTTTTTTTTTTTTTTTGGTTTTTGGTCCATTTCAACCCCTAAATATCGTGCGATCATCTCTACAAACAATAGGGTTCTATTCTGACCATAACCCCACCTCCATATTCCATTTCGTGAGGATCAGTTCATAATTGCGACCTTTTGCTTCATTAAAAATTAATAGGACCGACAGAAGGACGGACATACATAGTTAGATCGTTCCATATATACGTTCCATATATACGTTCCTATGTGGGAAACCAATATTTCGAGGTGTTACATAATTGTTGGCCCAATAATACCCCCAAACACAAAGTGTTCTAGGGTATAACAATGTGTAGTTGTTAGTAAATTTCATTCGAATGTAGTATTTGTGCAGGTTTTCAATTATAAACATTTCAAGAAACCTCTGTGGAATATTTTCCAAAACTACAACATGGGGTATTTTTATATGGTTTTAATACTTAAATGGTGCAAATTGTGTTTTATTAATGCAGAAATCGTATTTCCAAATTATATATATTGAAAGATGTATGTACGAATTTGAATTTGGAGGATTTGTTTAGCCATTAAGGAATTTTTATTCCAAAAAGCGACAAAAATCGTGAGGATATATCAATGAATTTTAGTAAAATTCGTGTTGCTTAGTTTTAGGGGCCTATAGCCAGGGATCACTGGTGTCGCATCTGAATTGAAAGACTAATTTAAAATATTCACTTAGCAGTGTTAGTGCCAATAGCTTCATTATATCGCACAGCAAGTACCTATAAAATCAGAAACTTGTACATAAAGGGTGCACACAAAATTGGACAACTTACTTATCATATTTTAAATGTTTTTCGACAACAAAAATTATTATTTGTATTGATAGCTCTTTAAGTGCACCATTTAGAGCCCCTGCATAATCAGGAAACATAAGCTTTTGATTGATTTCATATGTAAATTAAATTGGTATCTATTTCGGCCCCCGAGAAATCACGGATTTCGGGAGGAGACGAAATATATCTACCCAAACCTTAAATATATGGCATTCATTCCAGTGAACAAGACCACAAAGCTTTCATGTTCAAAGTGAGATTTTACGCATATTAATTATATCATCATTATATTCATTATACAATTTATTGGATTGCCCATCGAAATTAATACAATTCCAGACAGACATTCTTCAGAACATAGAACACTTCCCATTCTTTTTAGTTACAATTAAAATAGCCTTGGCATCCCTGAATGCAATGAGTAAATCGGGAAGAACTGAGATCTCCCAAATGAAATGAGAAAACTTTCCATTCGAGAGTATCATTAAATGCTCAGTAAATTTACTGCGGCGACCGGCAGATCGACCAACGCATAGTTAGCACACCGCCTCCTCCCCCTCGCACTAATTGGAATGGGTTTGTGAGTGTGCGAGTTTTTCCCAAATGCTGTGCTTTCTAGGAGAGAAAATTTCCACAATGTGTGCTGTGTTGGCTTCAAGTTTGTGTGAGTTTGTGTTCAGCTTGTTGTTTTCAGTTCCGATTGGAAAATGCACCGGTTTCTCATCAATTTTTTTGTTTTTTGTGTAGACTACAACAAAATATGTGTACATATATTTAAAACACACAAAGAAACAAGAATTGAGAGAAATTTTCGAATACGTGCCGGATGGTGTTTGGGATAAAACATTTTCATATTGAAAGAAAATTTTTGTGAAAATCATTCAGTTCGGGAGTAAACGGCGGCAAGTAAAGATCTCTGAAAACTAAGAAACCGAACCGAAAGCGCAGTGTGTGTGTAGAGAAAGTGTTAAGATCTCTATATATAGAATTAGATATATGTAGCTATATTGACTGAGAAAAAAAAGGAAATAGATACATACAGTTCAAAAAAGAAGAAGAAGAAAAAGATTTTCATTAAAAACTGAAGATTTACATATGACTCAAAATTGTTGGTGAATCGAAAAAAAAATTAAAAAAAAAATAATTAACTTAAAATCATGGCCGATGTACCGGAACCTGTCAAAAAGTGTGCCCTCATGCTAAAGGCAACCAAAAGTGACTCGGAAAAATTTGCTGCCTTGTTCATGGTCACGAAATTGGTGAAGGGCAAAGACTGCAATGCTGCTGCCAAGAAGTTGCTGTTCGAAGCCATTGGTTTTGATTTCATGAAAAAGTTGTTGAATGGCAAAAATCTGCCCAATGACTGCCCACCTCTGGTGTATAAAAGTGTGGCCTTGTCCATACTCACCTGCTTCTGCCAAGAAGAGGAATTGGCCACCCACAAGGATTTGTTGGATGTCATACCCACGTTGCTGGAAATTGTGGAACAGGCCGATGATGATGACTGCGATGATAATCTGATTGTGGTGAGTGAAGCCTATAGCTGTCTGAAATTGATTGCCGAACATGAGCCGGGCCAAAATGCCCTCATGAGCATGAGTGCCATTCCCAAGATGTCCCAGATCTATTCGGCTCAAAGTTTCCAAACGGATGAGGCCTTGCAATTGATTGTCTTGTTGGTAAAGAAATTCGGCAAGGCCTCATGGACCGATGATCCAAAGCCCTTCCATGCCTTGGTGCAACGCATTGCCTTGGACATGGAGACGGAACACAGTGAGCGCAAGTACGATCTGTGCAAGATCTTGTCGGCCATTTTGAAAACCTGCAAACGTGAGATTATCTACAATTCGCTGGAGGGTGAAATTTGGCCCGAGAGTTTGTTCAAGGGCTGCAGTGATATTTTGAAGAGTAAAATTGGCCCCAAGCAGAGGGACCCCACGTTGCACTTGATTGCCACCACCCTGCAGGTTTTGGGCATCCAGTGGGCCTTTATGTGTGATGAGAAACAATTCTATTTGTTGATCCTGCAAATGGCTGCCATTGAGGTGAGAATGCAAATGGATGAGAAGAAGCTGGAGGCCACCTTCCGCAATGCCCCTCTGATCCAGTGTTGTTTCATTATTTTGGAACACTGCATCGAATACATGTCCAAGGATCAATTGGATTTGGATGCCAAGGAAAAGCAGACCACCTATTCCGCCCTGAAATATGCCTTTAATCAAGTTTTGGCTGTGCTGACCAGGGTGTCCAATGACAAGGTAAAGGATAGCAGCAATCCCAAGGATAGAGAATTCATCAAGGCCACGGTGCGTGTACTGTCCGCCTGGTTGGCCCAGGAGACCACGGCCATGCGACCGGCCATATACAAGTTGTTGCCGTTTATGTTTAAGGTAACGAATGACTCTTTCAATGAGTTGAAGGAATGGCGTGCCGGTCCCAAGGACACTGAGCCACCTGTAGACATTCTCCGGGTTATGTTGCCCGCCTTGTGCCACTTGGTTGTGGAGGATGATGCCCGTAAGGTGATATTTGCCACCAAACAGGATGAGGTATTCCTGCAACAAATTGAATTCTATTTCACCATTGCCCACTACAAACGGCCACCCATACCTCGGGCCGAACGTTTGAAACGTATGAACGAACCCGATCCCGTACCCACCCCCGAGCAGTTGGCTGAAATGAAGACGGCCCGTGCTGCCATTTGTTCCCTCTGCAATATTCTAATGAACTTGACGGTCTTGGAACCCAAACTGGCCGAGGATGGTCCCGTGTTTGCCAATATGTTTAAATTTGTCTACGAACATTTGCCCGAACTCAAGGACACTCCCGACAATTTGCTGATGCACGGCAATTTGGCTGTCCTGGGTTTGCTGTTGCTCAAACAGCAATCGAAGAAGGTGAAACAAAACGATTTCTCCATTTGTCGTTACATTCAGGCCACCATACGTTTCCTCTGGGATGCCTATAACATTGATGAGTCCAATGATCCAACTGCCCTGGTGGTGTCCATTGCCTACAAGGAACACTGGATGGAGTTGCAGGAATTGTGGTTCTTGGGTATGCAAACCATGTGCGGTGTCCTGCCCTTGGTGCCTTGGATTTCGGAGTTTGCCATTGAATCAGGCTGGGCCGAGGGTATTGTGCAGACCCTGAAGCGGGTCAAGATTGGCACTCTGCCGGCCAATGTGAAATGTGCCTATGAAGATTTCCTCTCCCAACTGGTGGATGTCAACTCCACCGTGGCAGCTGTTTTGAAAAAGGCCGATGCCTTGAGGGTGTGTCGTAATCATCGTATGATGGAATTGGGCAAGAGACTGTTTGGTGACTAAGTTTCCCCCCCGGCCCACAAGGAGAGGATCTTTCTATATTTCTTCTTAAATTTAAGTTTAATATGTTTTTAAATCCACTTTTTTAATAAAAAAAAACAAAAACTATTTTTTTTCTTATATTTAAAATAATTAACACCATTTTTTTTTTGTATGAATAACAGCTACAAATAAACAAAATCCCTATGAAATTTTTTATATATAAAAAAAAGAAAATGAAAAAAATAAATCAAAAAAATTTCCAAACAACAATGCATTGGAGGAATGGCTGCTAGTGTGTGTGTGTGAGTGGGATGCTGAGAGGCTGCCAGACTTTGTATTGGTAACCGCATCATCCTCATCTATGCCATTATGGCCATCGTCATGTTTATTTTCAAGTGTTTTGTTTTTCTGCTGCTGCTGCTACTGCTGTACATGGACCGACCGACCAACAGACAGACAGACAGCCAGCAGCTGGTATATACACGTAAGTACAAACACACAGAAATATATGTGGGGCAAAGCAAACGCCTACATGGTTATTTTTCTTGTACATTTATTGAAATGTTGTTGAACGGATGACATGTTTTTTCTTCTTCGTCGTTTTAATTTTGATTTTTTTTTTGTCATTTTGCACAAATTAGACTTTCTCCGGAAAATCAATGTAGCAATGGAAAAATGGCGCAGGAAACAAGAAATAATGAATACAGGGGGACTTCGAAAAATACTACCATTTTTGATAAGAAAACAAATATAATATCTTAAACCCTCTAAACAAATCTATCTATCAAATCTCCAAGACCTTCCCATCGTTCCTTCATTGGAATTTTATCCATAACTGGAAAATTCAAAATCTTTTTTTCTTTCTTCTTGTAATTTTGTACAAATTAGATTTCCTCCATAAACTCAATTTAGCAATGGAAAATGTCAAAATCAAACGCCATTTTTTTGCATGAAAGAAAAAACTGTCGGAAATAGCATAACACTTTGAAATAAGCTTAGATTTGTTCGAATTGGTCACCTTTGGCTCGAATTATGACCTTCAAACGACCAATGAAACCGTCACACGCTGCCCGAATGTTGCTCTGCGGTATTTTGGCCCATTTCCGGCGAACCGCTTGCTTGAGGTGATCGACACTTTGAATATAATTTTTATTCCTCATTGGAAAATTGAAAATCTTTTTATACCTTCCACCATCTATGGAGGGTATACTAACTTTGTCATTCCGTTTGTAACTCCTCGAAATACTCATGTCAGACCTAACAAAGTATTTATATTCTTGATCAGCGTAAAATTCTATCTGTCTATCCGTCTGTCTGTCGTAATCACGAACGAATCTTTCGAACGAATTGGGATAGAAGGCTAAAATTTTGCACACTTTTTTTTTCTCAGTAGGCAGGTTAAGTTCGTAAATGGACTATGTAGGTCCACGTTTTCATATAGCCCCAATATATTCGGTATTTTGATGATTTTAGCGACATTATTGACGGGAATCGTTTCAAATTTGGTATTTGAAGTTCGTGACGGATACTACAGCTTAAGACAGAAAATTGTCTGTGCAGGTCCACGTCATCGTATAGCCCTCATATAACGGTACCTCACGATATTGGGTATGTTGATGATTTTAGCGACTTTATTCACCGAAATTGTTTCAAATTTGGTATTTGAAGTTAGTAATGGATACTACAGCCTAAGACAGAAAATCGGTTATGTAGGTCCACTACTCCGTATAGCCCTCATATAACGGTACCCTCCGATATTCGGTATTTTGATGATTTTAGGGACATTATATACCGGAGTTGTTTCAAATTTGGTATTTGAAGTTCGTAATGGATACTGCAGCCTAAGACAGAAAATTGTCGGTGCAGGTCAACGTCTTCGTATAGCCCACATATAACGGTACCTCCCGATATTCGGTATTTTAGCGGCATTATTCACAGATTTTTCGTTTCGCATTTGAATATTGAAATGGCTTATGACAAACATTTCCTATGCAGGTCCATGTCGTCGTATAGACCCTAATGTAACAGCTATATTCGGTATTTTTAAGATTTTAGTAGAATTTTTAACGGATTTTATTGTTTTTGAAAACTGCCAAATTCGTTTCAAGTGGTGGAGATTATTCAAAGTTCGGCTCGGCCGAACTTACAGCTTTTTTACTTATTTTTTTTTTTTAAATATTGTATAAATTAGATTTTCTCCATAATCTCAATATAGCAATGGAAAATGTCTCATGGAAGAAGAAATAATAAATACAGATGGACCTCGGTAAAAACTAATTTTTTATATTTATAGGGTGAGATAAAAAAAAACTGCAACAAAGTCAAACGCCATAATTTTTCCGTTTTTTTTTTAAGCAAAAACTGTCGGAAATACTTAAAACTTAGGAATAAGTTTAGCTTTGTTCGAACTGGTCAACTTTGTCATGAATTATGGCCTTCAAACGTAAAAAAAAGCTTCACACGAGTTAAGTAAATAGAAGAAACACACTTTAGTTCAATTAATTTTATTATTTAATATTTGCGACACTTCGCTTTAACTTCTTACATACGACTGATTTAACTCTATGATTTACAACAATACTTATAACATAATTTCTTAAAACTAAGGGTTATGGATGAGAGAGATCAGAATTCAATTTAAAAGGAAAGGAATAAAGAATAATTTATAAAGAATGAAAATAAAAAAAATAAAACAATATATACAGTGAAGGGCATAACTGAACAATTACGTAACTCACGCTGCCCGAATGTTGCTCTGCGGTATTTTGGCTCTTTCCCGACGAAGTGTTTGCTTGAGGTGATCGAGACTTTGATAATTTTTTAGTGCCAACCTTGCTTTCCAAAATACCCCAAACATAATAGTCCAACGGATTGGTATCAGGAGATTTTGGTGGCCATTGTGCGCTGGATATGAAGCAAGGAACCTCATTTTGTAACCATTCTTGGGTGGCGCGTGGTGAGTGCGATGGTGCCTGTTGGAATATCCAAGGTCTGCGGCCAAAATGTTTGCGTGGCCAAGACTATGATACACCTTCCCAAATAATTTCGCGATAATATTCGGCATTTATTCTGATGCCACGGTCAATTAATACGAGCGGAGAGCGGTCATCGGCTGTTATGCCGGCCCACACCATCACCATGGCCGGCGCTTAAGTTCTGGTGGCAAACCGAAGGTGCACATTTCCAACTGACCTCTTAGGTAAGTAAACACTATAATTTCGTTTGTTTACAAACTTATGGACAACGAATGTTTTCTCATCGGAGAAAACCGAATTCGGCAATTCAACATTTTCGGCCGAGCGAAGCATATCTTTAGCTCTTTTGAGTCTATTTTCTTTCTGTTGCGCTGCAAATTCTTGCACTTTTTGGAATTTCAATGGCTTTACCCCGAGCTCATTTTTCAATATTTGCCAAATGAAATATTGCGATATGTTCAGCTCACGAGCATTTTTCGGCTACTGCGTCGCGGGTTTCGATCAAGTGGCTTTTTTACTTTTCGAACCATTTCAGCTGATATTGCTGTTTTCTTCCGTCCATGTTCTTGACGTCGGGCTACACTACCAGCATCACGGTAACGAGCGATGGTACGAGACACAAATTTAAATGCTGGAATGCTCTAACGAAAGCCACTTGTGGTTTTCCAGCCAAATGTAAAGGAATCACACTATCACGCTGGAATTCCATCACGAATAACTATTTTTCTGGAAAATTCTCACCCAAATGCTTTTGTACGCCTATAAACAATATAATGAGCTGTCACTGCAGTAATTTTAACAGCTGTCGGACGAGTGGCTTAGAAATGACAGCAGTCTGAATTTGGTTGCAGTTTTTTCATCTCACCCTGTATATTCCATCCTAAACACTCTAATAAAATATAGGCATCTCCCACTGTACCCTCATTGGAAAATTGTTAATACCAGCAGACAGAGTGTTTATAGCTACAAAATAGGCAAAACAATAAACTATTATTCATTCATTTATTTTTATTAAATGCATATATTTTGTATTTTATTGTTGTTGTTGTGTTTTTTTTTTTTAATATTAATACAAAATGATATATTTTATTTACGTCCAAATATGCCATTGGGTCATTCATTTGCTTATTTGTCTTAATTCATACTTTCACTGCAAACGAAATTGTATTTCGTTTTCAATTTTATTTTCTTCTTCTTTTCTTTAAAAATAGCCAATGATAAAGCACATCAGCACGGTGTGCTGCATGTGTTGAGAATTTGTCTTATTTGAATATCGTGGGGGAAAATAATGAAAGAAAAACAAATATGTTTTATTGAAAACATCTGTCAATATTTGCTGGTGATACCGGTACGCCCATCATATAGCATTTTTAAAGGGTTAACTAATCATACGGGTAAATTAATAGAATTGTATATAAAATATTTTAGTGGGAAGAAAAGGGAAGTATCAGTTTGTCAAGTCAATAGCTATTTGTCATAAGTATTGGATTTTAATATCCTACATCTTACCATGGCATAGGGTGTATATAGTGGCTTCCTGCATTTGTATGGTGAAGAAGATATATACAAGGAAATATGATTCAGAGTCGACAAGCTATGAGTATTCTGCCTGTCCATGTTCACTTGTCATCACTATACAGATCGAAATTGTAGTTAAGAGGATGAAATGGGCCACGAATCGATTTTTCCGGATTTTTCGCTCTACTGGTTACAATTATAGAACAATTGATTATAGATTAATATAGGGGGATTTTTCGAGATTTTTTTTTTCAAACAAAAACACCCAAAGTTCGGAAAAATTATGATTGCCTCATATGGTCCATTCGCTTAGTCCTATTTTGACTAATATAAGACGGTTCTGTGTTGACTTCAAATAAGGCAATTGAAGTGGGATTGTTCGTATAGGCAGGAGCGTTAACGCAGCCACACAAAATACAGTCTAAAGCTAAAATACAGTCTCAAGCTCTTAAATCGCACAATATAGGCAGTCAATTGACCGGTCCCGAACTTGAAGTAAAATAAGTGGCACCATATTGTTGGAACCACATGTCATGCCATTCAAAGTCTTGTATTTTTTTGGGGAAAAAGTTGGATATCACGTTAGCGCTACGTTACGATTCGCAGCATCTTTGAAGAAGCAAGGTCCAATGATGCCACCAGTTCTTGGAACACCCCAACGTGCATTGGTAGTTTGTGGTCTTCACTCCAAAATCGACAGTTCTGCTTAATAAGTTACCACATGTCCTGGCAGTAGCGCGATGAAATGCCTTAACAGAACACTCATTTGATAATAGAATTCAGTAATTTGCAGCCGTAGTTAATTTCAAAAAAAAAATTACGGTTAAATTGTAGACCAACTGACCATATCTCAATTCCAGATTCCAACAGAGATTGAGGATTCGAGCCCAATTCCCTCACCCAATGCCAAAGTTAGTACCATTCGGAACTTTTCGTACAATTATAGCACACATTTCCAAACCCGCCCTTCATATCTCAATTCTAAATACCAACAAATACCTTTGCATCAAATTTCGGGATTCCAGCTCTATCCCTTCACCCAATACCAAATTAAGTACCACTTTGTACTTCACGTTCAATTTTAGTACACACTTTAAATAAAACCTCCACATACATAAGGATTTCAGGCCTATTTCTTCACCCTATGCAAAATTTAGAACCATTTGGTACTTCTCATACAAATAAACAAACCCACTTTCAAATCTCAAACTCAGGCAAACTCTATATCAAATTTCAAGATTTTAGCTCTATCCCTTCACTACCAATACTAAATTTAGTACTACTTAGTATTTTCGTACAACTATACTTCACATTCCCAATACAACCGCCATATATTAAACACAGACACAAACCGTGATATCTTTATTAAACTTCAGGATTTCAGCTTTTATACCAAATTTAGTACTTTTGGTACAATTAAACTTCCAAAACCATCTCCATATCTCAATTCCAGATACCAAGAGTGACCTCAATATTCAATATAATACTAAATTTAGTACCCTTTGGCAGTTTTCGTACAAATATCCAAACAACCTCCAAATCTCAAAACAGGAGCGACCAAAATACAAAATGTCAGATATAGATTCAAATGTATGTTTACCCAATACCAAATTGTTCCAATTATAGTACCATTTTGTACATATAAGTACGAATTTTCAAAAATTTCTACAAAACCCAAGCATACACTGCCTCAAAAATCCTAATTTCAAATTTCAAAAATCCCAATTCCAAATTTCAGTCCTAATTTCGGTTCGTCCAAATACAAATTTTACAAAATATACTACCATTTATATGTACGAATTACAATAAGTTCCTTTATAGCCCAATCCTATACTCCAAGGGTAATCTTAATTCCAAGGATTCTTAATCATAATTTTAGGAATTCCAGCTCTATTGGCTAACCGAAATCCAAACAATACCAAATTTAGTAAATTTTAGTACATATAAGTACAAATTCCCATAACTACGTGCACCATACAATCCAATAGAAATTTTATTTGCAAATTTCAGAATTTCATATTTTCCGGCTCTCCCAAAATTTAAATTGTACCAAATTGAATACCATTAAGTACACAAAAGTACAAATTTCCTAAAGTTTTTACATATCCCAGTCTTACAATCCAACAAATTTCAGGATTTCGGATGCTTCACCAATCTGTACCAAATTAAGTACATTTCAGAGCATGTAAGTAAGTAATTACCTAAGGCATACAATGCGATAAAAATCTTATTTCCAAATTTCAGAATTTTAAATCTACAGGTTCTTCCAAAATTTAAATTGTACCAAAACTGTACGAAATTAGTACATAAAAGTACGACCGTCAAAAACTCGATACATAACCCAATTCTATACTCCCCTAAAAAATCACAATTCCAAATTTCAGGATTCCAGCTCTATCCGCTCGTCCAAATACAAATTGTACAAAATTTAGTACCATTAGTACACATATCCAAAACTTCCTACATACCCAATCTTACACTCCAGAAGTAACATTATTTCCAAATTTCAGGATTCCAGCTCTATCGGTTCACCCAAATATAAACCGTACCAAATTTAGTACATTTATGTACACATAAGTACAAATTTCCATAAATCTTATTTTCAAATGTTTGGTTTTCATGTCTAATGGTTCTCCTTAAATTTAAATTGTACCAAATTTAGTACCATTTAGTACACTTAAAAGCAGGAATTCCAATTCTATTGGTTCTTTAAAAATTTTAATTGTACCAAACTGTACCAAATTTAGTACATTTTTCTACATATAAGTACAAATTTCCATAACTGCCTACATCATATAATCTAATAGAAATCGTATTTCCAAATTTTTGGCTTTCATGTCTAATGATTCTCTTAAAATTTAAATTGTACCAAATTTAGTACCATTTAGTACACTTAAGTACACATTTTTATAACTAGCTACATCATACAGTCCAATAGAAATGTTTTTTTTTTTAAATTTTAGGATTCCAACTATAGCGGTTCTCACAAAATTTAAATTGTACTAAATTTAGTACCATTTAGTACTTTTCTTGCATATTAGCATAAATTTCGAAAACGACCTTTACATATATCATAATCCTACACTTTGCCAGTAATGTTAATTTTAAGTTTCAGGATTTCAACTCCAACCGTTCCTCCCAATTTAAGTTGAACCAAATTTAGTACCATATTGTACTTTTCGTATACATAAGTATATGCTTTCAAAATTACCTCCTTACCGGTCTACTTCTCAACCATCATTCCCATTCCACATTTCAAACAGTTCACATGACATGAAATGGTACCAAATGTAGTACATTTTAGTACCTTTCAAAAACCCTTTGGTACATCCATCAGTGGCACTCATTCTAAATTTAAGAGTTCTAGCTCTACTGGTTCCTCAAATACAAAGGGTACCATATTTAGTGTCTTTTAGTACTTTTTTGGCCATTCTAGAATGAATTTCCAAAGACTTATCTGATACCTTCGCACCGAGTATGACTCTCATCTAAAATTTTAAGCTTCTAGCTTCGTCTAAACCTTGATGAATCATTAAGTTAGTATGTTCATCAGTCAGTCAATTATGTTACTCTTTATACCCTGCAACACTATGTGTTGGGGGTATTATAAGTTTGATTGAGCCAGAATTTATGTAACACCTCGAAATATTGGTTTCCCATACAGGAAAGTATATATGGATCTTCCTAGCTCGCCGAGCTGAGTCGATCTAGCTATGTATGTCCGTCCGTCCGTCTGTCCATGTTAATTTGTAATCACACTACACGCACGAAGGTGGGGTTAGGGTCAGAATAGAAGCCTATTTCTTTTGGAGATGATCGCCAAATGTTTAGGGGTTGAAATGGACCAAATACTGAAAAAATGTCGGATTTTGCAGTAGCTATACAGGTCGCAATTATAGACCAATCGACGCGGAATTTCGCATGTAGCTAGAGTTTAGGACGGGGAAGAAGCCTACCAATTTGGGTGGTCATCGGTTAATATTTAGCGGGTAAAATAGACCATACCTTTTGTGTTGAAAAAATTCAAAATTTTTCATTAAACCGCGAATATTTTAAATCCAGGCGAAATCACAAAGCCATGACAAGGTTACTTCTGACCTTTACATTGATGTTATTATCCAACAAATCGGATATTTAGCAAAATATGTGCGATATATATGTCTATCAAAGAAGATATGCTTGAAAGATCTCATATATGTCGAGAACGGCTGAACTGATTTCGACAATTCTCATTAATTCAGAATGGCCTCTTGGCAGGAAAGAATAAACGTCTAAAAAAATGCATAAAAATATCTCTCTAAAGATGAAAATATTGATTTTGTAATATTTTCTCATATTTTTTCAATTTTGTCATATTTTTGGCATATTTTCATTTCGAATTAAACATTTGGTAATATTTCTACAGTTAACAAATTTATGACCCGATCCTTATGAAATTTTGCATGGGGATAAGATGAGGGTCAGAATAGTCGCCATATATTTGAAATGGACAAAAAAACTGCAAAATTGTCAGCAAGTCGTAATTATCGCCCGATCCTCACGCGCATTTGAATGGAGGTTACCGGACATTGCAAAAGCCAAATAGTTTTGGATGGCCATCAAAAAATATTCAATGTGTGAAATAGTTTGCCAACTTTTGTAGACAAAATACGAAAATATCCATTCCAGTGACTTTTTGGAGAATTCACAAATACATTCACAAGTGCGTCTTACTTCTGACTATTTCTTTAAGGCTGATTTCGTGGAAGAATATAGTCAAATGTCTGTATCTCATATAGATGCGTTTCAGTCAAAAACCAATAATAAATCTTAATCTTTTGCCACTTCTGAGAGATTATAGGTCTTTGGGAAATATTGGTACCAGATCTAGGAAGACCATTTACGTGCAACATCTACCAATAAATTGGAAATGAGCAAATTAGTTTAAGTTGTTATTATTCGAAAATTAGAAACGAAACCTGATGGTTTTCTTTTATTATTTGTCACAATATCTTGTGGAATTCTTTCGAGTATCTCGCCTATATAGACTGTATCATTTATTATAGTGTTGTAGGGTATTCAACGGTCGGCCCCGCTCGATTGTAGCCTTTGCTTACTTGTTTTTAAATAAAGATTAATAATAACAATTTAGGATTAAAGTCATAGTTCATATGAGTCTATGTAAAATTCTCTTCCCAAATCTTATTTTAGAAGGATAACGTGACATTTTTGTTTAGTTTTAATTTTGCGCCTTTATTAAACTTTGCACTACACCGATGCCTTTTATCCTGATCTGTTTCATATGTGTTTATAAATATTTAAATATTGTATTGAAATCATCCATGTATTATCGCTGTAAAATTGCAGTTCAAAATGCTAAATAATTATCCTTTCTTTTAGTACTCACAGTCGCATGACTAATAAATTTCAAAAATTCTATTACTCAAGGCCACACTTGACAAAGATTGTTCATTTAAGTTAATTTATTTAACACATAGACTATCATGGATTGTCATCCATCCTTGGAGTGACAAGGTGTAGGTGTGAGTAAGCCAAAAATATGCAAATATTTTAAAACAAAAATTCCTTAGCCGCGCAGGGGTGGCCAACATTTGCATGTTGATGACCCTTAAGGAGAAGAGGAGTTATCTACTAATTATTTTCATTCACAAGACGTAAGAGGTGAATTTTTCCGAATTAATTTACAATGTTCACAGAGAAAAAAATAAAATTCTGGAAGTTGAATATACATGGATGTAACAATTTGGTATTGCTTATTTGATTAGTTCTTTTAACCATTGTCTTCTAAACAAATGAGGAAATGCAAATAGAGATATTTTATTATTTAAATAATATTCTCAAGGATTTCCATTTCAAAAGCAAATGAACAAAATTAACAACTGTGTTCACTACATCAAAGTCATGGACATACTACAAAAAGAAAGCAAAAAAAAAAAAAAAAATAGAATATTACGACATAGAAAAACAACTGAGAAATTATTCAAATGTTTCGCATATTAAATATATAAATGTCATCATAAATATACAAAGTAAGATTCGTTTAAGCTAATTGTTTCATATTATTAATAATAGAAAATAAGTCAAAAAAGAAAATTATTTAGATCATCAATCTTTCAAAAATGCATGGATCCCAGTTTGATATTTCTTCGATACACAAAAATTTGTTGGAAATAAAGGTATGTTCCAAACTAAACAAGCAAAAAAGCTGTAAGTTCGGCCAGGCCGAACTTTGAATACCCTCCACCATTTGGTACAAATTGAACAATTTTCAAAAAAATAAAATCCGTTAAAAATTCTGTTAAAATCTGGAAAATACCTAATGTAGCCGTATATTAGAGTCTATACGATGATGAGGACCAGCATAGGCAACTTTTGTAACGAGCTATTACAATATGTTAAATTCGAAACTTAAAAAAAAAAACTTTTTATAATGTAGCTAAAATCATCAAAATACCGAATATAGGGAGGTACCATGGTGGTTAAAAAACGTGGATCTGCACAGGCAATTTTCTGTCATAGGCTGTAGTATCCATTACGAACTTCAAATACAAAGTTTGAAATAATTTCGGTATATAATGTCGCTAAAATCATCGAAATACCGAATATCGGGGGGTACCATTATAATGAGGGCTATACTAAGATGTGGATCTGCACAGAAAATTTTCTGTCATAGGCTGTAGTATTCATTACGAACTTCAAATGCGAAGTTTAAAACAATTCCGGTAAATAATGCCGCTAATATCTTAAAAATACTGAAAATAGGGGCTATACGAATACGTGGACCTACATGGCCCATTTTCTGCTCTATGCTGTAGTATCTATTACAAACTTTTAATACCAAATTTGAAATAGTTCCGGTAAATAATGTCGGTAAAATCATCAAAATACCGCGTATCGGGAGGTACCGTTATATGCGGGCTATACGAAGACGTAGACCTACATGGCCCATTTTCAATACCAAAAGTTCTGCAGACATAGTACACATTTGAGTAAAATTTTATCAAACTACTTCGTTTCGTTCGGAAGCTAGAGTGATTTACACAGGCGGACAGACGGACGGACGGACATTGATAAATCGACATAGAATTTTATGCTGATAAAGAATATATATCCTTTGTGGTGTCTAATATGTATATTTCGAGGTGTTACAAACGGAATGACAAACTTAATATACCCTCCATACTATGGTGGAGGGTATAAAAATGACAATTTAAAACAATTTTAAAATTATAAATATATCAATGATCGAAAGAAACCTTTGAAGATACCTCAAATTTGAAATGTAGCCCTAAGTTTGTAGCGCACAACGGGTACTAAACGGTACAAAGTGTGATACGCAATTCGACTTTTGTCATTGAAAACTCTGGAAGTAGAAGTTGGCTTTTGTCAGTGATTTTTTTTTTTTTGATTATTAAAAAAATTGGAAGAAAATCGGTACATATATACAGTGCAATGGTATTTGGAAAATAAATAAAGTAAAATTTTTGAGAAGTTCAATCAAAAGGGTACCTGGTTACTAAAATGTACAGGGTGAGATAAAAAACTGCAACAAAGTCAAACGTCATAATTTACATTTTTTTAAGTTTATTGAATGAAAACAAAAAATGTCGGAAATATCATCAAATTTTAGAATAAGATTTGGTCAACTTTGGTAAGAATTATGGCCTTCAAACGGCCAATGAAACCGTCAAATGCTGCCCGAATGTTGCTCTGCGGTATTTTGGCCCATTCCCGGCGTAGTGTTTGCTTGAGGTGATCGACACTTTGGTACTTGTTAGTGCCAACCTAGCTTTCCAAAATACTCCAGACACAATAGTTCAACGGATTGGTATATGGAGATTTTGGTGGCCATTGTGCGCTGGAAATGAAGCGAGGAACCTCATTTTGTAACCATTCTTGGGTTACGCGTGCTGAGTGCGATGGTGCTGATTCCTGTTGGAATGTCCAAGTTCAGCGGCCAAAATGTTTGCGCGTACAAGGCTTTAATAAACCCTCCAGAATATTTTCAAAAAAAAAAAAATAAGCATTTATTCTGATGCTATGGTCGATTAATACGAGCGGAGAGCGACCATCGGCTGTTATGGCGGCCCACATCATCATCATGGCCGGCGCTTGAGTTCTGGAGGCCAACCGAAGGCGCACATTTTCAACTGACCTCCTTTGGCAAGTAAACACGATCATTTTGTTTTTTTACAAACTGAGAGACACAAAAGACTTATTCACATTTAAATGCGGGAGTGCTCTAATGATAGCCACTTGTGGTTTTCCAGCCAAATATAAAGAAATCGCACTATCAAGCTTGAATTCCATCACGAATTACTTTTTTTGACAATTCTCACCAAAATGCTTTTGTACGCTTGTAAACAATATAATGAGCTGTCAATGGAATAATTTTAAAAGCTGTCCAACGAGAGGCTTAGAAATGACAGCAGTCTGAAGTTGTTTTTTCATCCCACCCTGTATGGTTGTATATCGAAGTTATATAAAAATATGAACCGATCTCAATAACATTTGGCAGAGGTATTTTCGAGCACTATCTAATGTCCGTTATCAAAAATCATTGTTGTGGGGTGCATATTACGCATACGAGGGACTTAAACACCAAATCGGATAAAACATATATATGGCAGCTAGAGCTATATCGGAACCGATTTTCACCAATACTTGAAATACTCTTGCTTCTGGGCTTAATTCCGTCGGATGTGCCAAAATTTAGTCCATTTGGGCTGATATTATCCATTTGGTGCACAATTAACCCGAAATCCGTTTAAGATGTATATGGGAGCTATATCTAAATTTGAACCGATGCTCACCAATTTCAGTAAAGTTCGTCCTTGGAAAATTTAATCTCAATCGGATAATAAATGCGACCGGTTCACAAAAATACATGGACAGACGGACGGACAGACAGGCTGACATGCATACATCGATTCAGGAAGTGATTCTATGAAGATCCTAAAAAGTAACTATTGGTCTACCTCTTTTCCTTCTCCATGTTATTGCACACATCTCCAAAACAACCTCCATCTCTCAACGGAGTCATCATTATCGAATTTCGGAATTCACTTCATCCAATACCCAATATAGGAGCTCTTAGTACTTTTCGTACCAAAACCAACAAAAAGCGCTCCTAATGCCAAATATTATTCTTTCAACCTACTCCCTTGCCACAATACCCAATTTAGTCCCACTTAGTACTTCTCTCAAATCACCCAATACCAATTATAGTACCAATTACAGTACACATTTCCGAAACCATATGTACAGGCAAAACATAAGAACCGAAACTATTATAAAATTTCGGATTTGAAGCATTATCTGTTCATCAAATACCAAATTATACAACAAACTGTTTCAAATTTAGTAACTCCACTAAAAGAACGCACACTTAGTACACATTCATATATCACTCTCGTATATCAAACTTACTTTCCAACCTTTATTCTCATACTAAATTTTATGTTTTTTATCTCCATCCGTTCACATATTACCAAATGATACCACTTAAGAAGGTAAGTACAATTTTTGGACTTTTCGTAACCTTTTAGTTCGAATTTCCAGAAAACCTTTGGTACATCGATCCTGCACTCAATCAGTGACACTCATTGCAATTCTAGTTCATTCCGTTTCTCCAATACAAAATATTAAATTTTATGTACATTTTGGTACTTTCCGTACCCTTTCAGTACGAATTTCCACAGCCCTATCACACACCTACACACCAAGTGCAAAATTTCAAGATTCTAGCTTCAGCCGTTTTTCGGGGCTTTTTCTCTAGGTCAGATCTTTTATGAATTGATTGAAATTGACACATGGCTAGATCGACTCAGTTAGTCGAGGTATGATGATCGGTATTCCACCCGTCATATTTTCAGTTATTCGAAGTGTTTCAAAGTCTTTTTTTTTAAACCAACTTATAATACTCCCTCCATGGAGTGGTGTGGGAATAAAATGCAATGTGGTGATATTGGAAAAAAAATTATATATTTCATAATGAGATTTTTGAAGAATAACTACATTTTTGAAATTCTTTTAATAAATCTATTGTATTTTCTTATAGACTTTAAGTAGATGAGATTTCAAATAAAATACGTTTCCCCAATTTTTCTTCCCAAACTCGCCCAAATTTCCTCTTTAATTACTTATTATCCACCCTAGATAATTTGCGGGGGCCACACGTTGCCCTGACACGTGGATCAAACCGTTTGCCTATGTGTGTGTGTGTGTGTATGTGTTGAGTATTCATCGTGTGCTCGGCAAAAGGTGGTAGCAGCTGCCAATAAATTGTGTTAATAAAGCAAAAGTTGTTAATTTAAAAGATTTATAACAATGTAACCGTGTTATGTACGATAACGTATGTTTATGATTGGTGTGTTGAGTAGAGGCGAGTCAAGTCAAGCCGAGTCGAGTCGAGGCTAGCATAACACCAACACCGACACACACGTCCATGGACCCGGCCAAGTATCAACAATGATGGCCGTCCTCTAACGATAATAACATTTTGAGCTTCAAGAGAAAGGCATCTCCTGCAGTCACACCATTTCAGGCATCAAATGTTAATGCCAAAAAAAAAAAAAAAAACAAAGGAAGTTACGTAAATTTAGCGTATCCTAATGAAAAACAATTGAGAAGAAGAAACTGCCTGTGTCTTCATTGGAGCTTTAAGTCATAGTCAAGATGAAGAATGTTGAACGGGATAAATGGGTTGATGTTCGAGACAGGGAGTTGCCGATTTGGGAACTAAGAATCTACTATGGACATTTTGGGAGATTTTTTGGAATTAAAATTTAATTTTTTTTTTTTCAATACAAGTGTGGAAAATTGTGGAAATGAAGGAGGAGGTACACAATTGGTATATTTGGAATTTATTTCAAGTCCTTCGAGTTAATTTAGGGTGATTGACAAATATTGGTATTTGTGAATATTTCAAGAATTGAAGACATACCCACGGTGCAATTATTTTAAGGTGGTTTCATTACAAATAAGCATATCCAGCCTAAGTAAAAAAGAAATAAGTTCGGCCCGGTCGAACTTTGAATATCATCCTCCATTTGGAAGGAATACGGAAATTTAAAAAAAAAAAAACAAGTAAAAAAGCTGTAGGTTCGATCTTTGAATACCCTCCACCATTTGGTACAAATTTGGCAATTTTCAAAAAAATAAAATCTGTTAAAATCTTAAAAATACCGAATGTAACCGTATACTAGGATCTGTACGACGACGTGGACCTGCATAGGCAACTTTTGTCACAAGCTATTACAATATTCAAATGCGAAACTTGCAAAAAACTCTGTTTATAATGTAGCTAAAATCATCAAAATTCCGAATATAGGGAGGAACCAGGGGAGTTGTAAAACGTGGACCTGCACAGATAATTTTTTGTCAGAGGCTGTAGTATCCATTACGAACTTTAAATACCAAATTGCAAACAATTCCGGTAAATAATGTCGCTAAAATCATCAAAATACCGATTATCGGGGGGTGCCGTTATATGGGGCTATACTTGGTGGGGTCTAAAATGTATATTTCGAGGTGTTACAAACGGAATGACAAACTTAATATACCCTCCATACTATGGTGGAGGGTATAAAAAGCGTTGAAAATTCATTTAAAATCATAAAAATGCCGCATATTGTTAGGTGGGGTCTATACGAAGTCCTGAACCTGCATAGCCAGATTTCTATTACAGGCTGTAGTACTCATAACGAACTACAAATACGAAATTTGAAACAATTCCCGTAGATAATATCGTAAAAATCATCAAAATACCGAATATAGGGTGGTACCGTTATATGGGGGCTATACGAAGACCTGTATCTGTAGAGCCACTTTTCTGTCATCGGCTGTAGTCACTTAAATCACCAAAATACGGAATATGGGGAGGTACCATTATATGGGGGCTATATCAAAACGTGGACCTACATGGCCCATTTTCAATATCAAAAGTCCTGCAGACATAATATACATTTGAGTAAAATTTTATCAATCTACTTCAGTTCGGAAGCTAGAGTGATTTCCACAGACGGACAGAAGGATAGATGACATACGGATAGATGGACAAACGGATGGACATCGCTAAATCGACATAGAATTTATTTTCTCCAAATTTGATATACTTACTTCTAGGCTGAATTCACTCCATTTGGGCTGATATTAGCCATTTGGTGCACAATAAACCTTAAATCGGATAAAGATATATATGGGGCTATATCCAAATCTGAACCGATCCTTATCAAATTTGGCAGAGGTATTTCTGAGCTGTATCTGATATCTGGTACCAAATATCAATATTGTGGACTGCATATTACGAATCTGAGGGACTTAAACACCAAATCGGATGAAACATATATTGGGGAGCTATAGCTATATCTGAACGGATTTCCACCAAATATGATGTACTTGCTTTTGAACTGGATTCGTTCGGATGTGCCAAAATTCAAGTCATCTGGACTGATATTGGCCATTTGGTGCACATTTAACCCCAAATCGGTTGAAGATATATATACGAGCTATAGCTACATATATTTGAAGCGATTTTTAACAAAGTTAATTTACTTGCTTCTAGACTGAATTCGGTCGGATGTGGTAAAATTCAGGTCATTTGGTTGGATATTGGTCATTTGGTGCACAATTAACCCCAAATTTGAACCTATTCTCGCCAATTTCAATGGGGTTTGTTCTTGGACCAAGCAAATATTGTTTGGAAAGTTTCATTTTAATCGGATAATAAATGCGGCCTGCATTTGTTCAAAAAAATATATGACCAGACGGACGGGCGGACTGGCATGCCTAAATCGACTCAGAAAGTGATTCTATGAAGATACTCAAACATAACTATGTGTGTATCTCGCTTCCTTCTCCATGTTACAAACAAATTCACAAAGACATAATACCCCTACCACTATGTAGTGCAGGGTATAATTAAAGTCATACCAATTGGTTTTTAATCCAATCTGGCAACTCCATTTCTCAAATCATGCTCTCCTTTTAGTTTATCCTAGAGACCGATTGTTTGGATTTTTTTTTGTTGATGTTGCTGCTGTTGTTTTCAACCATTTTGTAGTCTCACAGCAGGCAGCCAATAAATTATGATACTTAGCGTCTGTATTCTTTTCGGTCAACATATTTACACAAACTCGCACACTAACACACCTACACTCTAGGCCATAACTACATAGCAGCCAGCCATTATTAACGGCATTCCTTGTCAAAAGCCTATGCGCAATATAAAGATGTTTAGACGGCGGCGGGGGGAGGAGGCCAACTCTAGACAAAAATAAACGAACGGACCAACAACGATTGCCAAAGAAATGGAAAATCTCCTAAAATGCCTATCCGGCAAGCCAACTCCTCCCCCGCCGCTGCCACCTCTACCCTCCTCACCTTATCCACACAACAATTGGAGTATCCTTTTAGGCATCGTTGTTGGTTGTTAATGTTGCTGTTGCCATTTTATTCAAATCGAAATTTATGTGTTATTGTCTTTAGTTGAACCTCTCTATGCCCCGCAGTGTTATTCTGCCTAGTATCCACCCAAAAGGGTGCAGGGGTCGGGAAGTTAGGTATTTTAACATTTGTGTTCGGTTGTTAGTCAGCGTTTGAATGAAAAATGAAAGAGAAGAGCAATTGATTTGTTTATCTTCATTAGTTTATTTATAGGGATTTATTTTTGTGAGTTTTGCCTTTGGTTGGATCTTTTGTCTATTCGAATTGTTAGGAAAATTATTGAGGCGTAACACGACGTTTTGAACATGACATTTTTGAACTTCTTTTATTTTTTTTGTTGTTGTTGTCTGAAATTGATATAGAGTTGACACCAAACCATGTGTCATTCGTATTTAAAGTGTCAAATTAAAACGAGGAAATGGAACGGAAGAAATGATAGGACGTTTGTGGAAATAATTGACAACCCATGACTGCGATTTGTCAAAAATTGGGAAAACATTTTTAATTTCTCTGAAATCGTAACTAGGCAGACAATAGCTCCCGTAGAGGTCCCGTAACAAAAAAGTTGATATTGGGAATTTATGTGAAATACCAACTATGAGCCTTATTCGAATGCCTATCATGACCTAAGAATATTCACAATTTCGTAACTATATACAACTCTGAATCGATTTTCAACAAATTTGACTGAGGCTTTTGTAACCCTAGTACAAAATAACATTGGTGTAGAATACATGATATGACTTCGATAAAAATTATTTCAAAAATATTTATTGGATCAATAAATATACTGGACCGAGTTTTACCAAATGGTAAAATGCGGCTGAATATGAAAAAATCTATTAATTTTAGGCTGACATTACATATAACCGCAATAACCGCAAAATCAGACGAAGATGTATATCGAAGCTATAAAAATTGGAAACGATCTCGATAAAATTTCGTATTTTCGAGCAGTATCTGATGTCCGGTATCAAATATCACTGTTTTCGAGTGCATATTACGCAAACCGGATGAAGCATATATATATATATATATATATATATATATATATATAGTGCCAAAATTCCGTGAGATTTTGCCTGATATTAGCCTTTTGGGACACTATAAATCTGAAATCGTATAAAGATATATATGGGAGCTATATCCAAATCTGAACCGATCTTAACACAATTTCTAATACTTATTCCTGACCTGTATCTGATATCTTATACCATATGTTAATTTTCCGGAGTGCATTTTGCACATGTGAGGGTCTTAAAACCCCAAATCGGATAAAATATATATAGCTATAGCTATATCTGAACCGATTTTCACCAAATTTGTAGTACTTGTTTCTAGGATGAATTCTGTACATTTAAGCTGATATAACCCATTTAACCCACAATAAACTTAATATCTGATAAAGATATATATGGGAGCTATATCCAAATCTGATCCGATCTCGATAAAATTTTACAGAGGTATTTTTGAGCTACATAAGCTATCTGGTAGCAAATATAATTTTTATGGACTGCATATTACGAATGGAATGGACTTAAACACCATATCGGATGAAACATATATATTATGGAGATCTAGTTTTGTCTGAACCGATTTTCAAAAAATAATTTTTATTTCGTTATTATCCCCTCAATACAATCATAATGCAGGGTGAGGTAAAAAAAACTGCAACAAAGTTAATAGCCATAGTTTTTCCATTTTATTTTAAATTTTATTAAATGAAAGCAAAAAATGTAAGAAATAGCATCAAATTCTAGAATAAGCTTACATTTGTTCGCATTGGTCACCTTTGACACGAATTATAGCCTTCAAACGGCCAATGAAACCTTCACAAGCTGCTCGAATGTTGTTCTGCGTTATTTTGGTCCATTCCCGACGAAGCGCTTGCTTCAGGTCATCGACACTTTGGCATATTTTGCTGCCAACCTTAGTTTCCAAAATACTCCAGACACAATAGTCCAACGGATTGGTATCTGGAGATCTTGGAGGCCATTGTGCGCTGAAAATGAAGCGAGGAACCTCATTTTGTAACCATTCTTGGGTGGCGCGTGCTGATTGCGATGGTGCTGAGTCCTATTGGAATGTCCAAGGTCTGCGGCTAAAACGTTTGCGTGCCTAAGGCTTTAAGACACCCTTAAGAATATTTTATCGATAATATTCGGCATTTATTCTGATACCACGGTCGATTAATACGAGCGGAGAGCGACCATTGGCTGTTATGGCGGTCCACACCATCACCATGGCCTGCGCTTGAGTTCTGGTGGTCAATCGAAGGTGCACATTTTCAGCTGACCTCCTAGGCATGTAAACACGATCATTTTGTTTGTTTACAAACTTCTGGACAACGAATGTTTTCTCATCGGAGAAAAAACCAACCAAATTCGGCACAACCAAACACACCACTTTCGGCCATACGAAGCAACTCTTTAGCTCTTTCGAGTCTATATTCTTTCTATTGCGGTGTAAGTTCTTGCAATTTTTCGAATTTCAATGGCTTTACTCCGATCTAATTTTTCAATATTTGCCGAATGGAATATTGCGATATGTTCAGCTCACGGCTCACATTTTTCGGCCACTGCGACGCTGGTATCGATCAAGTCGTTTGTTTACTTTTCGAACCATTTCTGCTGATGTTGCTGTTTTCTGTTTCTGTTTTCATTTCCTTGACGTCAGGCTACGCTACCAGTATCACGGCAACGAGGGATGGTACGAGACACAAAAGATTTATTTGTGGTTTTCCAGCCAAATATAAAAAAATCACACTATCAGGCTTGAATTCCATCACTAATAACTTTATTTCTGAAAAATTCTCACCAAAATGCTTTTGTAGGATTGTAAAGAATATAATGAGCTGTCACTGGAATAATTTTAAGAGCTGCCGAACGAGTGGCTTAGAAATGACAGCAGCCTGAAGTTGGTTGCAGTTTTTATACCATCTACTATAGTATGGAATTCCGCATGTAGCTAGAGTTCAGGGCGGGGAAGAAGCCTAATAATTTGGGTGGTCATCGGATAATATTTAGCGGGTAAAATAGACCATATCTTTTGTGTTGAAAAAATTCAGAATTTTTATTAAACCGCGAATATTTTAAATTCCGGCGAAATCACAAAGCAATGAAAAGGTTACTTCTGGTCTTTATATTGATGCTAACATCCAACAAATCGGATATATAGCAAAATATGTGCGATATATATGTCTATCAAAGAAGATATGCTTGAAAAATCTCTTATATGTCGAGAACGGCTGAACTGATTTCGATAGTTCTCATTAATTCAGAATGGCCTCTTGGCAGGAAAGAAAAAACGTCCAAAAAATTGCATAAAAATATCTCTCTAAAGATGAAAATATTGATTTTGTAAAATTTTCTCATATTTTTTCAATTTTGTCATATTTTTGGCATATTTTCATTTTGAATTAAACATTTGGTAATATATCTACAGCTAACAAAACTAAGTAGTTAGGATATCAGGATATCATATACAGATCGCATTTATGGCCCGATCCTTACGAAATTTTGCATGGAGATAAGATGAGGGTCAGAATAGAAGCCTACTCTTTTTGGAGATGATCGCCATATATTTGGGGGTTGAAATGGACCAAAAAACTGCAAAATTGTCTGTAGGTCTGTATGGTTTATTATAGTGTTGTAGGGTATTCAACGGTCGGCCCCGCTCGACTGTAGCATTTGCTTACTTGTTTTTTTATACCCTACAACACTATGTGTTGGGGGTATTATAAGTTAGATTGGGCCAAAAATTATGTAACACCCCGAAGTATTGATTTCCCACATAGGAAAGTATATATGGACTTCCTATCTCGCCGAGCTGAGTCGATCTAGCTATGTATGTCCGTCCTTCCGTCTGTCCATGTTAATTTGTAATTACTCTACAGGTCGCAATTTTGGCCCAATCTTCACTAAATTTGGAATGAAGGTCGGGATAGGGCCAGAATAGAACCCTATTTCTTTTGGAGCTGATCGCATAATATCAAGGGGTTGAAATGGACCAAAAACTGAACAATTTTTTGATTTTGTAGCTGCTCTGCAGGTCGCAATTATAGACCAATCGAAGCGGAAGTTAGCATGGGGCTAGAGCTTAGGGCTGGGCAGAAGTCTTCCAGTTTTAATCGGATAATATTTAGTGGGTGAAATAGGCCACAACATTTGTGTTAAATAAAAGTAAAATTTCCCATTAAACCTCGAATATTTTTAATCCCGACAAAATCACAAAGAGACGAAAAGGTAAATTCTGACCCGTACCGATGCTAATAGTAAATATATCGCATATATATAGCGGAGTATATACAATGTGTATATACAAATGAAGGGGGTGTTAGCTAGAATGCTTATATCTCAAGAATGGCCGGACCGATTTTGACAAATTTTGTCAATTCAGAATGCCCTCTTCGCATAAAAGCATAAAATCTGAACAAAATCGCATAAAAAGATGCCAGTTGTGATGCTAATTTAAATTTTGTAGTATTTTGTGACATTTTTTTATATTTTCATATTTTTTATCGCATGCGATTTTTTCAATTTTACTTATAATATTGAAGTGTATATTTTGTAATAGTTTTTCACCTTACAACACAGGTTGGGGATATTATATAATTATTGCAATTATCGTCCGATCCTCACGAAAATTTTCATAAGGGAAGGGTTAGACTCAGAAGGGCTAGGCCTATTTTTTTCAAAGATGTCCGCAATATATGTAGGGTTTAAAATTGACCAACAACTAAAAATGTTCCTGATTTTGCAGCCGTTATAAAGGTCACAAATATAAACCAATGGACACAAAATCTCGTATGAAGTTAGAGTTAAGGACAGCGGGTAGAATGGACAACTACTTTTGTGTGGAAAATTACCAACATTACTTACAGGCGATATCCGAAATACACAAAATGCAAACTTCTGGCTTTTTTATGCTGACTTCGTTAACGAATATAGCCAAATATCGTAGACCAGCAAATCATATAGATGAGTCTAAACTTGGAGGTACAGAGGGGCCTCTTACTTTCGCAAAATATTTAGGGTTTCAAATGAACCAAAAGCAGAAAAAAAATTCACGATTACACAATTGAAGCCAATCGACACGTCTGAGAAAAAAGTTAAGGACAGAGAAGAATTCTGGTATTTTGGATGACCATTGGATTATATTTAGCTGTAAAATGGACCACACAACTAAAAGCACGACGGTGCGCGTAAATATTGGGCAAATGTCCCTGGTGACATAATTTCAAAAGCGAAATCTTCTAAAATGGATTTGGACGTAAGGGGGCTTCTAACATATTGTGGTGTTGTAGGGTATCACATGGTCGGCCCCGCACGGCTATAGGTTTTGCTTACTTGTTTTTACTTCTTTTATTTATTTTTTTTTAAATTTTCAACAAGAAAAATCTTCTATTAGATCTTAAAACATTGACATCTATATATTTATCCAGTCCGATATTATATTGAAAATATTTAAATCAGCCTAACATTCTCTTGTTAAATGGCATAAACTATTTTCCTCCATTCAACCATATACTCGTTTGCCCATACTTATATATGTAAATAAATTATTACATTTTTGTTATCCTTTAGTTGACAACCTTTTTTGTTATCCTCAAAGAGCTAACATCAATAATTTCCATAATATATGTGGCGATATAAGCATAACCCCCCAACATTCCTTCCTATTTTTTCCCATTATCCAAGGATATATAATAAACACCAAAATCCAAAAAGCTAATTTCTAACGGAAATAAAAGAAGGACACGAAAGGAAATCAATATAAATGGCCCTAAGAAAATGACATTACAAAGCTAATGATATTAAGGCAACCAAAATCAAATAAAATAACAATAAGGACTATCACAGCTACTGGCACGGCTACTAGGCACTAGATGCTGCTGCTGTTGCTGCGCGGGGTTGTGAATGAGGCATTGGTGGATGGCTACCAAATTAAGTCTATCACGAAAAGTGAAAGTGATTGTTCGTGTTGGTGTGTCATAGTATATGTGTTCTGCTTCGTTGACAACAACAAGTTTCTAATAAAAATAAAACAAAAGACAGTCCGGGACTACTGTTACAACAAGGAGAGGGCAGATGTAAAGGGACTCTCGATATATAAACTAAATCGAATAGTAATCAATAAAATTGCTGTTGGTGTTCCCTCTTTTCCGGTTATGTGTGTTAGTGTATTTTGTGTGTGTGCGATTGTGGCATTACAGCACTGGAATAATGATATTTGCTAAGAGAAAATAAATAAAATACCAAATTACATTACATGACAATGGAATTTTCATAGAAAATTCAAATATCTAATATTACTACTACCACTGCTGCTGCTAAATGTTAATCGCGTTAGAGTAAATTGTCCAGAGGGAATAAGAATTCGAGGAAATAGCTACAGCTCTTGGAGGGACTAAAGGACAATTTCCTGATGGATTACACGTGTTTTTTGATCTTAAATATTCTAAAGAGCAAAGAATATATGTATTGCAAGACTTACTGGATTTTTTCAAAATTTCCAATATCCTAGCGCCCTTCACCCTTCCCATAAACCTTTCCATTTTTCATGAACATTTTAACATTCAGAGTATATACTATGTTTAAAAATATGTTTTTAAAACTTTTGTACTTTTTTTTTTTTTGTTTACATTAACAAATAAAGCTCTTCCCGTTTAGGTGTTTATTGTGGCGCATAACGATATGCATATTTGTGGAGTTTCTATGGTGTTTTTTTATCTCTCTCTCTCTCTCTCTCCTTTTTTTTGCTGTGGAAGTGGTCATAACAACTATTTGCCCCAACAGACCAAAGTATTTACCCTGTAATCCGCAAGAAATATGTTATAGGATTTCAAGTAGTATTTCCGCGCATTTTTTGGTGTTTGTTTTTTTTTTATATCCGAAATTTGTTTTTGGTGGCACTAAAACTTAATCCTTATGAAATTGAGAAATAAACAATAAAATAATGGTGAAAATAGAAACAAATGGTAGATTGTGGAGAATATTGTGGGTTACATTTGCAATGGGTTCGCAACAAATGAATATTGCTTTGCAGCAGCTATGTTCGAACGGAAAGAACTTTTAATACCTTTCGCTATTTGAAAGGAAAAACTTCATAAAATGCTGTTGGTTGGGAGCTACATTTATATGGGGGCTATACGAAAATTTGGAGCTGATTAGCTGATTATCTGCCAGAAAAGACTAAACACTGTCTTCTCTGGCAGACAATTTCCTAATCCTGTCCAAATCGGATTCTGCTGAAAAAAATTCTAAAATCGTCAACGTACGGCGGATAACAATATATAGAGGATGTGCGAAGGCATGTAACTATATCAAAGGAGATATTACCCGAACACCAAACACCAAATTTGAAACAATTTGTCGAAAAATGTGACATAAATCATCAAAATACTGAATATCGTTAGGTACAGTTATATTGGGTCTTTGTGAAAATGTAGACCTTTGTAGTCAATTATCTACCAGGGAAGACGATGCCTATTGCGAGTTCCAAATACCATTTTTAAAAAATATAACTAAAATCGTCAAAGTAGCGAATATCGGGAGGTACCAATATACGTCGGATATGGACCTGTGTAGGCAACTTCCTGTCATAGGAGATTGTACCCGAATACCAAATGCGAAATTTTAAACAATTCATCGAAAAATGTGACATAAATCACGAAAAACCAAATATCGTTAGGTACAGTTATAGGGGTCCTTTCAAAAATGTAGACCTGTGTAGCTAATTATTTGCCAGGGATTGCGATGCCTATTGCAAACTCAAAATATAAATTAAAAAAAAAATAATACTGGAGGTACTTACATATGAGGGATATGCAACGGCCGTAGGATGGTACCGGAATATAAAATGCAAAATTTTAAACAATTCGTTGAAAAATATGACACAAATCGTCAAAATACTGAGTATCATTAGGTAACTCTAACTATATCTATGGCGAAAATGTAGACATGTATAGCCAATTATTTGCCAGGGAAGGTCATGCCGATTGTGGACTCATTATACAAATTTTGAAAAATTTAACTAAAATCGTCAAAGTAGTGGTATATATATCAATGGTGGTATAAATATATATGGAGGATATGTGAAGAAGTAGGCCTGTATATGCTACTTTCCATCATATGAGATGTTGCCCGACCACCAAACACTAAATTTTAAACAATTCCTAAAAAATGTGGCATAAAACCACAAATTACCAAATATCGGTAGGTTGTATTGGTACTTTCGAAAATGTAAACCTTTGTTGTCCACCATTAAAGGCGATGCCGATTGCGGACACATAATACCAATTTTGGAAATAATTCCATTAATAAATCTGGATAAAATTTCACTAAATTCCGAATATCGGGAGGAATCGTTCTATTTAGACTATATCAAAACTTGCACCTTTATGAACAGTTCTTTGCCAGGTTGTCTTCTACATACCGGGAACACAAAATACTAATTTACAGTAAATTCTTTTCGAAACTCTGACTAAAACTCGGAATGTATCTTAAATCTGGTGGTACCTTTATATTGAAACTACGTCAGACCTATATAATCCTTATATACAGTATTTTCAGAATACTATGTTAGGTAGGAGAGCACTCTACGTATTTTATGCATGCGTATTTTTTTTTTTTTTTTGGTTCATTGTATAGCTGAAGAAATGTCATAAATCGTACAAAAGGGTTGTATCCCTTATAAACGAAGCCTTGAAAAAATATTCCTCCACGTTGCCTTTAGTTCTTGAAAAAATATTCTTTAAAAAATCTATGTTTCATTTGGTCCTTGAAAAGTGATTCTTAAAAAAATCACGCTTCTCTTGGTCCTTGAAAATATTGTTTTTTTTTTTTTTAAATCCACATTTCCTTTGGCCCTCAAAAAAAATTGTTAAAAAATGCACGATTCTCTTAGCCCTTGAAAAAATATTCCTACGAAACACACGTTTCATTTGGTCCTTGAAAAAACATTATTTCCAAAATCCACGTTTCTTTTGCATCTTGAAACTATTCTTTAACAATTCCGTGTTTATGACTTAATGATCCTTGAAAAAAAAATTCTTTAAAAATTCCACGTTTATGGTCTTAAGGAACCTTGAAAAAATATTCTTTAAAAATTCCACATATATGGCCCCATGGATCCTTGGAAAAATTTTCTTTAAAAATCCCACGTTTATATCCTTCAGGGGTCTTGAAGAAATATTCCCTAAGAAATCCACGTTTCTGTTGGTCCTTAAAAAAATATTCCGTAAGAAATCCACGATTCTGTTGGTCCTTAAAAAATATTACGTAAGAGATATACGTTTCTGGTGGTCCTTAAAAAATATTCTTTAAAAATTCCACGTTTATAGCCTTAAGTTTCCTTAAAAATATTCCTTAAAAAATGCACGTTTCCGTTGGTTCTTAAAAAAATATTCCTTAAAAAATGCACGTTGGTTGGTTCTTAAAAAAATATTCCTTAAAAAATCCACGTTTCCGTTGGTTCTTAAAAATCCAGGTTTCTATTGGTTCTGGAAAAAATATTCCCTAAAATATCCACGTTTCTGTGGGATCTTGAAAATATATTCTTTAAAAATTCCACATTTATAAACCTAAGGGTCCTTGAAAAAGCATTCTTTAAAAAATCAACGTTTCGGTTCTTGAAAAATTATTCTTTAAAAATTTCACATTTCAGTTGGTCCTTGATAAAAATATTTTTTTATAAACTCACGTTACTGTCGGGCCTTGAAAAAATATTCTTTAAAAAATACACGTTACTGTGGGTCCTTAAAAATATCCTTTAAAAAATGCAGGTGTCTGTTGTTTCTTTAAAAAGTATTCGTTAAAAAATCCTCGTTTCTGTTGGTCCTTGAAAAAATATTCTTTAAAATATTCACGTTTGTAGCCTTAAGGGACTTTAAAAAAATATCCTTTAGAAAAATCCATTTTTGTTGCCTAAAGGGTCCTTAAAAATATGCTTTAAAAATTCCTCGTTTAAAGCCTAAAAGATCCTTGAAAAAATGTTATTTAAAAAATCAAAGTTTCTTTTAGTCCTTAAAAAACTCCGGGTTTAGTTGGTCTGTAATTGTGGCCTACAAATTCAAGATATTTAGTTTTTGGTGCATTTTATACCCTAAATATTATGCGAACATCTCGAAAAATTATTGGATTCTATTTTGACCCTATCCTTGACTTTGATTTCTATTTTGAGCCCCCAAAAAAGGGGTTAAATACCTAAAACATTTAGAAACACGAGCCATTGGAAGTACAATTTTGGCTTCGTTCAATTGATTTTTTTCTTTGATTTATAAATTGGCTAATCTATTCTTTTAATTTTTTTTTTTCAAATTTAATCATTGCATTTTTTTCATTACCCAAACTCAACTCCCAGTTTTCGTCATTTTAAATTTATTTACTACTTTAAATTTATCCTTAAGAAAATATATTTTCTTTTTGCAACTTTAATGTTATTCAAGGTTTTCAGACTTTGGTGAAGGAAAAGCCAAGATGACAAAATTGGATGGACTTAAAAGAGATGTTGTCTTTTTTGATTTTCATTTTTTGTTTTTGTTTTGGCAAGGGTGGAGTATAATAAAATTTGCTTAAGCAGCCTTCTCCTTTGCCTTTAATATGCCGCCACTTGATTTCTTTGAAAGCCAATGCAAAAGCAAGAAAAGCCACGGCAGTGGTGGCAGCACCACCAGCATCGTCATCATCAAAAGTAGCGGCATTGCCATCATCAGCATCATCACAACCCTGGACGGAAGACAAAAACGAAAAACACTACCAAGAACTCGAAGCTCGAAGAAGTAGCATCAGAAGCTGTGTCAACGTCAACATGTTGTAAGCTAATATCGACTAATTTTCGTTTCGGAAAAAAAGGGAAATCAAAGCGTGCGGAGGTATATTTCGTTTCGTGCATAAAATGAAAGTTTTATAACACAATTTAAAATATGGCATGTCATAATACTTTAAATTCATAGTTTTACTTCTTTTGCGATGCGATACGAAATGATGTTATTTTGTTTGTAAAGAAAGCTGGCAAGCAAACAAACAAACAAATCGTTAGGAACATGAAAAGGGGAAGCGCAAAAAACGAACGATTGTGATGAAGGTCATTAGACGCAACATTTCTTATGGACCATAAAGAAAATATCGAATTTTATACAAAATGTTAATGGCTAGAGATATTCATAAAATTTTGTTTGTTTAACCAAACCGATTGAATGAAATTTAAGACTAGATGAAGAACTTTGTGGATTTTTTTAAATAACAAAAGGAACAAAGGATCGCTTTAACAACTTTTTAGGAATTCTATAACTATTATATTTCAATGGAAAAATGTTGCGAATATTTTTCCACGGATTTTCAATTGGGAGAGGGAAAATGACCCCTTCGGTGTTATGGAAACCATTTTAATTACACTGTGCAACATAAAACATGCAGGAAACCCCTAGCGGATTACGATAGTAGAGAAAGACGAAGCATATTCTCGTTTTTAAAGATTGCATCGCAATGTAACTAAAATTGATTGGAAATTCCCCTCCATTTCTATATTTTTTGAAATATTCGGATTAAGATTCCCTGAAATTCGTTGACTTTATCTGAATTTATTGAAAATTTTGCAGAAAAGCGAGAATCATATATTAGTCCTCTTTTTTCAAGATAAAGCTATAAATCCCCTTTAAAGAGGACCTTCGCAAGTCAAAATAGTCTACAAAAATTACTTATCATAAAATTGTACCGTAGGTCCTGACGTCAAATCTCTAAATTTTACTCAAATTTCAGAAATTCATATTTATTAAAACAAGTATCAGTCGGTTTTGCCCACAGATGTATACCCTTAGCCAATTTTCAATTATTTAAATGTATTTTTACTTCTGTTATCATTATTCAAATGTTTGACCCTCTATGGAGTAGGTTTCGAAGGAATAGGCCAATATTTTCCATTTAGTATCGGACCTAAATATATATGGTGTGGATATAGGAGGTCTGGACTATACTGGTTACTTCCTTCATTTTGTATGAGATATGTGATAATTTTTAGAAAATGTTAAAATGTGGTTGTGGTAGCACATATAGTCAACCGAAGTATTCCATTTTCCATAATTCGTCTAAAACTGATACGAATATTGGCATGGTTCTGGTTAAGAGACTTGTTTCGCAAGTTAGCTCACTCCTTTCGCAAGCTATGACAGATAAAGGTATTGAAAATTGTAAAATTTTGAGAAAGAGTCTTCTGTTACCCGCAGGTTCGCAGGTATTTATCATCTTCACAGCAGATCGTGTGCTAGAAAAAAGTCTATGTGAAATTTGAAGAGAGTTAGATGCATATTTCGCCTTCTTTGAGCGTATTGTTTACTGAAATCTTAAACCATGGTTTTGGGAGGTACCGTCTTTATAACAGATCTTACAAGTATAAAGATGTCCCAACCTGAATTTGATGTAATTTCGCGTTTTATGAACTTCATGGATATTGAAATAGTTTTAACTTTTTTTGGTGGAAGTACTTAAGGAGTGGATCGATATATTCCATTTTCACACCAGACCTTGAGTTAATAAAAATATTGTGAAGTGTGTAATTTGAAGATAATCGGACTTTTACTTCACATTTTTTAAGAGTTATAATTATTCACCATTTTGACCCTTTGTGGGGTAGATACTTGATGGAGTGGACCGATATTGTCTATTTTCGCACCTGATCTACAACTGATGCAAATGTTGAGATTTGCAAAGTTGGAGCAAAATCGGACTATTCTTTCTCTTTGGACTCTAAATGTCCTGAAACGGATATGGTCCAAAGAGACCTACAGTCTAGAACCGTTATTTCGATAATGAACCATTTGGTTGTATTAAATGATATCTACCATCTCTCGTTCCATATGACTGAGTCTTAAAGTCGGTCGGGGCCGACTTTATGATACCCTACACCACTTTGCTAATTTAATAGAGCTGCGCTTAACAATTAAAAGTTTTTATGGGAGAATTCAATCCTACACGCTATGATTTTAGTTATAATTTAAATTTCAAAGGGCTAAATATGCCTAAGCATTTGTATCTTTTAAATTCGGACTTGTATTGCCCATTTGGTGCACAATTAATTTGAAATCGGATAAAAATATATATGGGAGCTATATCCAAATCGGAACCGATCTCGATAAAATTTGGCAAAGATATTTCTGAGCTGTATTTGATATATTTCCCTGAATATCGTTGTTACGGAGTGCATATTACGGCTGTGGGTAACAAATACAACAAATCGGATGAACAGTATATATGGGAGCTATAGCTATATCTGAACCGATCTTCACCAAATTTGACATACTAGCTTCTAGACTAAATTCGGTCGTAAGTGCCAAATTTCATCCAATTTGGGCAAATATTAGACGTTTGGTGCACAATCAAAGGTAAATCGAATGAAGTTATATATGGGAGCTATATCCAAATCTGAACCGATCTCGATGAAATTTATCAAATGTATTTCTGAGCTGTATTTTATATATTTCCCCAAATATTGTTGTTACAGAGTGCATATTACGGCGGCGGATGACAAAAATAACAAATCGGATGAACAATATATATGGGAGCTGTAGCTATATCTGAACCGATTTCGATCAAATTTGGCATTTATTTATTTATTTTCAGGCCTAATTTGGTTGTATGTATAAAATTCCATACTATTCGGGCTGATATTACACGTTTGGTGCACAATAAAAAGCAAATCGGACGAAGATATATATATGAGAGCTATATCTAACTTTTGACCGATTATCTCCAATTTCAGTAGGGTTCGTCCTCGGGCCAAACAAATGTTGTTTGGAAAATTTCATCTCAATCGGATAATAAATGCGACCTGCATTTTGTTCACAAGAATACATGGACATACGGACGGACGGACAGACGGACTGACATGCATAAATCAGCTCAGAAAGTGATTCTATGCAGATCATCAAAAGGAACTATGGTTCTATCTCGTTTCCTTTTGCCTGTTACATACAAATGCACAAAGACATAATACCCTGATCCCCTTGTGGTATAGGGTATAAAAATTGATACCCGTGCCTTCTATTTTCAGTTCTTTTATCATAATTTGCTGGAGCTTTCCTGTAATTATTGAAAAAATATTAGTTTGTCGCACAGTGTTGTTGTCATTTATCAAAGGCATCATTTCTATATAATCTTTTGTTCTTTTACCACAGATAACAAAGACAAAAATTCTTTTAAAACTGTTTTCCTTGGAAAAATATCTCAGAAGTAGACAAGGAATCAGAAACAGTTAAGCCGCAATATCGAAATCAAAGTGCGGAAATGAAATGTGATATTTTCCATTTTTAGATTAAGTTTTAGGCATTTTATATAGAAAACACCAAATTGTCGATTGAAGACAGCTCTGATTCCACTATGATATGCAATCAAATTTAACTCGCTGCAAATAGAATTTTTATTGACAAACTTTGACGAATTAACAACTTTTTCACACATTATTGCATTATTTTCTTCTGATTCATCACCCAAAACCAACCACACTTACATTCGAACAATCCCCACATCCTCCAATTCTTATCTATTTTCCCGCAACACCTTGCCATGCCTTGTGCACTTGTGCAAAACTTTTCGATTACAACAGGCAAATGCCTTAATAATTAAATGAGTTTTAACTACCTACCAACAAAAGTTTTTGGTAATAAAATGTCTAATTTTTCAATTACCTTTAAATGTTGTTATCTGGCTGATGGCAAACAACATGTGTGTGTGTGTGCGTGCGTGTGCTGGCATGATTACGATGATACATTGCAACATTTCGGAGAAGTCTTCTTCTACTTCGTCATACCAAAAAACAATTACACCGAGTAAAAGTAAGTTTAAAATGTTGTTGAAAAGTTGTTGCTGTTGTTGTTGTTTTTTACGGTGTAATAGATAAAATATGCCCACAAATAATTTGTGTTGTTAAACTATTTTGCATATTTTCAAAATGGCATGGCAGACAACAATAAAAAAACGACAACAGCTGTAAACAGGTATGCATCAGGATGGGTGAATGAAAGTATTTTTTCAAATTTCGTATTAGAATTTTTTGAAATAAAAGTTAAAGTTAAATTTGATGGAAAATTTTGCGAGTTGAAAAAAGGGAATGAATTTTTTTATTTTTGAAAATATTTAAATTAATATTAAATTGTTAAAAAGGTATAATTTAACATATGTTCCAAAAAAAAAAAAAAAAAAAAAAAAAAACATTGCTGACAAAAGTATGCATAATTAATTTATAAAAAAAAAAAAAACAATAAAGAAAGTCCTAAAGTCGGGCGGGCCGACTTTATGATACCCTACACCACTTTGCTAATTTTGTTATCCAAATCTGAACCAATCTCGATAAAATTTGGCAAAGATATTTCTGAGCTGTATGATATATTTCCCCAAATATTGTTGTTACAGAGTGCATATTACGGCTGCGGAGGACAAAAATATCAAATCGGATGAATAATATATATGGGTGCTATAGCTATATCTGAGCCGATTTCGATCAAATTTGGCATACTTATTTTCAGGCATAATTTGGTTGTATGTGCCAAATTCCATACTATCCGGGCTGATATTACACGTTTGGTGCACAATAAAAGGCAAATCGGACGAAGATATATATGGGAGCTATGTATAATTTTTTACCGATTATCTCCAATTTCAAATGGGTTCGTACTTGGGCCAAACAAATATTGTTTAGGAAATTTCATCTCAATCGGATAATAAATGCGACCTGCATTTTGTTCACAAGAATACATGGACAGACGGACTGACATGCATAAAGCAACTCAGAAAGTGATTCTATGGAGATCTTCGAAAGTAACTATGGGTCTATCTCACTTCCTTCTCCATGTTACAAACAAATGCACAAAGACTTAATACCCTTACCACTATGTGGTGTAGGGTATAAATATATATTCTCAAAATCACCCATCGCTCTTTTTTAATCGAATGTCATATGTCTATGAAATAAAGACCTACATTATTAGTAAAGATTTCAAATAGTATTCTATTTATGGAAGGCCAATTGCTGACTACTTATTCTATAGATACAGTTTTGATGGGCCTTTCATTGTAACATCTGGATTTGTTCTTGGTTGGGTTCCAGATAATGTAGATCCCTTGGTGCACCACTTGGATCTTATATCTACTGAAAACCACTTGAAGAGGTTTTCTGTCTATCGTTATTCTGTAGGTATTCTGTCTACAGAAGAACACTTGATGGGTATTTTCTCAATAGAATATTTCTGATCAAGTTAAGGGGTCTTAAAACCTCTTCTATTTCCCCAGTTTTCTCCCTATAGAAGACACTTTCATATATCTTCCATAAGTTAAAGGTATTGTAAAAATTCTTCTGTTTATAAAAGACCTCTGAAGGGATCCTTCACGTATAGCACATATACATTAGGTTCCGAACGAAATGAATTAGGTTGATAAAATTTTACTCAAGTGTGTCTGCGGGACTTTTGGTATTGAAAATGGACCATGTAGATCCACGTCTTCGTATAGCCCTCATATAACGGTACCTCCCGATACGCGGTATTTTGATGATTTTTGTGACATTATTTACGGGAATTGTTTCAAATTTGGTATTTAAAGTTCGAAATGGATACTAGAGCCTAAGACAGAAAATTGTCTGTGCAGGTCTACGTCTTCGTATAGTTCCCATATAAGTGTACCTCCAGATATTCGGTATTTTGATGATTTTAGAGACATTATTCACCGGAATTGTTTCGAATTTTGTATTTGAAGTTCGTAATGGATACTACATCCTAACACAGAAAATTGTCTGTCCAGGTCCACGTCTTCGTATAGCCCCTATAAAACGGTACCCCCGATATTCAGTATTTTGATAGTTTTAGCGACATTATTCACCGAAATTGTTTCGAATTTGGTATTTGAAGTATTTTGATGGTTTTAGCTACATTATGCACCGAATTTGTTTATTGAAGTTTAGCGTTTGGATATTGTAATGGCGTATGACAAAAGTAGCCTTTGCAGGTTCATGTCATCATATAGGGCCTAATATAATGGCTACATTCGGTGATTTTAAGATTTTAACAGAATTATTAACGGATGTTTTTTTTGAAAATTGCCAAAATCATATTTAAAGTTCGGCCCTGCCAAACTCACACCCTTTTTTACTTGTTTTATAAAAGATTCCTTGATGGGTATATCTATGTATTCCTTTTGGGATCCTCTGTATAATGGTGATATTTCCACTTTAAAGATACCCTGCGGGTTGTTCCGTCAATGTTGGCCCCTTATTGTATTTTGCTACACAATGGACTTTATGGGTCTTCTTGCTATAGAAGATATTTTTTATCGATATTTGCTTAATAGAATGACACTTAATGTGTTTATCTTATGAAGAAAGAAATAAAGTAAATTTGGTACATCCAAAATGTGTCATACAACAGTTGTAGACCCAAGGTCTCTTTGCACGAAATCCGTTTCAGGGTATTTGATGTCGATCTAGCCATGCTCTACCCACGGCCAGCCCTTCTGTACAGGGTGAGATAAAAAAACATTTTTTTTTTTTTTGTTAAATTTTATTCAATGAAAGCAAAAATGTCGGAAATAGCATCAAATTTTAGATAAGTTTAGATTTGTTCGAATTAGTCACCTTTGGCATGAATTATGGCCTTCAAACGGCAATGAAACTGTATGGTTCTTCTAGTTGGAGGAGAGCTTCTAATAAGTTTTCTGTGCTGGGTCTTTTACTCCACCCCTTCTTCTTTTAGGGACTGTTTGTCTACAGGTGCTTCCTTGGTGGGGCTTTTTGAAAATCATGAGGTTTTTCTTTATGGGTCTATTAGGATATATACCTTATTTTCCCGTACCTCATAATAATCGATATATCGAAGATTTAATTCATATTTATACGTTTTTTTACAATTTTTCCATTGTAAGCTCTAACTAGCGAGAAAAAAAATATATTGCTCGACATGCGGGCCCCGGCTTTTATATATATATAAGAAAGTTCAAAAGTTTTGTTTTTCAAATAGCAATAATCATTAGAAGTTAGGTCTGGCCGGATTCAACTGATTTTTTACATTTTTTGTTCGTAGGAGATTTCATAAATGTAGAATAATGTAACCTAAATGTCTCCATGCCATTTTTTAACCCGTGTTTTTTTTTTTTTTTTTCTCAAAACTGCCTAGATTTTAAACATTTTCATGATAGCGGAAATAACCCTTTATTTTTATGCATGACCTTGTAAATCTGTAATCAATATAAATGAGAATGTTTAACTTTGCTTTTAACCACCGAGAAGAGAAACAAACCCAAGAAAAAGAAAGCGAGGACATGTAACAAAAATATGTGATTTAGTGTAATTGAAATAAATCGTTTGACAAATGATTACAGCCGAACAAGAAACCCCTTTTCAAAAGAAGCAAGCAAGACGAATTCCAAGGAATCTAACATTTCACAAAGAAGAAACATATGTACACACATACACAGGGGCTGTATGCACACAAAGCATAAGCCAGCGGAATAACCCCCCAACGATATGTTAGCATCACAGCCAAGCAAACCCAGTAGTGAAAGTTCAATAGATTTGGAAAAAGTCACATGATTTTCAAAACATCTGAGAGCAAAGTGTGCAAAATCTTAAGAACTGAATCAGGGTGGGGCAGGGTTACCGTTGTTCGACTAAAGTCGCAATTTGTAACTTTTTGAAAGACTAGCGATATTTTAATACCCTACACCACATAGTACTATGAGTATTATGTATTTGTGTATGTGTTTGTAACATGGAGAAGGAAGCGAGACCCTTAGTTACTTTTGAGGATCCTCATAAAATCACTTCCTGAGTTGATTTATACATGTCAGTCCGTGCATCCGTCTTTCCATGTATCTTTGTGAACAAAATTCAGGTTGCATTTATCATCCGATTGAGATGAAGAACGGTCCTATTGAAATTTGTGATAATCGGATCAGATTTAAATATAGCTTCCACATATCTTCAATCGATGAGTGTGCACCAAATGGCCAATATCAGTCTAAATGACCTGCAGTTTGATACAAATTTGCTGAAAATCGGTTCAGATATACCTATAGCTCTCATCTATATACGTTCCATCGGATTTGGGATTTTAAGTCCACACACACGTAATATGGACTCCCCAAGAATGATATTTGGTACCAGCCCAGAAATTCCTCTGTCTTTTAGCGAGATCGGATTAGATTTGTATATTGCTTCCATATATATCTTCAACCGATATCAGGTTTATATATTGTGCACTAAATGGCTAATATCAGCCCAAATTAACTGAATTCAGTCTAAAAACAAGTGCTTTAAATTTGGTGAAAATCGGTTCAGATATAGCTATAGCTCCCATATATTCACAATTTCATCCGATTTGATGTTAAAGTCATTCACATCCTTTATATGCACTCCACAACAATAGTTGTAGGTGCCAGATATCAAATATAGCTTCGAAATACGTGCATCAAATTTTGTCAATATCGATTCGGACATGGATATAGCTTCCATATATATCTTTATCCGATTTCAATCTTTTCTGCATTAAATGGTTAATATCAGTCCAAATGGAGTGAATTTTGGCACTTCCTACCGAATACAGCATAGAAGCATATACAGGGTGAGTTAAAAAAAACTGCAACAAAGTCAAACGCCATAATTTTTAAATTTTTTTAATTTTATTGAAAGAAAGCAAAAAATGTCGGAAATAGCATCAAATTTTAGAATAAGTTTAGACTTGTTCGAATTGGTCACCTTTGGCACGAATTATGGCCTTTAAACGGGCAATGAAACCATTACACGCTGCCCGAATGTTGCTCTGAGGTATTTTGGCCCATTCCTGGCGAAGCGCTTGCTTGAGGTGATCGACACTGTGGTATTTTTTAGTGCCAACCAACATTGTGAGCTGGAAATGAAGCGAGGAACTTCATTTTGTAACCATTCTTGGGTGGCGCGGGCTGAGTCCAAGATCTGTGGAATGTCCAAGGTCTGTGGCCAAAATGTTTGCTTACCCAAGGCTTTAATACATCTTCCAGAATATTTTCTCGATAATATTTGGCATATATTCTGATGCCACGGTCGATTAATACGAGCGGAGAGCGACCATCGGCTGTTGTAGCGGCCCACACCATCACCATGGTCGGCGCTTGAGTTCAGGTGGCCAAGCGAAGGTGTACATTTTCAGCTGACCTCTTTGGCAAGTAAACGCGATCAGTTTGTTTGTTTACAAACTGCTGGACAACGAATGTTTTCTCATCGGAGACGGAGAAAACCAAATTCGGCAGTTCACCACTTTCGGTCAAGCGAAGCAACTCTTCAGCTATTTTGAGTCTATTTTCTTTCTGTTGCGGTCTAAGTTCTTGCACTTTTTAGAATTGTAATGGCTTTACCCCGAACTCATTTTGCAATATTTGCCGATATGTTCAGCTCACGAGCCATTTTTCGGCCACTCCGATGCGGGCTTTGATCAAGTCGCTTCTTTACATTTCGAACCATTTCTGCTGATCCACTTCCACTTCCTTGACGTCGGGCTATGTTACCAGTATCACTGAAACGAGCGATGGTACGAAACACAAAAGATTTATTCACATTTAAATGCTGGAGTGCTCTAACGATAGCCACTTGTGGCATTCCTGTCAAATATAAAGAAATCATTCCATCACGCTTGAATTCCATCACGAATAACTTTTTTTCCGGAAAATTCTCACCAATATGCTTTTGTACGCTTGTAAACAATATAATGAGCTGTCACTGGAATAATTTTAACTGCTGTCGGATGAGTGGCTTAGAAATGACAGCTGTCTGAAGTTGGTTGTAGTGTTTTTATCTCACCCCGTGTGCCAAATTTGGTGCAAATCTGCTCAGATATAGCTATAGCTCGCATATATTTTTTTCATCCGATTTAGGGTTTTAAGTGCTTCATTTGCGTAATATGCACTCCACAGTAATTTTGATACCAGATAACTGACGGAGCTCACAATTACCCCTGTCAAATTTTATAGATCCTAGATATATGTTAACCGATTTCAGTTTTTTTTTTGTTGCACCAAATGGCTAATAGTAATATAGGTTATCACATAGTTTGCCCCCACCGACTTTTGTCCTTTGCTAAGATTTGTTTTTTATAGTTTTTTTATACCCTACAACACATAGTGGTAAGGGTATTAGTCTTTGTGCATTTGTTTGTAACATGGAGAAGGAAGCGAGATTGGTCTATCTCTATAGTTACTTTTGAGGATCTCCATAGAATCACTTTCTGAGTTGATTTATGCATGCCAGTCCGTCTGTCCGTCCGTCTGTCCATGTATTGAACAAAATGCAGATCGCATTTATTATCCGATTGAGATGAAACTTTCCAAACAACATTTGTTTGGCCCAAGGACGAACCCTATTGTAGTTGGAGATAATCGGTCAAAAATTAGATATAGCTCCCATATATATCTTTGTCCGATTTGCATTTTTTGTGCACCAAACGTGTAATATCAGCCCGAATAGTATGGAATTTTGCACATACAACCAAATTAGGCCTGAAAATAAGTATGCCAAATTTGATCGAAATCGGTTCAGATATAGCTATGGCTCCCATATATATTGTTCATCCGATTTGTTATTTTTATCCTTCGCAGCCGTAATATGCACTCCGTAACAACAATATTTGGGGAAATTTATTAAATGCAGCTCAGAAATATCTTTGCTATATTTTATCGAGATCGGTTCAGATTTGGATATAGCTGCCATATATAACTTCGTCCGATTTACCTTTTATTGTACACCAGACGTCTAATATTTGCCCAAATAAGATGGAATTTGGCACACACTACCGAATTGAGTCTAGAAGCTAGTATGCCAAATTTGGTGAAGATCGGTTCAGATATAGCTATAGCTCCCATATATATGGTTCATCCGATTTGTTGTATGTGCTACCCACAGCCGTAATATGCACTCCGTAACAACGATATTCAGGGAAATATATCAAATACAGATCAGAAATATCTTTGCCAAATTTTATCGAGATCGGTTCAGATTTGGATATAGCTCCCATATACATCTTTATCTGATTTCGAATTAATTTTGCACCAAATGGACAATACAAGTCCGAATTTAAAAGATACAAATGCTTCGGCATATTTAGTCCTTTGAACTTTAAATTACAATTATAATCATAGCGTGTATGATTAAATTCTCCTATCAAATCTTTTAATTGTTGTGTGGAGCTCTACTAAATTAGCTATGTGGTGTAGGGTATCATAAAGTCAGCTCCGCCCGACTTTAGGACTTCCTTTACTGTTTTTTTTTTTGCCTTCGACAAAACTTCAGATTTTATCCAAGATTTCTGTTGGAGGAATGGTCAAAACTTCATTGGACGCCAAATCGAAAATTTCGAAGCGATTTCTGTCTAAACTCAGAAAATATGGTTTGCTGGGATTAAAAAAAAACACACACACACATCATGGGGTGTGTGAATGTTAGACCTTTTTTCTTCTTATCTTATTTTCTCAATGGTATTACATATTTACCACGCTACTGTAACACACATATCAGTATACCCCATTTGTATTTTTTGTTTGTATGTATATTTACTGAGTGACCTTAGTGAGATTTAAAAATTGGATAAAAGAACTGAATAAATCGAATATAAGGAAGCGATTACAATGGAGTCAATTGAAATCGAAAACGAGAAGACAATTGCTCTGAGAGGTCATAATGTGGCTGTAACCGATTGGGGATGTGAAGCAATGAAAAGTGTTGTTCGAATTGCAATAAATGTGTTATAATTTGGTATGAAAAATGCAAAGAGAGTGAGAGAGAGAGAGGGAGGAAAGGGAAAGTGTTTATTGAAGAGAAAAACTTGTAGAAAACAAGACGATACTTAATATAGTCTCAGTATAGGCTGGGTATTACCCAATTTGAATAAAATTTGAAATTATTCTGAATAAAACTCTGCAGCATGCATAGAAAAACTATAAACAGATATTCCTACTTTCTCCCCCATCTCCCCTTCCTCTCCTTTTTTGAAGATTTTCCAAAATGAAAGTGAGAAGGACTTTGGAAACATTTTCCATTTGCCTTTCTCAACATTCTAAATCTTCTGTGTCCAATCGATATATAACGATACTTGTTTCTAGTTTTAAATTATCTTTTTGTTTTGATAACAATTCAGATTTTTTTGTTTTTCGTTTTTCATTTGGTGGAAAACAATTTTCTCATGGGTATGAGATGTGACACAATGCCTGGCGTTGTTTAGTTGTTTACTGTATTTTTTATGGGCAGTTATCATCAATAATGAAATGTTTTTTTTTTGGTTTGGTATACGACTCTATACCGACTTCGTCGTCGTAGAGGCCAACAACTTGTGTCTCTCAGTGGAATCGATTTCGTTTCGTGTTTTTTTTTTTTTTTTTTTTCATTTTCTTTGTATCCAATAAATATGGGTCATTTAAACTTTAATAACATAATTTAACTTTTTTCTTGCGATAATGGAGTGGGACTGTCTGTTTGTGCCGGCATGCGGCGACTCAACGGAAACTGAAATGATTTTCTTATAAACGATAAATAAATGATGCATATCTAAAGGGGTTAGGAAGTGGTGGGCATTATTTCGTTGTGTAGACGATTTCTTCACATCCATGTCAGGCGTGAAAATTCCACTTTCGTTTAAAGCATAATATTTGAAGTTTGAAGAAGGCAGAATGTGTAAATCGCCAAGGGACTCACAATATCATTTGAAGGAAGTATTTGATATAGTTAAATTGAATAATGTTTTACTGGGTCTGGACGATATCGTGGACTTATAAATGGGGGCAAAGTACTCAGAAGGAACTCCTTGGGTGGATTTTCAGACAATTCCATTGAATAATTTAGCTAAAATCATTAACATACCGGATATCGGGATGTACGGTACGAACTCCTTGTGTGGGTCTTTTAGGCAATTCCATTGAAAAAATGTGGCTAAAATCATCAAAGTACCGGATATCGAGGGGCACCGTTACATGGGGGCTATACGATATCGTGGACCGATGTAGCTCATCTTGGAACGAGACCTGCCTGCAGACAAAAGACTGATCTGTGCAAAATTTTAGCTTCCTATCTTAATTCGTTTTAACTATAGCGTGATTACAACATACGATGAACGGACGGTCAGGGGTAAAACGTCATAGAATTTTACGCTGAGCAAGAATATATAAACTTCGTTAGGGCTAAAATTATTATTTTGGTCAGTTACAAACGGCATGACGAACTTAACATACTCTCCATACTATGTAAGGTAGAAGGTATAAAAAAGTCACATGACATCTGAAAGAGATATGTGCGATTGAGGTAGAAGGAAGATTCGAATGAAGGAGAAGTGTTTCTTACTCTCTTGTCTCATGGTGGTGAATTTCTTATATTTTCTCTTGAGCTTTACATTTGGGATTGGATTTATTATCCTTAAGAAGAGCAGACACCGTTTATACGCACTAAAATTTTTTGAAACATTTCGGGAAAAAGGGAGGTTATAATTATACGCTCCACCATTCATCATCATTACATCATTCTGTTAGCAACACCACGTCGAAGACCCCAAAAACTATGTATATTCTTGATCTGCGTAAAAATTAAGTGTATGTCTTGCTGTCTGTCTTTTGAAATCACGATAGAGTCCACATTATTTGTTGTAGACCTTTGAAATTTGGCAAAAAGATTAAAAAAGATATTATATGAAGGCTGATAGGTATTGAAATTGGGTTCAAGTTTATTTATAGCCTCCATACAACGATAACTTCAGATTTTTGAAGGTTTCTGCCAAAATTTCCAATTAAGAGGGAACTTGACAATTAAGGTTTTTGATAAATCTGTTCTCTTCTTGTACTTGGGTATGGCCTTCATATAACGCAACCTCCCGGTTTTTGATATTTTGAAAGCTTCAATTTCCAACCAAATTACATGAAACTTGAAAATTAGGATCCTCGGTAGATTTGTTCTCTCCTTACAACGGTAACCTTCCGATATTCGGTATGTTGATGATTTCCGCCACATTTTCTTACGGATTTGTCTAAAAAATTGTATTTGTAGTTCCGGTGGCGCAACATTGCATGTGTAGGTCCATGTTTTCGTATAGCCCCCATATAATGGTACCTACCGATATTCAGTACTTTAATGGTCTTAGTCAAATTATTTACAGGTTTGTCAAAAATGTGAACATGTAGCTCGTATTGGGTTCCAGCTGTGGTGGCGGTACATTGTGCATATAGGCCCACTTTTTCGTATACCCATGTGACGGTACCTCCCGATATTCGGGATTTTTTGATGATTTTCGCCACAATTCTTTACGGAATTGTCTAAAAAATGATATTTTTAGTTCCGGTGGCGGAACATTGTACATATATGTCCACGTTTTCGTATAGCCTCTATATATCTGTACCACTCGATATACGGCGTTTTTATGTTTTAGTCACATTTTTAACGGATTTGTCCAAAAATTGGCAATTGTAGTTCGTAATCGGTTCTAGCTCCGATGACAGAACATTGCATGGATAGGTCCACGTTTTCCTACGCGCACATATAACGGTACTCACTGATATTCGGTATTTTGATAATCCTAGTCAATTTTACCCACGAAAATGTCTCAAATTTGGTATTTAAGAAAATTTGGTAGATAACAATCCTTAAAGTATAAAATTGTCTATATAGGTTCCCGTCACCCACTTTATGTTTTTTATACCCTCCACCATACTATGGAGGGTATATTAATTTTGTCATTCCGTTTGTAACTCCTCGAAATATTCATGTCAGACCCAACAAAGTATATATATTCTTGATCAGCGTAAAATTCTAAGGCGATTTAGCCATGTCCGTCTGTCTGTCTGTGTGTCTGTCTGTCTGTCCGTCTGTCTGTTTGTCTGTCTGTTGTAATCACGCTATCTTTCGAACAAATTGAGATAGAATGCTAAAATTTTGCACACATGTATATTTTCCCAGTAGGCAGGTGAAGTTCGTAAATGGGCCATGTAGGTCCGAGTTATCATATAGCCCCCATATAACGGTACCTCCCGATATTCGGTATTTTGATGATTTTAGCGACATTATTCACCGGAATTATTTCAAATTTGTTATTTGAAGTTCGTAATGGATACTAGAGCCTAAGACAGAAAATTTTCTGTGCTGGTCCACGTCTTCATATAGCCCCCATATAACGGTACCCCCGATATTCGGTATTTTGATGATTGTAGCGACATTGTTTACCGGAATCATTTCAAATTTGGTATTTGAAGTTCGTACTTCATCCAAAGTCAAAAAATGAGCCATGTAGGTCTACGTCTTCATATAGCCCCCATATAACGGTACCCCCCGATATTCGGTATTTTAATGATTTTAGCGACATTATTTACAGGGATTCTTTCAAATTTCGCAGGTGAAGTTCGTAATGGATACTTCAGCCCATGACAGAAAATTGTCTGTGCAGGTCCACGTCTTCGTATAGCCCCCATATAACGGTACCCCCCATATTCGGTATTTTGACGATTTTAGCTACATTATAAACAGATTTTTCTTCAAGTTTCGCATTTAAATATTGTAATAATTTATGACAAAAGTTGCCTATGCAGGCCCACGTCGTCGTATAAGCATTCGGTATTTTTAAGGTTTTAACAGAATTTTTAACGGAATTTTTTTTTTTTTTTTTTTTTTTTTTTTGGAAATTGCCAAATTTGTACCAAATGGTGGAGGGTATTAAAAGTTCGGCCCGGCCGAACTTACAGCTTTTTTAATTGTTTTTTGAAAGTTTAACAGCATTATCAAAATACTCTTACTGGTATTTGTAATTTAAAGTGGAACACCAAGGCAACACCGGTCTTCTACCAATTGTGATTTAATTCTTTATTCTAATATTTTCAAAGCAAGCCATCTAGTGGCATATAGCAAAATTAAATAAGAACATTCCTCTGCTATTTCTTCATATGTATGTAATTGGTTAATACGCAGTGTAACATTTATCTCCATGTTAATAACATATTTTTCAAAATTACATCTTCACTTATTACATCTTCACGCTGTTAACTTAAGTTTTCGAAATATGTTAAGAGCTTTCGCTTGAAACAAAATCCACAAAAGTTATTGATGCTATAAAGCAGATCTAACTTATTAAGCCAAAGCTTTGAAGTCCACTAAAAAGCTTTTTTAGTGTTTATTTTCTCATACTAACAGATGTCAGCCAAACAGTTTACATTTTCGGCCAATGCCAACCATCATTGCAAGATGTTATTTAACTTGTTTCGAATACCCAATTACTTGTTTCAAATATTTAAAAACTGTTGGATACAACACGCAAATTATGGGCACTTAAATTGTGAAGCTTATTCTATTCTCTTATTCTAAGAATTGTAATTCTATTAAGGTGGGATGTTCGTCTGTCTGGCTTGTTGACGCATATAATAACCATAAATGGGAATATCTGAATTCTTCCAGATTTGACCAGACAAGTTCGAAGATGAACAATATTGGTACCTTGCTGTAATGCTTTAAAAAAACCGAATAGAGTATCAGTCTGAAATTTCTCACCCTAATATATGTATCGGACTTTGATAAGGTATACAAATTGTAATGCAAAAGGAGTAGCTGATAATACTTTTATTATTTTTATTTATTCCAGCTAAGAAAATGGACAATGTCGATCCACTCTTCCAATGCCGAACACGAAAGGTCGTTATTGAAAAAAATAACCCCAAATAAAGTGAACATGGTCCAAGACTAAGCCTAAACTGTACAAGTTGTAATATTTATTATGAGAAATAGGCATGAAATATTATGAGAATTAATTCACAAAAAGACGAAGATTAAATAATAAAATTCATTTCAAAGCACAATGGAAAACATTTCATATGAAACATAGATTAAATTGCAAGCGGTATAGATTTTCCTCCCCAATATGGCAACATCTGCTGTTTTTCGGTTACACATTAGAGATGCTGTTCTTATGCCTCTAAACCCTGTGAGGTCGCTTCAAAAGTTTTTGGCACATAATAAAATAACAAATATTATGTAACAGAACCGTCGGAAAGTTTCAAGCTATAGTAAATATTGTAAAAAGCTTTATATGCTTAAAGCTTCCCTATATAACAGCCAGATAAGCTCCATATATAACATAAAGTTAAATGTGCTGGACATAGAACCATTTTTACCGGTTTGAAGATACATTAATGTTTACGTTGTTTAAATACCAGGGTTCGCAATCTACCTCCAAGTCGTATTGAGGGATAGTGAGTATGTGAATTTATTTAGGATTTTGCCACTTAAGCTGACACCTCTACGTGACGTTTCTGTGATGTTTTCGACAGATATCTCATATTCCCCCTAAAGCTTAGTAATTTTCAATTCACATTGTGAAATAATCAGAACTTTTCGGTGTAGATGTCGCGGTGAATAGCTTTTTCCTAAAACTATTTATTAATTTTATTATACCCTACACCACAAGGTGGTCAGGGTATTATGTCTTGGTGCATTTGTTTGTAACAGACAAAAGGAAACAAGATAGACCCATAGTTTCTTTTGATCATCTGCATAGAATCACATTCTGAGTCGATTTATGCATGTCCGTCCGTCTGTCCGTCCGTCTGTCCATGTATTTTTGTAAACAAAGTACAGTTCGCAATTATTGCCCTATCCAGAAATTTTGCACAAATCATTTGTTTGGGCCAGTTCAGATATAGCTATAGCTCCCATATATATTGTTCATCCGATTTGTTATTTTTGTCCTCCGTAGCCGTAATATGCACTCTGTAACAACAATATTTGGGGAAATATATCAAATCAGGTCAGAAATACATTTGTTAAATTTTATCGAAATCGGCTCGGATTTGGATGTAGCTCCCATATATAACTTCGTCCGATTTACTTTTTATTGTGCACCAAACTTCTAATATTTGTCCAAGTGGGATGGAATTTGGAACTTACAACCGAATTGAGTCTAGAAGCTAGTATGTCAAATTTGGTGAAGATCGGTTCCCATATAGCTATGGCTCCCATATATATTGTTCATCCGTTTTGTTATATTTGATACCCACAGCCCTCTGTAACAATGATATTCAGGGAAATATATCAAATACAATATCAAAGAAATGTATCAAAGTTTTATCGAGGTGGAGATTTTATAGCTCCCATATATATCTCTATCCGATTTCAAATTAATTGTGCACCAAATGGGTAATACAAGTCAGAATTTAAAAGATACAAATGCTTCGGCCTATTTAGTCCTTTAAATTTTAAATTATAATTATAATCATAGCGTGTATGATTGAATTCTCCCATAAAAAAACTTCTAATTGTTATGCGGAGCTCTACTAAATTAGCAAAGTGGTGTTGGGTATTATAAAGTCGGCCCGGCCGACTTTAAGACTTTCTTTTCTGGTTTCTTCGTGTTTTAATGTAATAAATCTTCATATAACTAAACCATGATTTATGTAAACGGAAAATAATTTCAACCTAACATCTATGGACAACTCTTTATTACTTCAACTGCATAATCCCTCCTGGCAGTCGTTATGCGTGCACGATGCATATTTGCATTTAAAATTTTTCCCATTTTTAATTAGACCCGTTATCCAACAAGAGTTCACTGAATTCGTACTGCTCTCATTTGCTCTGAACAAGCAATCCTTCATTGTACTGGCTTACAACGACCTGAAACACATACAACTTTGCCAACGATTTCATTTCAATAATGACAAATGTCCAATGGATGCGAATCGTTTTGCGTTTTTTTTTATACGCAGATAACAAATATTTTTCTAAAATGTTTCCGGACGATAGAAAAATGCCAACCAAACTTAACTGCAAATCGTTTACTCATTTTATGTTGTCTGCTATCATTTGTGTCCGCACAACTGACACACAGACTTAGTTAACTGGACATATTGAACAGCAATGGGAATGAGAAGAGTTATTTTTAGATGTTGACTGCGTTGTGATAAATGCAGAAATGAGTTCTAGATGGGTAGCCAGTGATATTAAATGGGGATTTGTTGTATTATCCACAATGATAAAATGTCGCATAAACAGTGACATGTACATGTCGCAGTAGTTGTGTGTGCGAGTATTGTAGATGAGACATGGCTGCGGTCGTGATGAATGATTGACTGTCGTCATTTGTGGGATTAGTTTGCAAAATTTTTCCCATGGGAGTTTTGTTGTACAGTATGCTGGGGAAAATGGCTGAGTATTTAATGCAACATTAAATCTGAAAAAAAAACTGTGAAATCTGAGAAACGTCTGTGAATTTATATCCGTTTATAGGCAATCTTCTTTTCATCTCTGTAAAAAATCTGTATATATTTTGAAGAGCATAGCTATATTTTTCTACGAAGTTGAAGGAATCTCCTTGTCAGAAAATTGTCTAAATGAGCTTATGTTTCCGTTTTCTAATAATATTTGGTATTGTTGTTGATTTATATCAAATTCCCATATTTCTTATTTTGAAAATGTTGTGTAGGTTTTTCAATGGAATTAAAATATCCAAATAAACCTCTTTTTCTCTATTTTGATATTGTGAAGGCTTTTAACTGACTTTTACGGGATTCTTTATAACTTTGAAATATTTTTCAATAGAGGATCAGTTTGTTAATTTCTTAACTTGTTAAAAGTAGTCTAGAAGAGCTTACATAGGACTTTTATCTGGAGTAGAACATTTAATATTTGCTATCTTTCTCAAGTTTGCCTTATATTTATGAAGATTTCTTTGTTCTTTAAAGCTTTTACATTTATATCAGATATTTTTCGACGACTTTTTAAAAAGTCCTACTTTTTGAAAAGGTCATTCGATGACCTCTAATTCACATAAAGCTAATGAAATTAACATACCCATAGATCACCTTTTACACGTCTTCATTTCATAGAAGAATTTTTAGAAAGCCTTGTAGAGATCCCAAAATGATCTTCAATATTTTTGAGGATCTTTTTTTCATATCCATAAAAGACATTTAGAAGGGTTTTCATATGTAGAAGGTACTTTCAAGAAAACGTTCTGACGGTTTCTATACAAAGAAACCCTTCCGACGGTCTTCTCCAAATAGAAGGTGCTGTGAAGATTTATTCACAAAACCAGTTTTTATACCCTCCACCATACATAGTAGGGTAAGTGTGCCTAAGTTCGGCATGTCCCAGTAGTCGGCACTTTTTATTTTTAAGCCCAAATAAATTAAACTATTATAACTAAATGTATTTTGTTTACTTCAAATATATTGTCAGCTATCTTTGTGTACAATTTCGCTAAGAAAAGATGATTTATTCTAATAAAAATTAAATTTTTGTCTGTGAAAGTCCTCAACAATCCATATTCTTAAGAAAAGTACAATAAAGACGTCGAATCTGTTTAACTAAACAAAAATATTATATTTTAATGAATTAATTTATTATTATTATTAATTATTCTCACAAAAAAATCGGTATGCCGACTGTTGGAACATGCCATACCGACAATTAGCAAGTGGTGCCGACTACTGGCAAAAAGGCATTGTTTTAATAAAACTACAAATTGATGAAATTTATTAAAAAGTTACTTAAACTTTATTTATTATTGCAAAAACTATACAAAATTTCAAATCTGAATAAATTAACTTTGTAAAAATTGAAAAGTTCCACTAAGAATGGTGGGCGATTAAAAACGCGAAAATCCTAAAAGTGCCGACTACTGGTACACTTACCCTATTATCGAAATAATAATTTTAGACTCAACAAAGTATATATATTCTTGATCAGCGTAAAATTCTAAGACGATTCTAAGACGCCCTGTCCGTCCGTATGTCCGTCTGTTGTAATCACGCTAGAGTCAAAACGAATTAAGAAAGAAAGCTACAATTTTGAATAGATCAGTATTTTGTCTGCAGGCAGGTCACATTCGAAAATGGGCTATATTGGTCCACGATATTGTATAGCCCCCATATAACGGTACCATATAACGCACTTTTCAATGGAATTGTCTGAAAATCCACACAAGGAGTTCCTTTTGAGTACTTTACATAATGAAAGATAATTGTCTATACAGGTCCAAGATATCATATAGTCCCCATACCACGGTATCCAGCGATATTCGCTATTTTGGTGATTTTAGGTACATTTTTTTTAACGGAATTGCTTTAAATTTCGTATTTAAAGTTTGTAATGGGCACTGCAGCCTATGTCAAAAAATTGCGTATGCAGGACCACGTCTTCGTGTAGCTCCTATATAATAATAGCTCCCGATATTCGGTATTTTGATGATCTTAGGGACAGTATTCAATGAAATTTCGTACCTGAAGCTTTTAAATACGAAATCATTCTATTGTTGAAAATTGTCTAGGCAGATCCACGTCGTCATATAGGTATTTCGATGATATTACCGACATTGTTTTCACCGGAATTGTTTCAAATTTCTCATTTAAAGTTCCTAATGGAATGGGTATTTGGATGATATGAGCGACGTTTTATACCGGAATCGTTTTAAATGTCGTATTTCGTATTTGACATATACACTATAGTCTATGACAAAAAAATACTTATGCAGCCCCATATCTTCGTAGAGCCCCTTTGAGCGATATTTTTCGTCTGATTGTTTTTTTTTTTTTTTTTGGAAATTTTTAAAGTTCCATTCAAAATGATTCCTTCATATCTTAATTCCAAATACCAACGGACTTGTTAATATCAAATTTGAGGCTTGCAGCCCTATCCCTTCACCCAATACCAAATGTAGTACGGTTCAGTACTTTTCATATAAAAATAGGACACATGTCCATAACCAACTCTATATCTCGAGCACTTACTCCAACAGTGACATATATTTTAATCAGGATATCAGCTCTATTCTTTTACCCAATTTACAAAACGACTTCCATATCTCAATTCCAGATACAAACAGATATTGCAATAACAAATTGTGGGATTTCAGCTCTATACCTTCATCCAATACCAAATATATTATCGTTTAGTACTTTTCCAAAACCACTTTGATATCTAACTCTTCCAGCCCTATCCTTTTCTCAATACCCAGTTTATTACCGTTTAGTACTTTTCGTACAAATATGCAACTCATTTTCAAAACCAATTCCATATCTTAACCACAGACTCCAACTGTGACATCTACATCGCATTTAAAGATTCCAGCCCTATCCCTTGGCTCAATACCCACTTAAGTACCGTTTAGTACTTTTCGTACAAATATAGGATGCATTTTTAAAACCACCTGCTTACCTTAACCGCAGACACCAAGAGTGACATCCAAAACAAAATTCAATGTATCAAATCCTTTTTTTCCTCCCAACACCAAATTTAGTACTACTTTGTACTTTTCGTACAATTAAAGCACACAATTCCAAACAACCGCCAATTTCAAACACAAATACCATCAGTAGTCATAATATCAAATTTCCATCTCTATACCTTCATCCAAAATCAAATTTAGTACTTTTCGTACAAATATGGATCGTATATCCAAACCTCCGCTAAATCTCAAACACAGATACAATCAGTAATCTAAATACCAATTTCCAGAAGTTTAACTCTATGCCTTCACCCAATTCGAAATATAGTAGCGTTTTGTACTTTTCGTACAATTATAGAACATATATCCAAAACCACCTCCATATCTCAATTCCAGATACCAACAGACAGCTCAACATAAAATTTGAGGCTTCCAATCCTATTCCTTCCCCCATACCAAATTTGGTACTATTTTGTACTTTTCGTACATATTCCAAAAAAACATCGCCATATCTCAATTGCAGACACAAACGGAAACCTCAATATCAAATTTTGCGATTCCTGCCTTACCCCTTCACCCAATATCAAATTTAGTACTATTTAATACTTTCCGTAGAAATATGGGACGTATTTCAAAAATTCCGCTAAATCTCAAACACAGATACAATCAGTTAACTGATAACAATTTTCGAAAGTTTATCTTTATATCTTCATCCAATTCCAAATATAGTACCATTTAGTGCTTTTCGTACAATTATGGTACAAAACCACCTCTACACATGAATAGTGACCCTAATGCAAAATGTGGTATTTCACGCACGATATGTTCACCCAATACCAAATTCTGCCAAATATAGAACTATTTAGTACCTTTCGTGCACTTGCAGTACATATTTCCAAAACCACCAATTTCTCCCAAACCTACCACCAACAGGGAACCCAATAACAACATTTCAACTAGCAGCTTCTTCCGTTCACCTAAAACGGAATTGTTGCACATTTAGTACCACATAACTTTCATATATCAGACTTATATTCCAACTTGGATTCTCATACCGAATTTTAAGATTTTGCCACTATCCATTCAAATAATTCAAATCGTATAAAAGTTAGTGTTTTTTAATACATTTGGTACAAGTATTGTTACAACTTCGAAAAACCCTTTAATTTGTCTATCAAAACACCAAAATTAATACTATTTAGTACTTTTCGTATTTTGTAGTTTGTATTTCCAAATCCCCCGCCATGTATCAACCAAACCGCATAAGAGGTGATCCTAATTCCAAATGTAATACTTCCAACTCAATCCCTTACCCAAATACAAAATTTAGTACTTTTTAGTAAAGGATTTTGAAAATACCCCCTCCAAATCGCAACCCTAAATACTGACAATGATCCTAATACCAAATTTACGATTTTAAGCAGTATTTGTTAACGTTCATACTTTGTACCACTTAGCACCTTCCGTAACCTTGCTCCACGCATTCCAAACCCAAATCTTTAGCTAATCCCTACTCCACAGAAGACCCAAATACCAATATTCTAAATTTCCAGATCTATCCGTTGAACCAAAAGCAAATTGTATGAAATTTTATACCACTGTACTTTTCCAAAACCCGCTCCTTACATCAACCCCATTTCCTATATTTAATTCTCATATCAAATTTCAAGATTTTACCACTATCTGCTGCAAATGGTACCGAATTTAGTGTTTTTTTTTATTATTTTTAGTACACTTTTAGTCCAAATTTCCAAAAAGGAAGCTTTACCTCACCCCTACTCACCAATATTGAACCACATTCAAAATTTCTAGATTCTAGCGTCGGGTGTTTTGCCTGGTTGTTCATAAATCCGTCTGTCAGTCACTTACCCATTTCTCCACCTTACCCATTTCTCTTTGTTATATACATAAAATATCCGCATACATAGAATTTCAAATAATTCAAACTTGATTTATTCACAACTTAATTAATCTATTGTTGTTTATATTATTGCGATTTAATTACTCCAAATTCATGGATTGTTTTTATTGGGGGCTTTTAAGTGACCATAAAGGGAAATACTTTTACACACTCTGTGGTCATCGACAATTTAATAAATAAACTCCTCTACACAACATTTGTTTTTAGTCATTACAGCCATCGATGATAACTAATTTAATTATGTTTATGTTGGTAATTAATTTGCGTTCTATAAACCATTTTAATACAACGCGTTGTGGTTGATTCGAACATTTTCGAAAATAAATTAAAAATTACTAACTTTTAATCCGTTTTTGTGTTATTGCGTTTCCAACTAAATAGTAGTTAGTAACGAACTCTTAATCTTTTGTTGAGTTTTGATATTCACAAAAGTATTTTAATTTAATTAAATGCACTGCAATATGTGTGTGAGTGTGTGTGTGTGTGCATGAAAGCAAAGAATAACTACAATAATGCAAAACATGCATAGGTTACATCAAATCAATTAAAATTTTACATGACCATCTGTAAAATATATTTATATTTGTGATATGCAATTCTATGTTGTAATGTATATATATAAAATTTTATAAAATAATATACATACATTTATTTCAATTAGTATGTAAATATTAGAAAAAGAAAACATTTAACTAAAATATATTTTAGTAAGAAATTTGAACCTTGGTTAGGTGTAGCCTTGTGGCAATACAATTGCAGAATTTCAATTTAAATGTTAAAATAAAAATTCAAATTTTTCTTGAATATTTGCTTTTGAATTTATGTTTATATTTTTAATAAAATTAAGATAGTCTTATTGTATAATATTCAACTTATCTACCATAAAAATTTCTTCTTCACATACAATAACGGTATTCACCGACACATATCCATTGGCATGACAAATTTCCATTGGCTGGCGAAAATCTGAAAAATAAGATGTATTGAAAATGTCACTAAGAATAAAAATCACACATATGGATGTTAGAATCCATTTCTTGGACGGAAAATAAAATCCAATATAAAAGTATTAAAAACAAATAAAAAATAATATTTTTATATACGCAGCAGGCGTGTGACAACAATGTACCAGAACTGTGATAAAATATACATATAAAAAAATAATCGAATGCTTTGCTAAGCAGAAATATCCCGCATGAAATCGAAGTCGAAGTGTTATTTTAATAGCAAAAATATAAAAGTTTTATTGAACATTTTGCTTCAAATGGCGTCTTGAATGAAAAGAAACTTTTCTGTATTGAAAATGATATTAAAGCCTATGCTGTAATATATTTGATGGTATAACAAATTTAATGGAATATTTTAAAATTTTTTTTTGTATATCTAGTACTAAATAATATTGCTGTATAGTGCATGGTATGACTTCGGTAAGTATTATACCAAAACCTATTTATTGGAGCAATAGATATGCCGGACCGAGTTTGAAGTATTTGCTTCTGGGTTGAATTTCATCGGATGTGCCAAAATTCAGTCCATTTGGCCTGATATTAGTCATTTGGGGCATAATAAAACTGAAATCGGATAAAGATATTTGTTGGACCTTAATCCAAATCTGAAGCGATCTTGGCAAAATTTTAAACATTGATTACTAATCTGTATCTCTCCCTCATCCCTCAATCATCATTGAGGGATGAGCTATAGCTATATCTGAACCGATTTTCACCAAATTTGAAGTACTTGGTTCTAGGATGAAGTCAGTCGAAATTGCAAAGATTCAGTTCATTTGGGCTAAAATTAGCCATTTGTCCCCAAATCGGATGAAACGTATATACGGGAGCTATAGCTATATCTGAACCGATTTTCACCAAATTTGAAGCACTTGGTTCTAGGATGAATTCAGTCGAAATTGCAAAGATTCAGTTCATTTGGGCTAAAATTAGCCATTTGCTGCATAATAAACCTGAAATCGCTTGAAGATATATTTAGGAGCTATATCTAAATTTGAACCGATTCTCACCAATGTAAAAAGGGTTCGATCTTGAGCCAAGAAAATATCTTCTGAAAAATTTCATCTTAATCGGATAATAAATGCCACCCGCATTTTGTTCACAAAAATACATGGATCGACGCACAAATTCTATGAAAATCCTCAAAAGTAACTATGGGTCCTTCTCCATGATACAAACAAATGACAAAGACATAAGACAAGGACCCTTAACTCTATGTAGTGTAGGGTATAAAAAAAAATTATAGAAACAAGTTCAAGCGTACCAACTGATTTTGCCGACAGATGTATACCCTCAGCCAATGTTCCATTATTAAATATACATATTTTTTGGAGTAGGTTCCGTAAGAATGAGCCAATATTGGCCATTACGTATCTCACCTAAATAAATAGGATATGGATATTGTGACGTACCTGGTGTAGATTATATGTTATATGTATTAATTTTTAGAAAATATGGAATCGGATGTTAATTTCGTGTTTTATGAGATTCATCGATATCCTAGAAGTTGACTGATATATCTCATCTTCACACCAAACCTTGGGTTAATAAAAATATTGTTATATGTGTAGTTTGAAGACAATCGGACTCTTACATTACATTTTATAAGAGTTATAATTATTTAAAACTGTAACCCTTTGTGAGGAAGGCACTTAGTACTGATGCAAATATTAGGATTTGCAAAGTTGGTGCAAAATTGCATTATCCTTTCTCTTTGTTAACAGTTATTTTGTATCATATGGCTGAGGGTATAAAAAGGTCCAACTCACTCGATTGTTACAGTTTTTGACTATAATATTTCTCGTATTTTTATCTGCTCTATACCTCAAATGCTCGGATTTTACGGAATTTCTTTATTTTGGCCATAACTACTTAATTATTGAGATTTTCGCACTGTTAGTTTGTTTTAAATCGTCGATTTTCAAATGTGCACACTTTTTTAAATTTTAAATCTTAGATTTTTAAGTGTGGACATTTCATTATTCTATTGTGGTCACAACTCAGTTATTATTGTGTTTATAGATAATGATATATAGAGGTCTGGTAAGTTTTCAAAATATGGTTAGAATTTTTAAAATAATCAATATATGTATATTAAGACAACGATTTTATTCAGTCTTTGCAAGACGCAAAACTTGCAAAAACCGAAAATGGTGGCCTGTACCTTCCAATCTATTCCCCAGAAAACTTTTAACATCTAGAGGTACCACAAGTGTCATAAATTAAAATATAACATGCCTATTTTTTTGTATCAAAATCCAAGAATTATACAAATTGACAATATCCAAATTCCCAACATCCCACACAATTGTTGCAAAACGAATTTAGTTACCTTTTTCATAAAAAAATCGAAATAATTTAGATAAAAACTTATTGTAATTTGTATTTTATTGGTTTCAAAATGAATGTAATTTATTTTTGACAAAATTTAATTACCCCCAAAAATAAACATTATTTTCAATCATCCATCACTGCCAGCTGCACACATGTTTACATATTCGTACCTACTCCACTCGAGTGTATTTAATTGTCAACCATGTTATCCCTTTTTGCGGAGGCAAGTCCGTTTTAAGTTTTTCGTAATTTATTTAATTGCAACCATTGAGGTAAATTATACCACTCCTTGTTGTTGTTCATGTCAATTTGGTTCTTGCTGTTATTTGTTTTTAGCTGTTTGTAAGTAATATGATAATAATTAAAATACATCCATGATTTAGTATAATGTGTGACATTTATTAACATTCAGAATAGAAGACTACTGTTTTTAGAGATTATTGCAAAATATTTAAGGGTTATAATGGGAGAAAGAGTTCTTGATTTTGCTTTTGCTCTACATGCCACAATTATAAACAAATCGACACGGAATTTTGCATGGAGTTAGAGTTTAGGGCTGCCAATTTGGATGGTTATCGGCAAGAGCGGGTAAAATAAACCATTACTTTTATGTCAAAAACATAAAAATTTCCACTAAATTGCTATTTTTTAACCACGGCTAAGTCATAAATGGACTAAAAGGTCAATTCTGAACATTACAGTAACGCTGATAGCCAGGATGTGGGATATATAGCTAAATAGGTACAATATATATGTAAAAGAAATAGATCTTATTTATCCAGCTTGTAAGTCAAGCACCGCTCAACCGTTTTTCACAATTCTAAGAAATTTGGAATGGTCTCTTGCCAAAAAGGTTGAAATTTAAGAAAATCACGTAAAAGCATTCCAAAACATATAACAAAGCTGTAAGTTCGGACGGGCCGAACTTTCAATTCCCTCCACCATTTGGAACGAATTTGGAAATAAAAAAAAAAAATAAAATTCGTTAAAAATGCTGTTAAAATCTTAAAAATATCAAATGCAGCCGTCATATTAGGGTCTAAACGACGACGTGGATCTGCATAGGCAATTTTTGTGACATGCCATAAAAATATTCAAATACGAAACTTGAAAAAAATTCGGTGAATAATGTAGCTTAAATCATCAATATAGGGAGGTACTATTATATAGGGCCTATACCAAAATGTGGAGCTGCACAGACAATTTTCAGCCTTACGCTGCAGTATCCATTACGAACTTCAAATACCAAATTTCAAACAATTCCGAAGAATAATGTCGCTAAAATCAACAAAATACCGAATATCGGGAGGTCCCGTTTTAGGGGGCTATACGAAGGCGTGTACCTGCACAGACAATCTCCTGTCATAGGCTGTAACATCCATTACGAAAATAAAATACCTAATTGAAAGAATTCCGGTGAATAATGTCGCTAAAATCAACAAAGTACCGAATATCGAGGGGTACCGTTATATATGGGGCTATATGAAGGCATGGACCTACACACAGAATTTTCTGTCTTAGGCTAAAGTATCTATTACGGACTTCAAATACCAAATTTGAAACAATTTTAGTAAAAAATGTCGCTAAAATCAACAAAGTAGCGAATATCGAGAGGTACCGTTATATGGGGGCTATATGAAGACGTGAACCTGCACAGGTAATTTTCTGTCTTAGGCTGTAGTATCCATTACAAACTTCAAATACCAAATTTGAAAGAATTCCTGTGAATAATGTCGCTAAAATAATCAAAATACCGAAAATAGGGAGGTACCGTTATATGGGGGCTATATCAAAACGCGGACCCACATGACCTATTTTTAATACCAAAAGTCCTGCAGACATACATTTGAGTAAAATTTTATCAATCTACTTCAATTCGTTCGGAAGCTAGAGTGATTGCCACAGACCGACAGACGGATAGACGGGCGGACATCGCTAAATCGACATAGAATTTTACACTGATCAAGAATATATATACTTTGTGGGGTCTAAAATGTATATTTCGAGGTGTTACAAACGGAATGACAAACTTAGTATACCCTCCGTACTATGGTGGATGGTATAATATTCACATATTTTTATACACAAACCTTAATGTCAATTTCACCCTCTCAACAACCATCGAAATTGGTAGGCTCAGATATATTGTTGAAAAATTCCGCGTCGATTGGTCTATGAATGTTAGCTGTAGAGCAAATGCAAAATCCGTATATTTTTCTGTTATTGGTCCATTTTGTCTTTTCCATATTTTGTGATTATCTCCAACAACAGTTCCAATTCTAAGAATAGACCTCATTATTTCCTTGCTCATTTAACCAAAAATGGTCATAACTCAAAAAATTCAGTTTCGAGAAAAACTCTTTAAGTTATGGGTTAAAATTTGACTTTCCGAATTATTGCTTTTGGGCTAAAAATCATCGAAAGTGCCAAAATTAAGTTTATTTGCCATTCGGTGCACAAAAGATCTGAAATCGGATGGAGATATATATTGGAGCTAAAGCTGTATCTAATATCTGATACCAAAGATAATTGTTGTGTAGTGCATATTAAGCAGGTGAAGCACTTAAAACCCTAAATCGGATGGATACAAAAAATTCACAAAGACATAATTCCTTTACCAATATGTGGTGTAGGGTACAAAAATTACTTCACAAAAAGTAGATAAGATAAAGTAGGTTGTATTAAAAAAATAAATTGTTAACTGAAAAATCACTTATTTGAGTTATGCCACTCTCTGGATATACGAACGATATGCACATACCCGCCCATTTATACGCTAGTGTATATAGGAAGTACTTCTGTTGTTGAAATGAGTTTAATTTAATTTTAGCTTTTTGGCTAATTTCGTATTCAATACATAGACCTACATCGCAACACACTCACACACACACACACAGTCATACATGTAATATATCAATGTCAAACAAGTGGCAGGCAGCAACAGCAATGGTACGTGTATTTTTGGGGGAAAACGTGTAACATACGCGGTTCAGCGTATCTAGAATAATGAATGGTATTGGGATCAAATATTATTTTTAGATTTGTAGGATTTTTGTTTTTCATTCCTTCATTTGATTGTAATTTTACACAGCACATGGGAAAGGCAAGTTAAAACCCAACAGATTTACATCGCTAAGGAGCTGACATTTACAGCAGTCTTTGGAGAATTATTAGAGTTCAAATCAATTTAAAATTTTCGATTAAAACACGTTCGGCAAAGAATTATGAGATGACTTGGCTGGCAAGAACACTTGTAAGTGGCGTGTAATTAATTTGTAGGAAACTGCTGAAGCAGCTGTTCAGAAGAAAAATAAATTTTATTACTTCGTTTTTTTGTCTTCTAGTTTTAGCTCTACTTTCATAATCTATTAGATCTTTATCAACTATTTTAAAATATGAATTTTTTTGCAATGTGTTATTGTACTTTTATTTTACATACGTACAAATACAAATAGGAGAGGTTGAAGTATATGGTTACTGACTGATGATTTCACATTATCCGTGTAATAATATTGATATAATTTTCTTTCTGCATTTTAATAAATTCAATTCGGGAATTATTTACACTGAGACTTTTCATAGCTACCAAGTTGAGGCGTAGTGGGAAGTGGAACAAGTGTTCCGACATACGTGACTGAGAAAAAATTGTTAAATATTGACATGAAGTGAGCTGAACTGAGTGTTTGATATGTATATGTAAGAATATTTACATACTCATATTATCATCCATATAATAAGAGAATATCGTTATTGAAATTATTCGTTTTTGCATACTCACCATTTATTTATACAATAAAGTTGCAAATGGAGGCCACACCAAAAGGATATTTATAGAATCCTGTTGAATATATAAATTTAATGACATATAAGTATTTTCAAACATAAATTCCTGTACCTGCGCTATTTGAACTCTGGAAATTTTTCCTGAATTTTATTTTTTTTTTCTGATGTTGTTAGCATTTAAATTAAGTCATTTGGGCGCCATTTTTCAAGTAATACGAGTATTTATACCCTATACCACATAGTGGTAAGGGTATTATGTATTTGTTTGTAACATGGAGAAGGAAGCGAGATAGTTACTTTTTGGGATCTTCATAGAATCACTTTCTGATTCGTCAGGCCGCCTGAATTTTTGAGAAAAAATGCAGGTCGCATTTATTATCTGATTGAGATGAAGTTTTTCAAAGAATTTTTTTTTTGGCCCAAGGACGAACCCTATGAAATTAAAATTTAGATATAGCTCCCATATTTATTTTCAACCGCTCTCCAGAAAAATGATATTTGGTACCAGATGACTTTCGGAGCTCAAAAACACTTATTGAGATCGGACCATGATGATATGAGCCGGATATGAGATTTATTGTGAATCAAAGGGCTAATATCAGCCCAAATGGACTGACGTTTGGCATTTCCGAGTGAATTCAAGGTATTCCCTGCCTTACCCCCTGGTAAACATTATCATCGTTCTCCACTAATAAACAAACGTTGTTTTTACAAAAACAACAATAAAGGGATAAAGCCTGATATATATATATATATATATATTTTTTTTTTTTTTTTTATTGAATGACAGCAAAAAATGTCGGCAATGACATAAAATGTCAGAATAAGTTTAGATTTGTTCGATTTGGTCACGTTTGGCACTAATTATGGCCTTTAAACGGCAACGAATCTGTCCGAATGTTGCTCTACGGTATCTAGGCCCATTCCCGGCGAAGGGGGTTGATCGACACTTTGGTATTCTTTGTGCCAACCTCTCCTTCCAAAATACTCCAGCCACAATAGTCCAACGGATTGGTATCCGGAGATTTTGGTGGCCATTGTGCGCTGGAAATGAAGCGAGGAAGCTCATTCTGTAACCATTCTTGGATGGCACGTGCTGAGTGCGATGGTGAAATGTCCAAGGTCTGCGGCCAAAATGTTTGCGTGCCCAAGGTTTTAATACACCCTCCAGAATATTTTCGCGATAATATTCGGCATATATTCTGACACCACGTCGATTAATACGAGCGGAGAGCGACCATCGGCTATTATGGCGGCTCACACCATCTCCATGGTCGGCGCTTGAGTTCTGGTGGCCAACCGAAGGTGCACATTTTCAGCTGACCTCTTTGGCAAGCAAATGCGATCATTTTGTTTGTTTACAAACAGCTGGACAACGAATGTTTTCTCATCTGAGAAAACCAAATTCGACAGTTCACCACTTTCGGCCAAGCGAAGAAACTCTTTAGCTCTTTTGAGTCTATATTCTTTCTTTTGCGGTATAAGTTCTTTCACTTTTTGGGATTTCAATGGCCTTACCCCGAGCTCATTTTTCCATATTTGCCGAATGGAATATTGCGATATGTTCAGCTCAGGAGCCATTTTTCGGTCACTGTGACGCGGGTTTCGATCAAGTCGCTTCTTTACTTTTCGAACCATTTCTGCTGATGTTGCTGTTTTCTTCCGTCCACTTCCTTGACGTGGGGCTACGCTACCAGTATCACGGCAACGATTTATTCACATTTAAATGCGGGAGTGCTCTAACCATAGTCACTTGTGGTTTTCCAGCCAAATATAAAAAAATCACACTATCACGCTTGAATTCCATCACGAATAACTTTTTTTCTGGGAAATTCTCACAAAAATGCTTTTGTACGTTTGTAAACAATATAATGAGCTGTCAGTGGACTAATTTTAACAGCTGTCGGACGAGTGGCTTAGAAATGAGAGCAGTCTGAAATTTGTATTATTTGTCTGGGTATTATTTAAGGATCTGGGTATTATTTAAGGATCTTTTGTATGGACAAGAACCTAGTTACATTCGTATCATATAAAGCAAGTAATCGAAGGTTATAATTGGTCGCTTCAAGCATGAAATACCTCACATCAATATAATGTGTCGATCTGCAGCTCTGTTAACTAGAACTGAGAAGTCTATCAAAATTTTTATTTATTTAGAAAAGAAATCCTTCCAAATATTTGGGACTCAGCTCTTCGAGATATGAAGATCGGTATACCACATGGTGATTCTAGGGTCAACATTTCGAGGTGTTACAAACTATTTGACCCAACCAAACTTAAAATACTCACAAAACCTACTTTTGTGGAGTATAATAATTTCGGAACTGGCTCAATCGGATATATTTTCCAATTCTTTCATTTCCGCAGGGTCTTTTGTATCCAAATGTCATCTCCATTTTTTATTTTTTTTGTTTGCATTAATACTTGGTACATGCTCCTCACTCAGCTTTCATCATACTTAGAAGAGCTATCCAAGTCAATAATTTTTTGCTTTTGCAGTTAATATATAACAAAAATTGAGTTCCCAATTTTTTTTACAATGATGGCTATTTTGTAATGCAAATAAACCAGTCTTAAAAAAATCCGATGTAAACTGCGGCAATATGCCTTTTTGGCAAAAAGATATTGAATGTGACAGTTTTTATTTATTTTGAAATATTTCTGAGAATGTATTGGATACAGTATATGGCAGTCACAAGAAAAAAGAGGCTGGGCTTAAATGAATGAGGATTAATTTTTTTTTGATTTGGGTTGTGCACTCAAAGGCCACATGATAGGCTGTTCTGTGTAAATGCATATATGTTTTTTGCTGACCAAAAAAGAATAACAACAGCAAAATACGCATGTATAGAAACACATAAGTATTAATGAGTTCTGGAATTTTGTTTCGTCATTATTTGTAAGCTTTATATTTACGAGTATGTGTAATGACAATGTATAGGCAATTAATCAGATTTAGTATACACAAGTTAAAAAGCAGTAAGTTCGTCCGGGACGAATATTGAATACCCTCCATCATTTGGAAAGAATTTGAAAATTTTCAAATAATAAAATCCATAAAAAATTATGTTAAAATTTTAAAAATACCGAATATAGCCGTTATATTCTGGTCTATACGACGTGGACCTACATAGGTATGGTTTGTCATAAGCCATTACAATATTCAAATTCGAAACTTAAAATAAACGGTGAATAATGTAGCTAAAATCATCAAAATATCAATATATACCATTACGAACTTCAAATACGACATCTCAAACAATTTTGGTGGGTATTGTATCTGAAATCGTCGAAATACCGAATATAGAGAAGTACCGATATATGGGGGCTATACGAAGACCTGGACATGCATAGATAATTTTCTGTCACAGTCTGTAGTTCCCATTACGAACTTAAATTCGTAATTTGAAACAATTCCGATGTAAAATGACGCTAAAATCATCAAAATACCGAATATTGGGATGTTCCGTTATATGAAGGCTATACGAAGACGTGGACCTACACAGACAACTTCCAGTCTTAGGCTGTAGTATCTATTACGAAATTCAAATACCAAATTTGAAACAATTCCGGTTAATGATAACGCTAAAATCATCAAAATACCGAATATCGGGAGGTACCGTTATATGGGGGCTATATGAAAACGTGGACCTACATGACCCATTTATGAACCTAACCTGCATACTGGAAAAATAAAAATGTGCGCAAAATGTTAGCCTCCTATCTCAATTAGTTCGAAAGATAGCGTGATCACAAGAGACGGAAAGACAGCTGGACAGACAGACGGATATCGCTAAATCGACTTAAAATTTTACACTGATCAATAATATATATACTTTGTTGGGTCTGACATGAGTATTTCGAGGAGTTACAAACGGAATGACAAAGTTAATATACCTTCCATAGTATGGTGGAGGGTATAAAAGGGTCATATATTTTTCATCATCATCGCCATAGGGAGATTATTATTTTTTTTTTAATTCCATTATGCACAATGTTAATGTTCAACGAGCATAGTTCCGGAAATGTCCTACAAAAAAAAAAAAAAAAAAAAAAAAAAAAAAAAAAAAAAACACAAGACTAATACCAGCTTTTACGGCAATGTCAATAACAGTAACGCTATTTGCCAAAGCAGTTCCTAAAATCATTTTTCCATTGCTTTAAATTTTTTAATCGAATACAGTGTCATTGTCAATTACGTGTCAGATGATAAGAGTTAATAACTGCCACAAAACAATTCCCAGAAAAAAAAAATTAAAATACAATGGCAGCCGTATTGAGATTCAAATCAACAGCAACAGATCCACACGAGCTTTTCAATAAAAGAGTTGAAAGCCAATAAAATCCATTGAATGGAGCTTTTCATTGACAGTTATATTTTGCAATTACTCGTATTACGATTTTTTTCAAAAGCATTTTCCAAGAATTGGCAATTCTGGGTTTTGCCAATTCAGGGATTGGTAACAAAGAAGATTGAAGTGCAAAAGGATAAATAAAGAGTGAAAGAGACATATTAACAATACAGGGTGAGATAAAAAAACTGACTGTTGTCATTTCTAAGCCACCCGTCCGACAGCTATTGAAATTATTCCACTGACAGCTCATTATATTGTTTCCAAGCATACAAAAGCATTTTGGTGAGAATCTTCCAGAAAAGAGTTATTTTGCTGGAAAAACACGAGTCGCTATCGCTAAAGCATTCCAGCATTTAAATGTGAATAAATATTTTGCGTCTCGTACCATAGCTCGTTACCGTGATAATGGTAACGTTACCCGATGTCAGGGAAGTGAATGGAAGAAAACAGCAACATCAGCAGAAATTGTTCGAAAAGTAAAGAAGCGACTTGATCGAAACCCGCGTCGCAGTGGCCGAAAAATTGCTCGTGAGCTGAACATATCACAATATTCCATTCGGCAAATATTGAGAAATGAGCTCGTGGTAAAGTCACTGAAATTCCAAAAAGTGGAAGAACTTACACCGCAACAGAAAGAAAATAGACTCCAAAGAGCTAAAGAGTTGCTTCGCTTGGCCGAAAGTGGTGAACTGCCGAATTTGTTTTTTTTTTTCGATGAGAAAACAATCCAGCAGTTTGTAAACATACAAAATTATCGTGTATACTTCCCAAAGAGGTCAGCTGAAAATGTGCACCTACAGTTGGCAACCAGAACTCAAGCGCCTAGTGATAACAGCCGATGGTCGCTCTCCGCTCGTATTTATCGAACGTGGCATCAGAATAAATGCCGAATATTATCGCGAAAAAAACAAAATGCAGGTCGCATTTATTATCCGATTAAAATGGAATTTTGCACAAATCATTTGTTTGGCCCAAGGACGAACCCTATTGAAATTGGAGATAATCGGTCAAAATTTGGAAACAGCTCCCATATCTATCTTCGGCCGATTTGCCTTTTATTGTGCACCAACCGTTTAATATCAGCCCGAATAGTATGGAATTTTGCATATACAACCAAACTTGGCCTGAAAATAAGAACGCCAAATTTGATCGAAATCGGTTCAGATATAGCTATAGCTCCTACATATATTGTTCATCCGATTTGTTATATTTGTCCTCCGCAGCCGTAATATGCACTCTGTAACAACAATATTTGGGGAAATATATCAAATGCATCTCAGAAATACCTTTGCTAAATTTTATCGAGATCGGTTCAAATTTGGATATAGCTCCCATATATAACTTCGTCCGATTTACCCTTTATTGTGCACCAAACGTCTAATATTTGCCCAAGTGGGAAAGAATATGGCACATGCAACCGAATTGAGTCTAGAAGCTAGTACGCCAAATTTGGTGAAGATCGGTTCAGATATAGTTATAGCTCCCATATATATTGTTCATTCGATTCGTAGTATTTGTTACCCACAGTCGTAATATGCACTTCGTAACAACGATATTCAGGGAAATATATCAAAGACAGCTCAGAAATATCTTTGCCAAATTGTATTGAGACCGGTTCAGATTTGGATATAGCTCCCATATATATCTTTATATAATTTCAAATTAATTTTGCACCAAATGGGCAATACAAGTCCGAATTTAAAAGATACAAATGCTTCGACATATTTAGCCCTTTGAATTTTAAAATATAATCATAATCATGGCGTGTATGATCGAATTCTCCCATAAAAGCTTTTAATTGTTATCTGGAGCTTTACTAAATTAGCAATGTGGTGTAGGGTATCATAAAGTCGGCCCCGCCCGACTTTAGGACTTTCTTTACTGGTTTTATCTCACCCTGTATATGCTATCCATTCCGTGAGACAATATTCATATTGAGATGACTGGTTTTGCATAAAAATGGAATTTTGTATTGTATGTTATTGAAACCAAAACAGTTGGGCGCCATTTTTAGATTTCTGTTTTCAAATATTTTTTAAGTATTAATCGTACCTTTTTAACTTAATTTTCCAGCAACAAACCAGATTGCTATATGAACCTTTGAAATGTTGTAACATGGCAACTGTATTAAGTTTTAATTGTGTCTATGAACAACACAAATTAACCAGCACACATTTTTTATTTATTTTCCTCTCTCAGTATAGTATCTTCAGTATAAAAAATTCAAAATTAAATCAAAACTCGAAACATTCCTACTACTACTACAATGGAAGCATTCAATCCACATCACAACATCAAACAACGATACATACATACCTACATCAAACTGAACATTTTCATATTTCTATTCTCTTGCCAATCTCAATCTACTAACAAATTACAAATGTTGTTGGATAGCATGGTAATGAATTTATGAATGAATGTTACTATCTATGTTTGCAAATTCTTGTTGTTGTTGTTGTTAAAAACATTTGTTGCAATCGAGAGCACCAACTAAACAAGTGGACTAAGTGAGGATGTACAGGAAGTTTTACATACAAATTTTGCATTTACACAAATGTATGAAATGCAAAAGAAAATATTCATAGCAATGCTTTTCGAAAAACACATCCGTAAACAAATACAGAAAGTTTATGAATATGCCCATATTCATGCAGTTTGGACATTGAGTTTTCCAAATTTATTACATTTTATGAATGTATATATATTTCCTGTGCGATTCGTGATTAAATATATACCTTAGTTATCCACGATGATAAATTGTATGGTTCCTTAAAAGATACCTCAGAAATCCACTTGGGCTTGTCTAGCTCAAAAAAAAAACTAACTTTGGAAAACCTTAATGGTCTGTTAAAGTCTGCAAAAAATATACTCAAAAAATGCACAATATTCTTAAAATATACTCTACAATAGTCCATGAAATTTTTCAAAGAAAACATGCTTAAGACATCGAAATAAAATGGTTAAAACTAATAATTGAAGCTTAACGGATTCTTCGAAGAATTAACTTTAAATAATATACTTTAAAACTCAAATTTGAAGAACAACTATTCTTTGTAAAATATCTTTAAAAATCCACGTTTATAGCTCGATTTTTCCATTAATAATATTATCTAAAAATCTGCCATTGGGCTTTAATAATTTATAAATCCACGATAATAAAAAAAATCTTAAAATTTACTTTAAAAATTCATGATCATATCCAGGACGTTCCTTAAAAATTATACCTCAGAATATCCATGATTAGGTCTTTAAAAGTATACCTTAAACATAATCCGAGTAGTGCATAAAAAATTATTCTTAAATCCTCCTTTATAGTATGTCGATTATCGTTTTTATAGTCCTTAAAAATATACTTTAAAAAACAATATCTTTAAAACTCCACTTTGACAAGGCACTATTAATACATGGATATTCTTTAAAAAGTTTGGTTACAAATCTTGATGAGTTCTCTAGAAATCTTCTCTAAAAATCCTCGATGAAAATCCATTATAATACCCTGGAAACTGCTTGACAGTTTTACTTTGAAAATTCAAGATCATATCCTGGACAGTCCTTGAAAATTATAGCTCTGAATATTCGCGATTATAGTTCATAAATAATACTTTAAAAATCCAATATTAAAGATCCCTAAAAAGTGTTACAAACTCACCGGAGTAGTCCTTCAAAAATATACTTGAATATCCTCTTTATAGTCTTTGATATAACTTCTAAGAAATCGACGGGCCGAATTTTTAATACCCTACACCATTTTGATAGAACTTGGAAAATGTCCGAGCAATTACGTCGAAAAATAACGCTCAATGGAAAACAGAAATTTGAAACAATTCTGGTTAAAAATACCTCTAATATCATCAAACTGGAAACAATTCCGGTGATTAATACCGATAATATCATCAAAATACCAAATTTTCTTCCAGAGCGTAAAATGCACAGATGGAACTCCTTATGTGAATTTTCAGACAATTCCGTTGAAAAATCTGCCTACAATCTTCAAAATACCGAATATCGAGAGGTACTGTTATATGAGGAATATGCGATACCGTGGACCTTATATGTGGTGCCGTTAAGTGTGGCCTGTATGAAGACGTGGGCCTACATACAATTTTCCGCTATGGGTTGCGGTACCCATTATGAGCTTCAAAAAAGAAATTTCAAACAATTCCGGTGATTAATGTCCCGAAAATTGTGAAAATACCGAATATCGGGAAGTACATGGTCCATTTTTAATACCAAAAGTCCTGCAGACATAATATACATTTGAGTAAAATTGCATCAATCTACTTCAATTCGTTCGGAGCTAGAGTGATTTCCACAGACGGAAGGACATAGCTAAATCGACATAGAATTTTACGCTGATCAAGAATATATATACTTGGTGGGGTCTAAAATGTATATTTCTAGGTGCTACAAAAGGGAATGAAAAACTTAATATACCCTCCATACTATGGTAGAGGGTATAAAAATCCAATGCGATAAAAAAATATGACAAAATTTGAAAAAAAATGTAAAAAAATATTCACTTATATATTGGCATATTTTTTCTTCGATTTTCTTCGATTTTATCTTTTTCTGCAAGAGATCACTACGAATTGATGAGAAATATGAAAATCATTCCAGCGGTTTTTGACTTAAAAGCGGAATATACATGTATATTGTACCTATTTTGCTACATATCCGATATCCTGGCTATCAGCATCACAGTAATGGTCAGAAGTGACCTTTTAATGTATTTGTGATTTCGCCAGAATTAAAAATATTCACGGTTTAATAGAATTTTTCGTATTTTTACAGAATTTTTTTTCCGCTAAATATTGTCCGATGACCGTCTTAATTGTTAGTTCGATTGGTTTATAATTGTGGCCTCTAGAGCAACAGTAAGATCAGGAAATTTTTCTGTTGTTGGTCCATTTCAACCCCTAAATATTTTGCGATCATCTCCAAAAACAATAGGCTACCATTCAGACCCAAAAATCTACGTTTATATCTCGTATAGACAATCCTGGAAAAATATATGTGAAAACCCCTCAATAATAGCTTAGAGAATCTTTGAAAAAAAGTACTCTAATCCCCCAAGATTATAGTGAATGAAAAATATAATTTAAAACCTTTAATTTCAAGTCTGTATTAATTATAACTAGAATATAGTCTTTGAAATATATGTTTTTGAAATCCAGGACTAAAGCTTGGCTGGTCCTTGAAAAATATATTCATGATTGTAGCTTAGATAGTCCTTGAAAAGTTATATTTTAAAAATCTCAGTTAGAAATTAGAGAGTTCATCAGGAAATACACTTTAGTAGACCACAATTATAACTTCATGCAAATATGAACTTTAAATTCCCTCGATTATAGCTTAAAAAAACCAACAAATGTTGCTGAGCTGGTCCTTAAAAATAATGCTTTCAAAATCCCACATTATATTGCTCGTCTGGTCCTGGAAAAAGTTTTTTCAAAAGTCAACTATTACAGCATTGATAGTCGTTATGAAAAATCCACAGATATTCCTTTCAACCAGTGTTCACAGATTTCCCTCAACTGTTTTTAAACTTATTTTTATGTGTTCCATTTCATTTGTCATTTTCTTGTTTCAATTCCATCTTGTCCCCTTGGTATCGCATTGCTGCAAACCAACCATTTCAAATGGTATCTCTCTTTCATTCTTTGTTCTCTGCCAACAGAGACCAAGCGTTTAAGCTGAGCAAAAAATGGCTAGTCATTCAAGGATATGGTTGAGCGCCAAAGGAAAACAATTCAGCATAAGTCAATGGTTTGATGGTACCGTCATCAACGTATTGTTTAGAACCGGTGACTTGAATAATAATGATGATTAAACCAGTTTTTTCAGTAAGTCATTGTGCTATTACAATGCACTTTGGTACAAGGAAAATAAAAGGGAGAAAATATTCGGAGGAAAAGAGAGATAAAATGAAATCATAAAACATAAATTCGAAAGAAATGTATTTACATAAATGGTAATATATTTTTAGGGTACATCATGGCGTATGACTTTGGGGTATTTATTATACGCCACGTGGTAGCCTAAATTTAGTTCTGCATGCAAATTACAATTCGATAACTTGATTTAAAAATAATAAACATTTTTTTTTGTAATTTAAAAAATTTTTAAATATCTCCCAAAATTCATTTAATTTTTTTACTCTATGAGCTCTGTCCACACGTGCAGACAGAACAAACACTGTCGTCTTCAAACATTTTCTCCTACAATATGTTGCATATTTCAACCCAAATAAAGTCATCACATCACAGAGATTTGTGTATTTTTAAGAATTATGATAGTTGCAAAAAAACAAAAATTTTCCATAGACAAACAGAAATTGTTCGGAGTCATACATGTGCTGTGGAAAAATTTCTAATAACTCTATCAAGCTGTGCAAGGGTGTGGGTGTAAGTTGCATGGCTTTGTTGTTGGGTGTGTAGTGACTACTGAAGTCTGGTTGCTATGCTATCGCAAAATAAGCAAAATTTAATTTTATACAGCACAATCTTATTAGGATATTTTTACACATATTACAATTTCTTATTTTTTTAATAGGGTGGAGGTATATTTACGAATACAGAAGGCAAGATATAATTAAAATATCAACAATTTTTAGAATGGGAGAAACAGAGGTATTTATCTAAATAAGACTTGTAATAGGATTTTTAGAATGGGAGAAATAGAGACATTTATCTATAGAAGACTTGTAATAGGTAGTTACAACACTATGTGTTGGGTGTATTACAAGTTTTATTTGGCCAAAAATTATGTAACACCTCGAAATATTGGTTTCCCACATAGAAAATTATATATGGATCTTCCTATGTAGCCGAGCTGAGTCGATCTAGCTATGTATGTCCGTCCGTCTGTCCATGTTAATTCGTAATCACACTATAGGTCGTAATTTTGGCCCGATTCTCACGAAATTGAAAATGGGGGTGGAATTATGGTCAGAATAGAAGCCTATTGCATTTGGAGATGATCGCACAATATTTAGGGGTTGAAATGGAGCAAAAACTTAAAAATGTTCCTGGTTTTGCATTTAGAAGCCAAATGACACAAAATCTCGCATGAAGTTAGAGTTTAGGACAGCGGGTAGAATGGACCACTAACTTTGTGTGAAAAAATACCAAAATTTCCATTCTACCGAAACGCTGAAAATATTATACAGGCGAACTTCTGACTTTTTATACCATCCACCATAGTTTGGAGGGTATATTAAGTTTGTCATTCCGTTTCTAACACCTCGAAATATACATTTTGAACCCCACAATTTAGCAATGTCTGTCCGTCCGTCTAAATCATGCATGCTTCCGAACGAAATGAAGTAAGTTGATAAAAAATTACTCAAATGTGTATTATGTCTGCAGGACTTTTGGTAAATGAGCCATATAGATCCACGTTTTCATATAGCCCTCATATAACGGTACCTCCCGATATTCGATATTTTGATGATTTTAGCGACATTATTCAACGGAATTGTTTCAAATTTGGTATTTAAAGTTCGCAATGAATACTACAGCCTACGACAGAAAATTGTGTGTTTAAGTCCACGTCTTCGTATAGCCTCCATATAACTGTACCACCCAATTACTCAAATGTGTATTATGTCTGCAGGACTTTTGGTAAATGAGCCATATAGATCCACGTTTTCATATAGCCCCCATATTACGGTACCTCCCAATATTCGGTATTTTGATGATTTTAGCATCATTATTCACCGGCATTGTTTAAAATTACGTATTTAGAGTTCGCAATGGGAGCTACAGTCTGTGACAGAAAATTGTCTATGCGGGTCCAAGTCTTCGTATGAGCCCCATACATCAGTACCTCCCTATATTCGGTATTTTGACGATTTGACGATTCTATGCAATGCCAGGTCCCCGTATATCCCCGATATAACAGTACCTTCCTATATTCGGTATTTTAATTATTTTACCTCCATAATTCACCGGTTTTTTCAAGTTTCGTATTTGAATATTGTAATGGGTTATGACAAAAGTTGCCTATGAAGGTCCACCTCGGAATTTAACGGATTTTATTTTTTTGAAAATTTCCAAATTCGTTCCAAATGGAGGGTATTCAAAGTTCGGCCCGGCCGAACTTACTGCTTTTTAACTTGTTTATGCTGATTTCCGTGACGAACAAATCGACACGGAATTTTGCGTCAGAAGAATATTAAGGACAAGGAAGACAATTGGATTATATTTAGTTGTAACTAACAACACGACGGAGTGCGTAAATATTGGATAAATGTCCCTGGTCAAAAAGTTTAGGGTAAAATCTGGGCCTGGACTTTTAACATATTGTAGTGTTGTAGGGTAACACATGTTCGGTCCCGCACAATTATAGCCTTTGCTTGCTTGTTTTTTATTTTTGATATATACTCGATATTTCTTAATTAATTTATTATTGGACAGTAAAGGGTATTCTATTTATTGGGGGTCATTAGGGGACCACTTATCTCCATATGACCGCCAGAGGGTCTTCCTGATGGACGAATGTTTGGAACTTTCGAAAAATAGAATACTCTATTGCAAAGATTTTCTACAGAAGACTTAATAGGTTATTCTAAAAAGAAATCCTTTTCCCACCAGAAGATATTAAGAATATCTCAATATTTCAATCGGAATGCCCTCATCAAAATGTTTTTTCTGTAATTACAAGAAAATTTTAATATTCTCTGTTTACTATGTTATTTACACGTGTTGCATTCCACCCTATTACACATGTCTTGCAAAGCATCATTGTAGTGTATGGTCTTTTACGGTCAATCGTAATATTCTAGAGAAACATGGCCTTATGGTTAACCAAACAGCTTGGCCATGTGTTGTGGTACATTGACCTAAAAGTTTCAAATATCTACTCCCCATTTTTACCCATGGTTAAACAATTTTCTAATTTTAAATTCGTCTGGAACAGGGATTAAAATGCATGGATGTAAAATTATTATATTTTTTGGTATCGGATGTTTTTATTGAAAAATTTAGAGATGTATTTTATTTGTTATAATTTTGAAAATTGAAAAAAAAGGTGGCCGATATATTTTGTTTTTTATAAATTTTTTGCAAGGATATCTAAGGCATGGATTTTCGAAGAACATAATTTAGGGATAATTTAGGCAACAATAGTTTTATTTCTCAAAAATAAGTGCGAGCCCTGTTTTTATCAAATATCTTTTCATGGAATAAGCAAGCCGTAATTGTATGTCTCTAAAGAATAATTTCCCAAATACTAAAGAGGCAGTAATCGTTTAACGTACTTTAAGGATAAAGCAGCTATAATCGTAGATTTAAAAAAAAATAAAAGAATATTTTTAAAAAGTATTCTTCATGAAACATCAAGGTTTTTAATAATTTTCTACAAATAAGTAGTTGTGGATATAAAACAATAATTCTCCCGAGATCATCATTTTTTATATACCAAGAATCAAGGCTATTATCGTGGATTTTTGAATCATATTTTATTCGTGGACTGCCAAGACTATAATCAGTGATTTTGAAAATAATTATACCCTACAACACTATGTGTTTGATTGGGCAAAAAATTATGTAACACCTCGAAATATTGGTTTCCCATATAGGAAAGTATATATGGATCTTCATATCTCGCCAAACTGAGTCAATCTAGCTATGTATGTCCGTCCGTCTATCCATGTTAATTTGTAATCACTCTACAGGTCGCAATTATGGCCCGATCTTCACCAAATATAGAATGGAGGTGGGGCTAGAACCAGAATAGAGATGGAGATGATCGCATAATATTTAGGGGTTGAAATGAACCAAAAACTGAAAAATTTTCGGATTTTGCAGTTGCTCTACAGGTCGCCATTATAGACCAATCGATGCGGAAGTTAATCAATTTTGATGGTAATCGGCTAATATTTACTGGGTAAAATAGACCATAATATTCGTTAAATAAAAGTCAAAATTTCCATTAAACCGCGAATGTTTTTAATTCTGGTGAAATCACAAATAGATGAACAAGTCAATAGACACCGATAGTAAATATATTGGATATATGTAGCGAAATATATACAGTGTGTATATAGAAAGGAAGGGGATGTTAGCTAAAATGCTTATATCTCAAGAATGGCTGGACCGTATGGCCTCTTGGCATATGTCCTCCTGGTATAAAAGAATAAAAGTTAAAAAAATCGCATAAAAATATGCCAATAATGATGTTAATATAGATTTTGTAGTACTTTGTGACATTTTCTTATTTTTTCATATTTTTTATCGCATGCGATTTTTTCAATTTGACTAAAAATATTTTGTAATTTGTAATGTATATATTATTATATACAGATTGCAATTATCGTCCGATCCTAAAATTTTCACAAGGGTAGGGTTGGGTTTAGAAGGGCTAGGCCTATTGTTTTCAAAGATATCCGCAATATATTAGGGGTTGAAATGGACCAACAATTAAAAATTTTCCTGATTTTGCCGCAGTTATAAAGGTCACAAATAGAAATCAAAGGACAAGAAATCTCGCATAAAGTTAGAGTTTAGGACAGCGGGTACAATGAACCACTAATTTTGTGTGAAAAAAGACCAACATTACTTACAGGCGATATCCGAAATACTCAAAAGCCGAACTTCTGTTTTTTTATGCTGATTTCGTTGACGAATATAGCCAAATATCGTAGACAAGCAAATCATATAGATGAGTCTAAATTTGGAGATACAGAGGGGCTTCTGGCTGGAGATGATTGAAAAATATTTAGGGGTTCAAATTAACCAAAAACAGAAATGTTTTGCCGATCACTTAATTGAAGCCAATCGACACGCCTGTGAAGAGAGTTATAGACAGGGAAGAATTCTATCATTTTGGATGACCATTGGATTATATTTAGCTGTAAAATGGACTAGAAAAACTAACAGCCCGACGGAGTGCATAAATATTGGGCAAATGTCCCCAGTCAAAATCCTAATTTCAAAAGCGAAATCTTCCAAAATGGATTTAGACATAAGGGTGATTTTAACATATTGCAGTGTTGTAGGGTATAACATAATCGGCCCCGCACGACTATAGTCTTGGATTACTTGATTGATTTGATTTTATTTATCTATTTTTTTTTTCTATTGATTTTTATACTTTCTACCGACCTGTGGTTAGGGTATTATGTCTTTGTGCATATGTTTATGACAGGGAGAAGTAAGCAAGATGGACTTATGCTTTCTTTTGATGATCTGCATAGAATCACATTTTGAGTATGTTTATGCATTTATATCTGTCTATGTAGATTTATAAATATAGTACAAGTCGCATTTAATACTCAGATATAGCTATAGGTCCAACATATGTGAGTTGCACAATTTGGTGTTTAAGCCCTCACATTCGAAATATGCACTCCAAAAGAAGAATATTTCGTATCAGATATCAACCCAAATTGGAAGGATCTATGCACATAAAGCCAAAATGCGCACTTAAAAATGCTTCACGTAAATGTCCAATATAAAAAATTATTTGTTAGCTCTACCAAATATGTGTAGTGGTCCCGCCCGAAATTTTACCTTTTTGTTACTCGTTTCTATTTTATATTTTATATTTTGTTTTTTTTTTTAATGGTCAATTGGCCATAGTTGAATATTTTAATATTTATACTGCAGCACATGAGTTTGCATTTTAGGTTGGTTGTTGTATCAGTACAAATTCTATATCCAAATTGTTGTTTGCGATTTGGCCTTCAAAATAAATTAATTGATATTCAAAATACCAAAAAAAAATTACCAAAATTTGTTGATTATATTTATAGGCCCCCTTAACATTTGTCATGTTAACCTTAAAGCTTTATCTGATAAATCACACTCTGATTACACTATCAGTTATCCAACCCTAAATACGAATTTTTACCTTATTTCACCTAACATACCCCCAGCATGGCATTGTAACAATATTTGTATAAATTTTTCTGCATACCTATTGTAGCAACCAAAAAAAATCTATAACGGTAATAAATTTTACCGTGAATTTCCCTCTTCGGTTGGCATTGGTCCAGTATCACTTTTCAGTAAATTTACAACTCTGTGGCGGTGGTCATAAATAATTGTTTTGCCAACAAAAACAGTTGTTTGCATAGGTTCGAAGGCAAAACTAAACAGAAAAACTTCACGCTGATCTGTGGGCTGGCGGTGGTTGTTATTAAAATTATTTATAATTCAGACAAATTTATGCATGTTAAATTCAGGTTATGTGTGTGTGAGCAAACTAATAATCAGGTCAATGCCTCAAATGAGGTGTATTTTTAAATATATTTTGGGGAAGAATTTTTGTTTTTTTTTCAAACTAAAGGGATAAAGTATGACAATAAAGAGCAATTTCAAATCATCTCAATATAAACTTACAGGGTAAGATAAAAAAAACTGCAACAAAGTCAAACGCCATAATTTTTACATTTTTTTTTTTAATTTTATTGAATGAAAGCAAAATATGTCGGAAATAGCATCAAATTTTAGAATAAGTATCGAATTGGTCACCTTGGCACGAATTATGGCCTTCAAACGCCCAAGGAAACTATCACAAGCTGCCTGAATGTTGTTCTGCGGTATTTTGGTCCATTCGCGGCGAAGCGCTTGCTTAAGGTGATCTACGCTTTGCTATAGTTGAGTGCCAACCTTGCATTCCATAATACTCCAGATACAAAAGTCCAACGGATTGGTATCCGAAGATTTTGGTGGCCATTTTGCGCTGGAAATGAAGCGAGAAACTTCATTCTGTAACTATTCTTGGGTGGCGCGTGCTGAGTGCGATTGTCCTGTTGCAATGTCCAAGGCCAAAATGTTTGCGTGCCAAAGGCTTTATTACACCCTCCAGAATATTTTCCCGATAATATTCTGCACTTATTCTGATGCCACGGTCGATTAGAACGAGCGGAGAGCGACCTCTTTGGCAAGTAAACACGATCATTTTGTTTGTTTACAAACTGCTGGACAAAGAATGGTTTATCATCGGAGAAAACCAAATTCGGCAGTTCACACTTTCGGCTAAGCGAAGCAACTCTTTAGTTCTTTTGAGTCTATTTTCTTTTTGTTGCGGTGTAAGCCCTTGCACTTTTTGGATTTTTAATTGCTTTCAATAGCCGAGCTCATTTTTCAATACTTGCTGAATGGAATATTGCGATATGTTTAGCTCAGGAGCCATTTTTCTGGTTTCAACCGAGGCGCTTCATTACTTTTCGAACGATTTGTGCTGAGGTTGATGTTTTCTTCCGTTCACTTCCCTGACGTCGGGCTACGCTACAGGTATCACGGGAACGAGCGATGGTATGAAACACAAAAGATTTATTCACATTTAAATGCTGGAGTGCACTAACGATAGCCACTTTAGGTTGTCGGTCGAGTGGCTTAGAAATGACAGTAGTCTGAAGTTGGTTGCAGTTATTTCATCTCAGCCTGTCCTGCCCCATATATCCCATTTTTATACCCAACACCACATAGTGGTAAGGGTATTCTGTCTTTGTGCATTTGTTTGTAACATGGAGAAGGAAACGAGATAGACCCACAGTTCCTTTTGGTGGTCAGCATAGGATCACATTTCGATTTATGCATGTCCGTCCGTCTGTCCGTCTGTCCATGTATTTTTATAAACAAAATGCAGGTCGCATTTATTATTCGATTGAGATGAACTTTTCTAAATAACATTTGTTTGGCTCAAGACGAGCCCTATTGAAATTGGTGAAAATCGGTTCAAATTTAGATATAGCTCCCATATATATCTTTATCCGATTTAAAATTTCTTGTGCACCAAATGGCTAATATCGATACAAATGGAGTGAATTTTGGCACTTCCGACCGAATTTGATATGGAAACAAGTACTTTAAATTTGGTGGAAATCGGTTCAGATTTGGACATAACTCCCATATATATCTTCGGCCGATTTCGGGTTAAATGAGCATCAAATGGCCATTTTCAGCCCAAACAGCCTGAAGTTTGGCACATTCGGCCAAATTTAGCCTAGAAGCAAATAAGTCCCTCAAATTCGTAAAATGCACGATAGAAGAATAATATTTCGTACCAGATATCAGATACAATCGGTTCAGATTTGGACATAGCTCCCATGCCATTATCTGATTTCAGGTTTATTGTGCACCAAGTGGCTAATATTAGTCCAAATGGATTTTCGCACTTCAACCGAATTTAGCATTGAATTAAGAATTTCAAATTTGCTCCGATATATATGTTTCATCCGATTTGATGTTTAAATCTCCAACTTTCGGAATATGCACTCTACCTTAATCATATTTTGTACCAGATATCTCATAGAGCTCAGAAATGCTCAATATAAACCTTTCTTTTACGAGAGCTCTACTAAATATGCATAGTGGTGTAGGGTATCATATAGTCGGCCCCGCCCGATTTTTGAGCTTTCCCTACTGGTTTTACTGTTTTTAAGCGAAAAAAAAATACGAGAAAATTGTTCCCGAATTTCCATAGTTATTCGTTCCTAATTATTATCGGCATCATTGAAATATTAACTAATCTCATTCCAGTTTAATATGAAAAAAATCATTTAATTTCTTTCACCTCCTACAGTGCCTTGCAATCTCCAACGTGCAATTTTGTTTACATTTAGCAAACATATATTCTCATTTCTTACCAGAAAGTAAAAGTTGTTTTGTTACAACTTTTTTGTAACACATTTCGTACCTTTGAATGTAAAAGTTAATGTCACATTTACAGAGTTTAATGATACAACTTTCATGACTATTATCAGCAAACGCACACACTTTTTTCGGTGACATTTTTTCGCTTACTGTTTGTCCTTTTTCGTTCTTCATTTTTTGAAAGAAAATAAGAAAACTAAAAAAGATAACTCGCGACAAGTACATAATGTTCTATTAAAAAGTGTGGAATATTAAATTTTAGTATTATACTCTTGTAAAACTTTGTAAGGAATTGGACAATTTCTATTATTATTGGTATTTGTAATGGGTGTTATAATGATATCAATGGTTGATACGAGTCACTACATTGACTCATACACAATAAGAGTTTGTTGAATATTTGAATATCTATATGGTATTTTATTTATTTATTTTTTTTCTTGCAATCATTTGCCAGGAAGGGACTCCGGAAGGACAAAAGGCAAAAAATATATATTATATATTTTTCTTGAATCATACATTATATTTTACAACTAAATCATAATTCAGGTTGTGATATAAATTCACAAGAACTTCAATGTCACATTTTTGTTCATCTCGATCTCCATACATTCACAAATGTTTGTACATTTAAATACCAAAGTTAATTTTGCAACTTGACATTGATTTTGAAAATTGTTAAGTTGATATGGGTTTGATATGGTACAGAGAGCATTTAAACAAATGCTAGCCTGCATTTCCTTAGAAATTTCTCTGAAGATCTCCTTTAACACAACAGACTGGAATTACTTCATGCGTGTCGGAAATACTTTAAGGAAAAATGTCCTTGAAAAATATTTTTTTATTATCAACAGCCGAAAGCTGTTGTCTATAGAGACCAGCTGGTGGGCCAGCTGGTCTCTATAGACAAGCTGTTGGGCCAGCTGGTCTCTATAGACAAGCTGGTGGGCCAGGTGGTCTCTATAGACAAGCTGGAGGGCCAGATGGTCTCTATAGACAAGCTGGAGGGCCAGATGGTCTCTACAGACAAGCTGGTGGGTCAGCTGGTCTCTACAAACAAGCTGGAGGGCCAGCTGGTCTCTACAGACAAGCTGGAGGGCCAGCTGGTCTCTATAGACAAGCTAGAGGGCCAGCTGGTCTCTATAGACAAGCTGGAGGTCCAGCATGTCTCTATAGAGGTGGTGGGCCAGCTGGTCCCTGTAGACGATTTTATAATACCCAGAAGAGTTTTGGAAAATAAAAATTGCGGCTGTCATATATTTTACTGTATATGATAAGATATCCAAGGATTGTCGACCCTCTTATCTTTTTTATTTTTTACCTTGTTTACAATAAAAAGAGTTTGGGCGCCATCACATATCACAGAATTGCGGCATTTTTCTGTTTGTGTTTTCTACACATTTACTATAAAAATTCACATACCATTTCGGATTAATGAATTTGTAACAAAGTTTTTGCTAAAGTAAATGTTCCACCACCCCCTAACCTCTTTCTAAAACATTTCCTGCTAAGTACACACGCATATTTATGCGCAACATAATAAACTGCACTACAAAGTTTATCTTTTCACCACAGCTCATTAACGCTTTAACAGGAATACCCACAACAAATAACCGATGTTGGGTCTCCTGTGAACAAAAAACAAATTACTATATACTTTATTTCTATCAAAGTACATAGACCCGATGACTGACTAGCAGCCTGGGTTAGCTGACCCATGATAACAACAGTCACGTACATTTTATGTGTAAAAAAAACCGAAACGAAAAACAACAACATCATCAGCTATGTAAATACAAATAAGTTATGTAAAAATATATACAGTTCAACATATTTTTTGAGCAACTATTTGCATTTTTAAACCAGAGACAATTTTTGTATTTCCGGCTTTACTCAGTTATGGCGATGCTGGTGAAAAATACGGTTGTAAAAAAGAAAAAATTGGGACAAAATTAAAACTGTGTAAAAAAACTATGTTTATGTAGCCACATGCACGTATTTCGGTCAGCACACAACCATTGGTGTTAATACCATTGGTAACATGTGGTAAATTTTAATGTAGGCGAAATGATGCTGGGGCGAAAATCTTTTCATAACCGCAAGAAATTAATTTGGATTTTTTAGAGTTTTTAAAGCACGAGATCTCATTTTTAAATATTTGCCATCTCTTAAAAAGTGCACATTTTCATATAAAATAAAACATACCACCTGAGATGAAAAAACTGCAACTAACTTCAGACTGTTGTCATTTCTAAGCCACTCGTACCACAGCTGTTAAAAGTTTTCCTCATTATATTGTTAGCAAGCATACAAAAGCTTTTTGGTGAGAATTTTCCAGAAAAATATTTATTCGTGATGGAATTTAATCGTGAAAATGTGATTTCTTTAAATTTGACTGGAAAACCATAAGTGGCTATCGTTAGAGCACTTCAGCATGTGTCTCGTACCATCACTCGTTATCGTGATACTGGTAGCGTAGCCCGAATTCAAAGAAAGTGAATGGAAGAAAACAGCAGCATCAGCAGAAATGGTTCCAAAATAAAGAAGCGACTTAATCGAAAACCGCTTCGCAGTGACCGAAAAATGGCTCGTGAGCTGAACATATCACAATATTCCATTCGGCAAATCTGGAAAAATGAGCTCGGGGTAAAGCCATCGAAATTGCAAAGAGTGCAAGAACCGCAACAGAAAGAAAATAGACTCAAAGGAGTTAAAGAGTTGCTTCGCTTGGCCGAAAGTAGTGAACTGCCGAATTTGGTATTCTCCGATGAGAAAACATTCGTTGTTCAGCAGTTTGTAAAAAACCAAAAAGTTTGTGTCTGCTTGCCAAAGAGGTCAGCTGAAAATGTGCACCAGAACTCAAGCCATGATGATAGTGTGGCACGCCATAATAGCCGATGGTCGTTCTCCGCTCGTATTAATCGACCCTGGCATCAGAATAAATGCAGAATATTATCGCGAAAATATTCTGGAGCCGCAGACCTTCCAATATGACATTTCAACAGGACTCAGCACCATCGCAGTCGACACGCCCCACCCAAGGAGGACAGCAAAATCTCCAAATACCAATCCGTTGGGCTATTGTGTCTGGAGTATTTTGGAAAGTAATTTGGCACTAAAAAATACCAAAGTGTCGATCTCCTCAAGCAAGCGCTTCGCCGGGAATGGGCCAAAATACCGTAGAGCAACATTCGGGCCGCGTGTGACGGTTTCATTGGCCGTTTGAAGGCCATAATTCGTGCCAAAGGTGAGTAATTCGAACAGATCTAAATTTATTCTAAAATTTTGATGCTATTTCCGACATTTTTATACCCTCCAGGGTATATTAAGCTTGTCATTCCGTTTGTAACACCTCCGAATACACATTTTAGACCCGGTAAAGTATATATATTATTGATCAGCATAAAATTCTATGTCGATTTAGCGATGTCCTTCCGTCTGTCCGTCTGTTCGTCTGTGGAAATCAGTCTAGCTTCCGAACAAATTGAACCAGATTGATTTAATTTTGCTTAAATGTATGTTATGTCTGCGGGACTTTTGGTATTGAAAATGGGTCATGTAGGTCCATATATAACGGTACCTTCCGATATTCGGTATTTGGATGACTCTATGCAAATTTTTTCACCAGAATTGTTTCAAATTTGGTAATTTATACTACAACCTATGACAGAAAATTGTCTGTGCAGGTCCACGTCTTCGTATAGCCCCCATATAACGGTACCTCCCGATATTCGGTATTTTGATGATTTTAGCGAATTTATTCACCGGAATTGTTTCAAATTTGGTATTTAAAGTTCGTAATGGATACTACAGCCTAAGACAGAAATTGTCTGTGCGGGTCCACCTCTTCGTAAAGCCCCCCTATAACGGTACCACTCGATATTCGGTATTTTTATTTTATCGACATTATAACCGATTTTTTTAAGTTTTGCATTTGAATATTGTAATGGCTTATGACAATAGTTACCTACGCAGGTTCATGTCGTTGTATAGAATTGCCAAATTCGTTCCAAATTGTGGAGGGTATTCAAAGTTGGGCCCGGCTGAACTTATAGCTTTTTTACTTGTTTGCTTTCATTCAATAAAATATAAAAAAAAATAATAAATAAAAATTATGGCGTTTTGACTTTTTTTTAGTATCACATATTTCCATGCCAAAAATATTCTTTAGTTGGTTCTTTTAAAAATGTTCGATATTTTATATTTTATATGTACATAAAGTACACCACAATTTGACTGCATAAACTGAACTTCAACCAATTGTTGAAAACGAAATAAGAATTCCGGAAGCCCATTTGGCATTTTTGTATTCAAAGTTAGAGGAAAGGAAATGGCAATTCAAGTGGCAGCATTATTTAGATGTGGATGTGTAAGAAAACGAAACTAACAAATATGTACATATGTATGTATATGTGTAGTGTGATAGTTATTTCTATTCAAATAGAATGCTTAATATGGTGGCAAACTGATAGGGTGAAGGAATATTCTTTAGAGAGGAACAACTTTTTTTTAACTCAATTGGCGTCACATATGTAATGTAAAATATTGGAAAACCTGTCTATTTTTTTCTGGATTAACTGCAAATAACTTTTTATCCCCAATTTGCTCATTTATATATATATTCTTATACATTCTTGTCCCATATATCATTGCGACCATAGAAATTGTCCAAATTATGTTAACTGCATAAATTAACAATATTTCTTGATCAATACACACGTATGAAGATGTGCTGTTGACATTTCTATTTCATATTAAATTCAAACGTAACACAATGATAAATATGTATGTCTGACTTATTTCCACATGTGATATAAGCATACAATTATGATATCTAGATATCTAAACGAGTAAATTTCTATACATTTCATATTGCTGCATATGATATATTAGGGGCCATAACTCTGTTTGTCATATTTACATTATGGCACACGACTACACTTTCAGCGCCTTAAGGGATAACAATCAAATAAAATGTTATGTGAACATTTCGCCATCACTTTCCCCCTTTTTGATATGAGAAGTTACGTCGGTAGCTTTTATGTGTATATTACAATATATGCATATGAGAAAATAAATATGTGTGCAGGATAGTGAAAAAGCGTATGTGTTGCTTATTGATTTCGTAGCAAAGGAATATGTTATTTGGCCTGTTGGAACTAATACCTAAATTTTTTACATTTTACAACCAATAGTCTCCAAAATCTTTAATTCTTAATTACTTAATTCTTTATTAGTTGTGATATTAGTAAAACCATTACACAATGGACGCACATTAAGATTTTTCTGGTCAAACCTATTTTAACATCTCCATTTTTAAACCCTATAAACCCAATTTGACTTATAATATTGAAGTGTATATATAGTAATATTTTTTCACCTTGCAACACAGATTGAGGTTATTATATACAGATTTCAATTATCGTCCGATTTCACGAAAATTTTCAAAATGGTAGAGTTAGGCTTAGAAGGGTTAGGACTATTGTTTACAAAGATGTCCGCAATATATTCAGGGGTTGAAATGGATCAACAAAAAATGGACCACAGAAACAACGGACACGAAATCTCGCATGAAGTTAGAGTTTAGGACAGCGGGTAGAATGGACCACTACTAACCGAAATACACGAAAGGCGAACTTCTGGCTTTTTTGTGTTGATTTCCTTGACGTATATAGCCAAATATCATAGACAAGCTAATCATATAGACGAATCTAGATTGGGAGATACAGAGGGGAATCTTGCATATGGAGATGATCGCAAAATATTAAGGGATTCAAATAAACCAAAAACTGAAAAAAATTCTTGATCACAAAATTGAAGCCAATCGATACGTCTGAGAAGGGAGTTAAGGACTGGGAAAAATTCTAGCATTTTGGGTGACCATTTAATTATATTTGGCTGTAAAATGGACTACAACAAATAACAGCACTACGGAGTGCGTAAATATTGGGCAAATGTCCCTGGTCAAAATTCTAAGGCTAATATCTGGACAGTGCTCCGTGACATAATTTCAAAAGCGAAATCTTCCAAAATGGATTTGGACATAAGGGGGCCTCTAACATATTGTAGTGTTGTAGGGTATCACGTGGTCAGCCCTGCTCGACTATAGCCTTTGCTTACTTGTTTTTAAATAAGAGTGTATAGGAACTCTTATGTATAAACGTATAAAAACCCATTCAATTTCGCATTCCTGAAACATATCATAGAACTAATGGCTTTGTAATAAAATAAAAAAAAAAATAAAAGAAGTAAAGCAAGTAAAAAAACATTAAGTTCGGCCGGGCCGAACTTTTAATACGCTCCACATTAGGGTAAAGGAAATATTAGACATATTCTGGGAAAATGTGGCAAAAATCATCAAAATACCGAATATCGGGAGGTACCGCTATACGGGGCTATAGGAAAACGTGGACCTATACATTCAATATTTCGCCAACGGAGCTAGAACCCATTATGACCCACAAATACCAATTTTTAGTCATAGTCGTAGGAAAATGTGGCAAAAATCATCGAAATACCGAATAATGGGACGCACCATCATATGGGGGCTATACCAAAGCGTGGATCTATACATACAAAATTTCGCTACACAAACTAGGACCCATTATGACCTACAAATACCAATTTTTAGAAAAATCCGTGGAAAAATGTGGAAAAAATCATTACAATAGCGAATATCGGACGCACCATTATATGGGGCCTATACCAAAGTGTGGACCTATACATACAATGTTTCGCCACATGAACTAGGACCCATTATGACCTATAAATACCATTTGTTGTTGCAAAATGGTCAGGCTTATCCCTTTATTGTTGTTTTTATAAAAACAACGTTTGTTTATAAGTGGAGAACGATGGTAATGTTTTAGAAAAATCCGTGGAAAAATGTGGCAAAAATCATCAAAATACGGAATATCGGGAGGTACCGTTATATGGGGACTATACCAAAACGTGGATCGATATATCTCATTTTCAATTTCATTCTAGACATAATACAAATTGTTTTGCTAAATTTTGACGCTCTACGTCAAATAATGTGAGCTGCATCGTGATTTCAACAGACAGAGGGAGATACGGACAGACAAACGGACATCCTTAAATCGACTTAGAATTTTATGCTGACTATGAATTTATATACTTTAAGGGGTCTACGACGAATATAAAGGGATGTTACAAACGGAATGACAAAGTTAATATAGCCTCTTTTCTAAGGTGGAGGGTATAAAAATCTATTCTAACAAACTTCACAGTTATTCAATTTGACAGCTTTTCTAAATCCTCTTATTTTTACCCTTGTGTGGATATTGGATAAAATATTTTCTCAAAAAATGAAAGCAAAGAAGTCGTTAGTTAATTTTCAGGCCATATTTTGTTTTAGTTTTCTCCATTGTTTTAATTAAAATGTTAGTGTAAATTTGGTATCTGTACGTATCATAACCAGGTGTTGTTTTGCATATTTCAGTTAACTTTGACAAGCTGTGGGCAAAGATGACAGGCAAGGAAGTAAATATTTTTAGCTATCTCGTTTAGTTATATTCCACAAATACCTTAAGACAGCTTTAGTTAAGACCATCACTACACTTTTATACCCTCCACCATGCGTAGTATGGATGGATATTAAGTTCGTCATTCCGTATGTAACTCATCGAAATACTAATTTTAGACATAACAAAGCGAATACAGGGTGAGATAAAAATAACTGCAAAAAAGTCAAACGCCATCATTTTTACATTTTTATACCCTACACCACAAGTTGGTCAGGGTATTATGTCTTTGTGCATTTGTTTGTAACATGGAGAAGGAAGCGAGATAGACCCATAGTTGCTTTTGAGGATCTGCATAGAATAATATTCTCAGTCAATATATGCTTGTCCGTCCGTCTGTCTGTCTGTCCGTCTGACCATGTATATTTGTCCGTGTATCTTTGTAAATCAAGTACATGTCGCATTTATTGCCCGATTCAGATGAAATTTTGCATAAATAATTTGTTTGACACAAAGACAAACCCTATTGAAATCGGAGATAATCGGTCAAAATTTAGGTATAGCTCCCATATACATCAATTTGCCTTTTATTGTGCACCAAACGTGTAATATTAGCTCAAATGAAATGGAATTTGGTACTTACAACCAAATTGAGTCTGGAAACCAGCGTGTCAAATTTAGTGGAAATCGGTTCAGATATAGCTATAGCTCCCACACATATTGTTCATCCGATTTGTTTGTTTTCTCAACGGAGAAAACCGAATTCGGCAGTTCACCATTTTCGGCCAAACGAAGCAACTCTTAAGCTCTTTTAAGTCAATTTTCTTTCTGTTGCGGTGTAAGTTCTTGCACTTTTTGGAATTTCAATGGCTTTACCCCGAGCTAATTTTTCAATATTTTCCGAATGGAATATTGCGATATGTTCAGCTCACGTGCCATTTTTCGGCCACTCCTTCTGAGTACTCTGTTCCCTGGAAGAGTATAGGTCCATGATATCACATATCTGGGTACCTCCAAATATTCGGTTTTTTGGGGTTTTAGAGACATTATTTACCGGAGTTGTTTCAAATTTCGTGTTTAGAGTTCGTAATTAGAAGTAAGGTCTGTGAGAGAAAATTTTCTATGCAGATGCACGTCTTCGTATAGCCCCCATATAACGGTACCCCCGATTTTCGGTATTTTGATGATTTTAGCGACATTATTGACCAGAATGGTTTCAAAATTGGTACTAAAAACTCATAATGGATACTACAGCCTAAGACAGAAAATTGTCTGTGCAGGTCCACGTCTTCGTATAGCCACGATATAACGGCATATAGTTGGTATTTTGATGATTTTAGCTAAATTTTTCACTGGTTTTCTTTTCAAGTTCCGTATTTGAATATTTTAATGGATTATGACAAAAGCTGCTTATGCAGGTCCACGTTTTCAAATAGACACCAATATATATTTGGCATTTTTAAGATTTTAACAGAATTTTTAACGTTTTTTTTTGAGAATTGTCAAACTCGTTCCAAATGGTGGAGGGGATTGAAAGTTCGACCCGGCCGAACTTACAGCTTTTTTACTTGTTTTTTTTATCGTTTGCTTATCTTCGACAAATACTTTAGGACAGCTTTAATTAATATCTTCACTTTGTTTTTTAGTTCTTGCTAAGAAAATAAAACAATATGTTTCTTGCATCGCTCAGCTGCCAAGCAAAGCTACCAAAACGAAGCTTTCTCAAAAATGAAGAAATGGTGTAGAATATTTTTCCACAGAGTATTATGCAAAAGAGATTATTCCAAGGTTGATACGTTGGTGTATTCTATAATATCAACAATTGGCCAATATTTTTGATCTATGAATACTTAAGTCTGACATCAATCTAACGATGGCGATTTGTTTCCCCTTTAACTAAATCTTTGTAAAAATTACCACTTAAAAAGTAATTTTCAACTAAGGTTTCCTAATTAAAACAAGTAAGCAAAGGCTACAGACGAGCGGGGCCGACCGTTGAATACCCTACAACACTATAATAAACGATACAGTTTATATAGGCGAGATATTCGAAAGAATTCCACAAGATATTGTGACAAATAATAAAAGAAAACCATCAGGTTTCGTTCTCTAATTTTCGAATAATAGCAACTTAAACTAATTTGCTCATTTCCAATTTATTGGAAGATGTTGCACGTAAATGGTCTTCCTAGATCTGAAACCAATATTTCCCAAAGACCTATAATCTCTCAGAAGTGGCAAAAGATTAACATTTATTATTGGTTTTTGACTGAAACGCATCTATATGAGATACAGACATTTGACTATATTCTTCAACGAAATCAACGTTAACGAAATAGTCAGAAGTGCGTCTTTCCTGTATTTGTGAATTCTCCAAAAAGTCACTGGAATAGACATTTTCGTATTTTGTCTATAAAAGTTGGCAAACTATTTCACACATTGAATATTTTTGGATGGCCATCCAAAACTGCTTGGCTTTTGTAATGTTCGGTAAACCCATTCAAATGTGCGTGAGGATCGGGTGATAATTCAGACCTGCAGACAATTTTGCAGTTTTTTGGTCCATTTCAACCCCTAAATATATGACGATCATCTCCAAAAAGAGTAGGCTTCTATTCTGACCCTCATCTTGTCCCCATGCAAAATTTCGTAAGGATCGGGCCATAAATGCGATCTGTATATGATATCCTGATATTCTAACTACTTAGTTTTGTTAGCTGTAGAAATATTACCAAATGTTTAATTCAAAATGAAAATATGCCAAAAATATGACAAAATTGAAAAAATATGAGAAAATTTTACAAAATCAATATTTTCATCTTTAGAGAGGTATTTTTATGCGATTTTTTAGACGTTTTTTGTTTCCTGCCAAGAGGCCATTCTGAATTAATGAGAACTGTCGGAATCAGTTCAGCCGTTCTCGACATATAAGAGATCTTTCAAGCATATCTTCTTTGATAGACATATATATCGCACATATTTTGCTATATATCCGATTTGTTGGATGTTAACATCAATGTAAAGGTCAGAAGTAACCTTGTCATGGCTTCGTGATTTCGCCGGGATTTAAAATATTCGCGGTTAAATGAAAAATGTTGCATTTTTTCCACACAAAAGATATGGTCTATTTTACCCGCTAAATATTATCCGATGACCACCCAAATTGGTAGGCTTCTTCCCCGCCCTAAACTCTGGCTACATGCGAAATTCCGCGTCGATTGGTCTATAATTGCGACCTGTATAGCTACTGCAAAATCCGACATTTTTTCAGTATTTGGTCCATTTCAACCCCTAGACATTTGGCGATCATCTCCAAAAGAAATAGGGTTCTATTCTGACCCAATCCCCACCTCCATTCTAAATTTCGTGAAGATCGGGCCATAATTGCGACCTGTAGAGTGATTACAAATTAACATGGACAGACGGACAGACGGACGGACGGACATACTTAGCTAGATCGACTCACCTCGGCGAGCTATGAAGATCCATATATACTTTCCTATATGGGAAACCAATATTTCGAGGTGTTACATAAATTCTGGCCCAATCAAACTTATAATACCCCCAACACATAGTGTTGTAGGGTATAAATACTCCATACGTACTCCCTCAACTATTTTATTTGCTTCCCTTAAAACCGATCGGATGACTGTCATTAATTTCTGCATTTAAAATTAATCCCCTACTTGCCTACAATTAATTTGTACCCCATTTTAAATGGTGTGACAACAAGGACGACAACAAAGACCACGGCAACGTGTTAATGATAATGCCATTGAAAGTATCTGCAAATGTTTTATTTCATTTGTTACACTTGAAAGAAAATATAATTTTTTCCGAGATGACATTACACTGAAATACATACTTAAACACGTATTTTTCACTTCACTAACTTGAAAATTTATTGTGGCATTTTTCATGTCTGAATACAAAGGAAATACGTTCGGACGACCCAAATGAAATGTGAGCGAAAGTGTTCTTGTGTGTGTAGTACAAGCATCAACAGTTCCAGTAGTGGAATCTCAATAAAAAGTAATAAAAATATATTTCAAATAAAAATTCAATGCTCCAGAAAAGTTGATAAAATTAATGAAGCATTTAAGTAATTAAAGTAGTGAGAAATTACGTCAGCGAAAAGAAAAAAACGGGCGACAATGAGGTGTGTTTGTGTAAACAATGTAAAATAATAGCTGTTTATCGGGGCGAATGAATTGTGACAACTAAAACGTGGACCAATAAAAAATCGGAGCAATAGTAAAGGGGACCGTATTTCAACAAATCTCGCATTTGCTTCCAGGATAAATTCAGTTGAATGTGCGAAAATCCTTCAAATTTGGGCTGATGAAATGCTCAGTAGGAGCTCATTATACCCTCAGTCATATGGCTACCGAGGGTATATATCGTTTGATACGGTCAAAATGTGCCTAGTCGAAATAATGGTTTTAGACCCTAGGTCTCTTTGGACCAAATCTGTTTCAGGACATTTGTAGTCAATCTAGTGATGTCCGTCCGTCTGTCTGGCTGGTGCGCACGATAACTCTTGAAGGGAGTACCCGATTTGGTCCAAACTTGGTAATATTTTTGTCAAACTTTGATCGAGTTCGGAGATATCGGACAATATCGGTTCACTCCTTCTAGTACCTCCCCCACAAAAGGTCGAAATTTCCAAAAATATATTTTCTGCACAGAAAGAGAAGGGATGATCCGATTTTGCTCGACCTTTGCAAAGCCTAATATTTGCAACAAAGCAAGGTCAAGTGCAAAAATGGACAATATCGGTCTACTCCATCAAGTACCTCCCCCCCAAAAATGTTCACAATTTTGAACCAACTCTTAAAAGTTAATATGTATCTGCGAACCCCCTCTGATACCTCACCCACAAAGGGTTATAATTTTCAAAAATTATCTAACACCTCGAAATATTGGTTTTCCATATAGGAAAACACATATGGATCTTCCTATCTCACCGAGCTGAGTCAAACTAGCTATGTATGTCCGTTCGTCCATCTGTCCATGTTAATTTGTACAGGTCGCAATTATGGCCCGATCCTCACGAAATTTAGCATGGAGGTGGGGTTATGGTCAGGATAGAAGCCTATTGCTTTTGGAGATGATAACATAATATTTAGGTGTTGAAATGGACCAAAAACGGAAAAATTTCCTGATTTTACAGTTGCTCTACTGGTCGCAATTATAGACCAATCGACGCGGAAGTTAGCATAGGGCTGGACAAAGCCTTCTTCGTCGTCGGTTAATATTTAGTGGATGAATAGACCATAAAATTTGTGTTAAATGAAAGTCAAATTTTCCATTAAACCGCGAAAATTTTTAATCCCGGCGAAATCACAAATAGACAAACAGATCAGTTCTGACCGATAGTAAATATATTGGATATATATAGCGAAATGTATACAATGTGTACATACAAAGGAAGGGGATGTTAGCTAGAATGCTTATATCTCAAGAATGGCTGGACCAATTTTGGTAAATTTCGTCAATTCAGAATGCCCTCTTGGCGTAAAATAATAAAATTTAAAAAACAAAATCGCAAAAGAAGATGCCAATAATGGAGTATATAGATTTTGTGAGATTTTTATACCCTACAAAACCATGTGTTGGGGGTATTATAAGTTCGATTGGGCCATAAATTATGTAACACCTCGAAATATTGGTTTCTCCATTGGTTTGGAAAGTATATATGGATCTTCCGAGCTCACCGAGCTTAGTCGATCTAGCTATGTATGTCCGTATATCCTCACGAAATTGAAAATGGAGGTGGGGTTATGGTTAGAATAAAACCCTATTGTTTTTGGAGATGATCGCATTCTATTTAGGGGTTGAAATGGACAAAAAACAGAAAATTTTCCTGATTTTGCAGTTGCTCTATAGGCCACAAAAATTTACCAATCAACGCGAAAATTTACATGGAGTTAGAGGTTAGGAGTGGCAGAAACCTACCAGTTTGGGCGGTCATTGGACAATAACTAGCGGGTAAAATAGACCCTAACTTTTATGTAAGAAAATAGGAAAATGTCCACTAAACCTCGAATATTTTCAATCACAAATACATTAAAAGATCACTTCTGACCATTACAGTGACGCTAATAGCCAAGAAATCGGATATATAGCAAAATAGGTCAATATGTATGTAAAACAATTGATCTTATTTATTATGCTTATAAATCAAGAACCGCTGTGCCGATTTTCACAATTCCCATCAATTCGGAATGGTCTCTTGCCAGAAAAAGATAACATCTTAGAAAATCGCGGAAAAATATTCCAATAAAAAAGTGAATACCTTTTGTCGAATATTTTCAATTTTTGTCACATTTTTTATCGCATGTTATTTTTTCAATTTGACTTACAATTTTGAATTGTAAATTTTCTAAATTTTTCTAAATTTGTACACTACGTTTTGGGGGTATTATATGCATATCGCAATTATCGTCCGATCCTCACGAAATTTTGCATGGAGTAGGATTAGGGTCAGAATTAAAGCCTATTGTTCTTAAGATGTACATTTAGAGGTGCAAATGGACTAAAACAATTTAATATTTTCTATTTTTGTAGTCGCTCTATAGGCCACAATTGAAAACTAATCGACACGGAATTTCGCATCAAAAGGGAGTTAGGGACAAGGAAGAAATCTAGCATTTTGGATGACCATTAGATTATATTTAGCTGTAAAATGGACCACAACTTTCGTGTGAAATTATTTTGAATATTTGACAACACTACGGAGTGCGTAAATTTTGGCCAAATTATCCGGGTCAAAAAACTAAGGGTAACCTCTGGGCATTATTTCAAAAACGAAATCTTCCAAAATGGATTTAAATATAAGGGGACTTTGAACATATTGTAGTGTTGTAGGGTATCACATGGTCGGCCCCGCACGACTGTAGCCATTTTTTACCTGTTTTATTTGTTATTCATTGTCAAAATCGTAATATTAACTAATATTTAACTATTCACAGTTATTGTTTTATTTGGAAAACTATATAATATAACTTTCTATTGCATCCCCTTTAGGCATTTTAAAATGGTTACCCATTATTAAATTTAACAATAGATGTAATGCCGAAACCCTATGACCAGAAGCCATGTTTACGCTTGACATTATGATAGTGTCATATATACATATGTGTATACAATCGCCAAACCATATTTGTTAAATAACAAATTATATACAAATAATGGCATAATATATTTCAAACATAACATTTTCTACATATTTACCTGCATCGTAGTATATGCATGCTCTGTGGGTTCAATGCTAACAATTCAATAACAATTTTGTGAATTTATTTAAAATTCTATAGAAATTATTTTAAATAATAATGTCATAAATTTTAGTAGACAGAATTCATTTGAAATTAAAATATCAATCAATATTAAATATTTGAATTATGAGATATTAACAATAGTTTAAAAATAATTGAAATTATAAGGGTGATATATATGACAAGAATGTTTAGATTCATCGGAAAATATATTTAAAACTATAAAAATCTGTAATAATTGGATGTGTAGCATAATTTTGATATGGATGTCAATATTTGATTCAATTGATATACAATTATTAAAAAATTAAAAAAAAAAAAATAATTAAAGAAAATGACAGAATTTATAGTGGATAGGCTATATGATACCCAACTCCATTCTTCAAATTTGATCTGTTTTCAGCCTACAGACACAAGTGACCATTCTATTTGTATACCCAACAATACTATAAGTTGGGGGTATTATAAGTTGGATTGGGCCAAAAATTATGTAACACCTCGGAATAATGGTCTCCAACATAGGAAACTATATATGGATCTTTCTATCTCGCGGAGCTGAGTCGATCTAGCTATGTGTGTCGGCCCGTCCGTCTGTCCATGTTAATTTGTAATCACGCTACAGGTCGCAATTATAGCCAAATCCTCACCAAATAGAAAGTGGAGGTGGGGTTAGGGTCAGAATAGAATCCTAATGTTTTTAGAGTGTTCGGGAGTTGGAATGAACCAAAAACAGAAGATTGTCCCGATTTTGCCTTAATTATAGAAAAATCGATGGAATTTTGCATGGAGTTAGAGTTCAGGGATGGGAAGAAGCTTACCATTTTTTACTGTCATCGGAAAATATTTAGCGGGTAAAATAAACCATAACTATTGTGTAAAAATATACGAAAGTTTCCACTAAACCGCGAATATTTGTAATCGCGGTCAAATCACAAATCGATTACTTCTGACCTTTGAAACCATGCCGATAGCCAAGATATGGGATATATATAAAAATAGGTACAATATACAGATTTGGACAGATTTTCACAATCCTCATCAATTCGGAATGGTATCTTGCCAGAATAGGATAATATCTGAGAAAATCGCATAAAAATATGTTAACAAAAAAGTGAATATTTTTTGTTAAAGTTTTTCAATTTTTATCATATTGAAATTTTTTCAATTTAACTTACAATTTTGAATTTTAAATTTTCTAAAGTTTTTCTAAACCTCGCAACACTAGGTGTTGAGTATGGGGATATGGTCAGAATTAAAGTACAATTGGGGGTTCAAATGGACCAAACAATAGAAATTTTCCTGATTTTGCAGTCGTCCTACAGGCCATAATTGAAAACACTTGACAAGGAATTTTGTATGAGAACAGAGTTAAGGACAGGGAAGAAATCTGGCATTCTGGATGACCATTGGATTATATTTAGCGGTTAAAATGGACCACAAATTTCGTGTGAAATTGATAAAAAAAATACCTTACAACACGAAGGAGTGCGCAAATATTCTGAAAATGTCACCGATCAAAAAGCTTAGGATAATATCTGGGCAGGGCTCAATGACATCATTTCAACAGCGAAATCTTCCAAATTCGATTTTGACATACGGGGGCTTTCACCATATTGTAGTGTTGTGGAGTATAACATAGTTGGTCCCACACGTCTATAGCCTTTGCTTACTTGTTATACCGTCAGCCATGGCTAAAGAGGGTATATATCAGTTGACGAAAAAACGATTTTAGACCCTAGTTCTATTTGGACGAAATTTGTTTCAAGACATTTGGAGTCGATCTAGCGATGACCTTCCAAAAGGTCAAAATGTTGAATAACTATAACTCTTTTAAAATGTGATGTAATATTTTTATTAACGCAAGGTCTTGTGTGAAGATGGAATATAACAGTTTACTCCTTCTGGTACCTTCCCCCAGAGGGTCAACATTTCGAATATCCATGAAGCTCATAAAATGTGAAATTATCATTTGATTCATTCAGACTTGGCTCATCTCAGTATTTCTATCAGTACAAGATCTTTTATAAAGATTGTAGAGATCAAACCATTACTTCTGGTACTTCCCCTAGGTGTAAAAGGTCTAACATCCGAATGACCAAAATTATTATTGAATCAGAAATAAGCATCCAGTTCTCTTCATATTTCACACATCCCATTATTTTCAACAACACAACATCTGCTGTGTAGATGGTATATATCGGTAGTATCCTTCTGGTACTTTACCTACAAAGGGTCAATATTTTGAATATCCATGAAGCTCATAAAACGCGAAAAAATCATCTAACTCTCTTCAAATTTCATACAAAAAATGTTCAATATTTTTGTCTGTGCGATTCCTTGCAACTTGCTATATCTAAATATTTCTTTCAACCAGAAATGTTAAATTTTCTTGTAATTTTTCCCATACGAAGGATGGTATGAAAATTGAATACTTCGGTCGACTATATCATTTTATCTTTGTTTCAACATTTTCTAAAAATTATCACATATATTATATAAAGTAAAGGAAGTAACCAAGCATATTTATATTTATGTCCGATACGAAATGGAAAGCCCTTAGCATGCACTTCCACTGGTTTAAGAGACGCATTGTGAACAAAATATCTATATTCACAAGGTAACCTTTGTCCCATAGCCTTTATAATATAACGTAATGCCACAACAGTCGTTTGACCTTCTCAATGGCTTCATTACAAAGTAGATAACAATGCAATTGTGTTTACCAACACAATTGCTTAGAAAAATAACTCGAGAGGGAGAGAGAGATTGTGTGAATTACCCGAACTGAAAATGTTATTGTTGACATACTTCTTTAAACAATGTCCAATATTAGAATACAATCATGCATACACAAATTTGTCAAATTACAAAATATATGCAATCTACAATTTTCCTCGAGAGCAGCGCTAAAGGTCGTTTATAAATGGTAAAGGTAAGGGGGACATTATTTGTTGAAAGGTAGAGTGGGAGGGCTTGCTTACTCGTTTTTATATTACATTATCCATATTATCAATATACCAAAGAACGTTGTAGGATTGTATGGTCAAAAAGAATATACTTGTGATTATTGAAATATTTTTTGTGGATTGTGCAGAGGGAAGTGCTACAAAAAATGTGATTACAAAAAACTATATAGAATTTCCGAATTCTCTTGATTGTCAATAACCGCAACGTTAAAGGTGGATTTGATTGTAAATTTTAGAATTTTTTACAAACAACTTTAAATCGCTCAAAGCAAGTGCTTTTGATTAATTTTTACGAGACATTATAACACATAGAAAAAAGTGTAATTAATATCAGCTTTGACATAAATTGTTAATATAACTATTTGAATGATATGAAAAAAAATCATTGGAAATAGTTAGTTTAAGTAAGTAAAAAAGCAAAGCAAAGAGCGGCCGGGCCGAACTTTTAATACCCTACACTATTTTGGACGAATTAGGAAATTTTCAAAAAAAAAAAAAAAAAATCCATTAAAAATTATGTTAGAATCTTAAAAATATCGAATATCGTAAGGTGCCACAATATATGGGGGATATACGATATTGAGGACCTATATAGACAGTTCTCTTTCAACAACACCTTGTGTAGAATTTCACAAAATTCCATTAAAATTTGTGGCTAAAATCATCAAAATACTGAATATCGGTAGATGCCGTTATATGGGGATATACGATATCGCAGACTTGGATATACAATTCTCTGTCAGGAGGTAAAGTACTCATAAAGAACCCCTTGTGTTCAATTTCAAATAATTCCATTGAAAAATGTGACTAAAATCATAAAAAGAATATATATATATTTGTTGGATCTTAAAAAATTACTTCGATGAATGGAATGACGAACTTTATATACCCTCCACACTGTGTATGGTAGAAAGTATAAAAAGTATTTGAATTAGACCAATGTATAAGCAGAAAAACGAAAAATTTTTGATCTTGTGTTTGAAAAAAAAAGAAAAACAAAAAAAGGAACGGAGTTAAATTCAGCCGAAATATTTATACTCTTCTTCCATAGGAAAGCATATACATAACGTTTTTCTTTAAACATGGGAAACTTTAACAAGATAAATTTCTTATAAGGTGAGCATGACTCTTTCCGAACAATGACCCTTATTCCTATAAAAATGCTGCAGTAGTCTTGTTTTAAAAACCTTAGAATAAATCAAAATTGCAAATATGAATCCTTTAATCAAAAAGTGATATTTTCATCCTTTGTTCTTTAGCGAAGTGTGTAGAAAAAAATCAGTAGCCTGAAGTAAAATTGAAAATTATGCACAACGTGTATTTTAAAGGCATGGGTTTATTGGCCCAACGAAGAATGACTGGTTAGGTGAAACGTGTGACTAAATTTCGTCGTAAGAAGGAACAGAGTTCGAGAATAGTTAAGATTTTTTTTCTTAATTGTTTATCGGTTGTTTCAATATATTTCATTCCATCTTTATGCAGAAAATTAGCCGAACACAGTGGTTATTAATTTAACAAATGCCTAGTTTAAGATAACTCGTCAAAATAGTAGGCTTACCCCATTGCCGGGTATATGTATCTCTGGCTGGCTGGTGCTTGCGATAAATCCTAATATTTTCATCATAATATTTTTGTCCGACCATGTCCCAAAAGAGATAACTTGAACTCATTTACCCTGGTACCACTACCACAAAGGGTCAAACTTCTGAATAATCAACAATTTTGTAAAAAGAGAAATCAGTGTTTCATTTTATTTAAAAATCACGACGATCCTTATAAAAAACCCACAATTTTAGGGCCTTTGAAAAAATCCGATGTTAATAAATTTTTTTAGGTATATATTTAAACAAGACAGCAAAGGCTATGGTAGTGCTTGACCGTTGACTTGATAATCTACAATACTACTATATGCTGGAAGCCCCCTTAATTCCAAATGCATTGTGGAAGATTTCATTTTTGAAATAAGATCGCAGAGCCCTGTCCTGATGTTACCCTTCGTAACATATTTACGTACTCCATCGTGTTCTTAGGTATTCAAAACAATTCTACTCCAAAGTTGTGTCCATTTTATAGCAATTATCAATCAAAAAAACTAGACTTCTTCCTATCCTTAACTATCTCCTTATGCGAAATTTCGTGCCGATTGGTTTTCAAATTTGACCTGTAAAGCGACTGGAAAATCAGAAAAAATTTTTGAATCCTTAAATGTACATTTTCAAAAATAATAAGCTTCAATTCTTACACTAACCCAACCCCCATGCAGAAATACGGGAGGATCGGATGTTAAAGGCGACCTGTATATAATACTCTCAACAAATAGTATTGCGAAGTGTAGAAAAACTTTAGAAAATACACAAATATTCAAAATTGTAAGTCAAAAAATCGCATGCGATAAAAAATATGACAAAAATTGAAAAATTGTAACAATAAACATTCACTTTTTTTATTGGCATGTTTTTATGCCATTTCCTTAGATATTTTTCTGGCATAAAAGTTATGGTTTATTCTACCAGCAACATTTTATTCGTTGATCTTCCAAATTAGTAGACCCTTAACTCTAACTCCATGCAAAACTCCGCGTCAATTGATTTATAATTGTGGCCTGTAGATCAGCAGCAAAATCAGGAAAATTTTATATAAATATTTTGCGATCATCTCCAAAAAAAAAAAAAAAAAAAAGATTGGCTTCTATTCTGACCCTAACCCCATCTTCATATCCAATTTCAAGAGGATCGGGCCATAAATGTGACCTGTAGCGTGATTACAAATTAACATGGACAGACGGACCGACGGATTTAACTTGTGACAAAGGTGACCACTTCGAACATATCTAAACTTATTCTAGAATTTGATGCCATTTCCGACATTTCTTGTTTTCATTCAATAAAATTAAAAAAAAAAAACAAGTAAGCAAAGGCTACAGTCGAGCGGGGCCGACCGTTGAATACCCTACAACACTATAATAAACCATACAGTTTATATAGGCGAAATACTCGACAGAATTCCACAAGAAATTGTGACAAAAAATTAAAGAAAACCATCAGGTTTCGTTCTCTAATTTTCGAATAATAGCAACTTAAACTAATTTGCTCATTTCCAATTTATTGGAAGATGTTGCACGTAAATGGTCTTCCTAGATCTGAAACCAATATTTCCCAAAGACCTATAATCTCTCAGAATTGGAAAATATTAACATTTATTATTGGTTTTTGACTGAAACGCATCTATATGAGATACAGACATTTGACTATAATCTTCAACGAAATCAGCGTTAACGAAATAGTCAGAAGTGCGCCTTTCCTGTATTTGTGAATTCTCCAAAAAGTCACTGAAATGGACATTTTCGTATTTTGTCTAGAAAAGTTGGCAAACTATTTCACACATTGAATATTTTTGGATGGCCATCCGAAACTGCTTGGTTTTTGCAATGTGCGGTAACCCCCATTCAAATGTACGTGAGGATCGGGCGATAATTACGACCCGCCGACAATTTTGCAGTTTTTTGGTCCATTTCATCCCCTAAATATATGGCGATCATCTCCAAAAAGAGTAGGCTTCTATTCTGACCCTCATCTTATCCCCATGCAAAACTTCGTAAGGATCGGGCCATAAATGCGATCTGTATATGATATCCTGATATCATAACTACTTAGTTTTGTTAGCTGTAGAAATATTACCAAATGTTTAATTCAAAATGAAAATATGCCAAAAACATGACAAAATTGAAAAAATATAAGAAAATGTTAGAAAATCAATATTTTCATCTTTAGAGAGATATTGTTATGCGATTTTTTAGACGTTTTTTCTTTCCTGCCAAGAGGCCATTCTGAATAAATGAGAACTGTCGAAATCAGTTCAGCCGTTCTCGACATATAAGAGATCTTTCAAGCATATCTTCTTTGATAGACATATATATCGCACATATTTTGCTATATATCCGATTTATTGGATCTTAACGTCAATGTAAAGATCAGACGTAACCTTGTCATGGCTTTGTGATTTCGCCGGGATTTAAAATATTCGCGGTTTATGAAAAATTTTGAATTTTTTCAACAAAAAAGATATGGTCTATTTTACCCGTTGAATATTATCCGATGACCACCCAAATTGGTAGGCTTCTTCCCCACCCTAAGCTCTTGCTACATGCGAAATTCCGCGTCGATTAGTCTATAATTGCGACCTGTATAGCTACTGCAAAATCCGACATTTTTTCAGTATTTGGTCCATTTCAACCCCTAAACATTTGGCGATCATCTCCAAAAGAAATAGGGTTCTATTCTGACGTCAACCCCACCTAAATTAACATGGACAGACGGACAGACGGACAGACGGACGGACGGACATACATAGCTAGATCGACTCAGCTCGGCGAGCTATGAAGATCCATATATACTTTCCTATGTGGGAAACCAATATTTCGAGGTGTTACATAATTTTTGGCCCAATCAAACTTATAATACCCCCAACACATAGTGTTGTAGGGTATAAAAATAACTTCTATGACAAAAAACATTTTTTACCCAAGTGACGAGATCGTAAGCTCAATAGAAGAGGAACAAAAGAATTACATAAAACTAAAATTCTTTTGGAAAATCTTCTAAATCTTACAACCGCACTTATAAACATTTTTTTATTTTATAAAAACAACAATAATGGGATTTTGCCTGACGATTTTGCAACAACAAAATACTATGGTATCCCAAACAAGCAAGCCAAACACTGTTCTATTAATAGACACAGGCACGGTCGACGAAGGGTTTTTGTTGTAACAGACAAAACAAACTTACATGGTTATGTTACTTCGTTCAGGTTGAACGAAAGCATAACAAGTGGAGAAAGATGAAAATGTTTATAAGTGCGATTTTGCAACAACGGAATCTGATTACTTTAGTAATATCTCATATCTTAACCAGCAAGAAAAGGTCAAAAGTCAATACGGGACCGACTATATGATACCCTACATCACTAACCCGTAACAAGAAGTTTATTTAAGTTTAGGGGACTTATGTGAAGAAGAAGACACCAACTATGAACCTTATTTGAATGGGTTTTAGAGTAGCCAAATCTGAATCGATTTTCAACAAATTTGATGGAGGTTTTTGTACACCTGGTATGACCTCGATAAGAATTATATTAATCAATATTGTGGTACAACACTCACTGAAATTGTTTGAGATGTCGTATTTGAAGTAAGTAATAGATACTTCAGGCAGTAACAGAAAATTGTCTATGCAAGTCCAGGTCTTGGTATAGCTCCGATGTAACGGTACCTCCCTATGTACGGTTTTTTGATGATTGTAGCTACATTATTCACCGTTTATTTCAAGTTTCTAATTTGATGAATATGGTAATGGCTTATGACAACAATGCCTATGTAGGTCCACGTCGTATAGACCCCAATATAACGGCTATATTCGGTATTTTTAACGTTTTTTTTTTTTTTTTTGAAAATTTCAAAATTCATTCATATGGTGGGGGGTATTCCAAGTTCGGCCCGGCCGAACTTATTGCTTTTTAACTTGTTTGCTTTCATTCAATATAATTAAAAAAAAATGTACAAATTATGGCGTTTGACCTTGTTGTCGTTTTTTTATCTCACCCTGTATATATTCAATTTGGGCTGATATTAGGTATATGGTAAGCAATCATTGTAAAATCGGTTGAAGATGCTTTATAAATATTTGAACCGATCTCGATAGAATTTGGTAGAGGTATTTTCGAGCAGTATTTAATGCCCGGTATCATATATCATTGTAGTGGAGTACATATTACGCATGTGAGGGTCTCTAACACAAAATCGGATGAAACATATATATGGGAGCTACAGCTATATCTCAACCGATATTTACCAATATTTGAAGTACTTGGCTGAATTCCTGTCGAAGTACGAAAATTCAATCAATTTGTGCTGATATTAGTCATTTGGTGCTTAATAAACCTGATATCGGATAAAGATATATATGGGAGCTATATCCAAATCTGATCCGATCTCTACAAAATTCGACAGTACTTGCTTCTTTACTGAATTTGGTTGGATAACTCAAAATTTAGGTCATTTGGACGAGTATTGACAATTTTGTGGGGAGTTACCAGAAGGAGTGGACCTATGTTGCTCATCTCCGCACTCGTTTTAAATTTGATAATAATATTACGATGTACCAAGTTTGGACCAAATCGGATACTTCTTTCGAGAGTTATAGTGCGCATGAGTCTGCCAGACAGACAGACGGACATCTCCATATGCCCTGAAACGAATTGGGTTCAAAGAGACTTTTTGGCCGTAGCAAATTATATATACCCTCTCTATCCATGTGGTTGAAGGTATAAAAAGGTCTAACTCACTCGATTGTTAAAATTTTTGACTAAAATATTCCTAGTATTTTTATATGTTCTATACCTCAAATGCTCGGATTCCAAGGAATCTTAATGCGAAAATTTACAAACATTTTAGAAGAGGGTGGAATTCACCTACACTATTTAGGTTACTTTGCGATTTAATTTTCTTATTTTGGCCATAATTCCCTCATTATCTAATGTTTTTAGGTATTAAATTTCATTTTTTAAAGTGAACATTTCATTTTCTTATTTTGGCCATATTACATTTTTAAGTGTGGACATTTAATTATCTAATTTTCGCCATAACTCAGTTATAATATTGTTCATACATAATTATACAGAGGTCTGATAACATTTCAAAATATGGTCAGAATTTTTAAAATAATATATATAGGTATCATAAGACTACGATTTTATTCAGCTTTGCACAACTTTGAAAAAAACTGAAAATGTCTCTCACTCCTTTCCCCAGATCTGAGTTTTTCGTAATATATTTAATCGCAACCATTTAGGTAAGTTACACAATTCGTTGTTGGTGTTCATTTCAATTTGTTGAGAAAATATTATTTGTTGTTTGTTTTTTTTGGTTGTAGGCTAGTAATATGGTATAAAATTAACCTTTTGAGCTGCCACAAGTGTCATAAATTAAAATATTAACTACCGATTTTTTGTATCAAAATCCAAAAATTATACAAAAGGAGAAAACATGCAGTGCAAATTTAGAAATAATTTAGATAAGAACTCCTTTTAATTTGCATTTTATTGCTTTCAAAATGAATGTAATTTATTTTTGACAAAATTTAATTACCCCCAAAAATAAACATTATTTCCAATCATCCATCACTGCTAGTTGCACACATGCTTACATTTGCATACCTACTCCAGTCGACTATATTTAATTGTCAACCATGTTATCCTGTTTTGCGGAGGCAAGTCCTTTTTAAATTTTTCGTAATTTATTTAATTGCAACCATTGAGTTAAATTACACAACTCGTTGTTGTTGTTCTTTTCAATTTGGTTCTTGCTGTTATTTGTTTTGAGCTTTTTGTAAGTAATATGATAATCATTTAAATACATCCATGATTTATTATAATGTGTGACATTTATTAATAAAAGAAAACGGATAATGTCCAAATGAGTGACGGATATCGTTTTGTAAAGGGCTGCGAAAACCCTGGCATTTGGATGTATCATTGTTTTAGAGGTTTAGACATTCAAAATATAGTGCATATCAATGTTAGTATACAAAAATTTTTTTTTTGTATTTTGAAATTTAATAATCGCCGTCCTTAGGAAGTAGTTAAAAATATTTTGAAATTGCCTTCTTTACACGAAGACGTGTATATTCCCGACAGCAGAATTGTTGATTTGTTTTCTTTTAAACTGAGGGTAAAATATTCTTTTATACCCTACAACACTATGTGTTGGCAATGTTATACGTTTTATTGGACCAAAAAATATGTATCACGTCGAAATATTGAATCGGATGTTAATTTCGCGTTGTATGAGCTTCATGCATATCAATACCGATATATCCCATCTTCACACCAGACCTTGGGTTAATGAAAATATTAAAATGTGTGTAATTTGAAGACAATCGGACTCTTACATTAAATTTTATAAGAGTTTTAATTATTTAAAACTGTAACCCTTTTGTGAGGAAGTTGCTTTATGGAGTGGACCTGATGAAAATATTAGAATTAACAAAGTTGGAGAAAAATTGGATTATCCTTCCTCTTTCTGTGCTGTAAAATATTTCTTTGAAAATTTAAACATTTTGTGGGGGAGGTACCAAAAGGAGGGGACCGATATTGCCAATCTCCGCACTCGATCTAAGTTTGATAATTATATTACGATGTATCAAAAAATATTTTGAAATTGACTTCTTTACATGAAGACGTGTATATTCCCGACTCCAGAGTTGTTGGTTTGCTTTCTTTTAATCTGAGGGGAAAATTTTGTTTTATACCCTACAACACTACGTGTTGGCGATATTACACATTTTATTGGGCCAAAAATTATGTAACACCTCGAAATATTGGTTCTGAAACTATATTTGAATCTTCCTGTCTCGCCGAGCTAAGTCGATCCCTCTGTCTATGTTAATTTGTATTCAAGCTGAAGGTCGCAATTATGGCCCAATCCTCACGAAATGGAAAATGTAGTTGGGGTTGGGGTCAGAATAGAAGACTATTGTTTTTAGAGATGATTGCAAAATATTTAAGGGTTTTGATGAGAGAAAAAGGTCTTGATTTTGCTTTTGCTCTACAGGTCACAATTATAAACAAATCGACACGAAATTTCGCACTAAATTGTGATTTTTTTAACCACGGCTAAGTCATAAATGCGCTAACATTACAGTGACGCTGATAGCCAGGATATGGGATATATAGCGAAATAGGTACAATATATATGTAGAAGACATAAATCTTAGTTATTTTGCTTGTAAGTCTACAAGCGCTGTACCGTTTTTCACAATTCTAAGAAATTTGGAATGGTATATTGCCAAAAAAGATAAAATTTAAGAAAATCACGAAAAGGTATTCAAAAACAAGTAACAAAGCTGTAAGTCCGGACCGACCGAACTTTCAATACTATTTGGAACGAATTTGGAAATTTTCAAAAAAAATAAAATTCGTTAAACCTTCTGTTAAAATCTTAAAAATATCAAATGTAGCCGTCATATTAGGGTCTAAACGACGACGTGGATCTGCATAGGCAAATTTTGTCACATGCCATAAAAATATTCAAATACGAAACTTGAAAAAAAAATTCGGTGAATAATGTAGCTAAAAACATCAATATAGGGAGGTACTATTATATGGGGGCTATACCAAAATGTGGAGCTGCACAGACAATTTTCAGCCTTAAGCTTCAGTATCCATTACGAACTTCAAATACCAAATTTCAAACAATTCTGAAGAATAATGTCGCTAAAATCATCAAAATACCGAATATCGGGAGGTACCGATATATGGGGGCTATACGAAGGCGTGTACCTGCACAGACTATCTCCTGTCATAGGCTGTAGCATCCATTACGAAAATAAAATACCTAATTGAAAGAATTCCGGTGAATAATGTCGCTAAAATCAACAAAGTACCGAATATCGAGGGGTACCGTTATATATGGGGCTATATGAAGGCATGGACCTACACACAGAATTTTCTGTCTTAGGCTAAAGTATCTATTACGGACTTCAAATACCAAATTTGAAACAATTTTAGTAAAAAATGTCGCTAAAATCAACAAAGTAGCGAATATCGAGAGGTACCGTTATATGGGGGCTATATGAAGACGTGAACCTGCACAGGTAATTTTCTGTCTTAGGCTGTAGTATCCATTACAAACTTCAAATACCAAATTTGAAAGAATTCCTGTGAATAATGTCGCTAAAATAATCAAAATACCGAAAATAGGGAGGTACCGTTATATGGTGAGCCTATTCCAAAACGTGGACCCACATGCCCCATTTTTTAATACCAAAAGTCCTGCAGACATAATATACATTCGAGTAAAATTTTATAAATCTACTTTAATTCGTTCGGAATCTAAAGTGATATCCACAGACCGACAGACGGATAGACGGGCGGACATCGCTAAATCGACATAGAATTTTACACTGATCAAGAATATATATACTTTGTGGGGTCTAAAATGTATATTTCGAGGTGTTACAAACGGAATGACAAACTTAGTATACCCTCCGTACTATGGTGGATGGTATAATATTCACATATTTTTATACACAAACCTTAATGTCAATTTCACCCTCTCAACAACCATCGAAATTGGTAGGCTCAGATATATCGTTGAAAAATTCCGCGTCGATTGGTCTATGAATGTTAGCTGTAGAGCAAATGCAAAATCCGTATATTTTTCTGTTATTGGTCCATTTTGTCTTTTCCATATTTTGTGATTATCTCCAACAACAGTTCCAATTCTAAGAATAGACCTCATTATTTCCTTGCTCATTTAACCAAAAATGGTCATAACTCAAAAAATTCAGTTTCGAGAAAAACTCTTTAAGTTATGGGTTAAAATTTGACTTTCCGAATTATTGCTTTTGGGCTAAAAATCATCGAAAGTGCCAAAATTAAGTTTATTTGCCATTCGGTGCACAAAAGATCTGAAATCGGATGGAGATATATATTGGAGCTAAAGCTGTATCTAATATCTGATACCAAAGATAATTGTTGTGTAGTGCATATTAAGCAGGTGAAGCACTTAAAACCCTAAATCGGATGGATACAAAAAATTCACAAAGACATAATTCCTTTACCAATATGTGGTGTAGGGTACAAAAATTACTTCACAAAAGTAGATAAGATAAAGTAGGTTGTATTAAAAAAAATAAATTGTTAACTGAAAAATCACTTATTTGAGTTATGCCACTCTCTGGATATACGAACGATATGCACATACCCGCCCATTTATACGCTAGTGTATATAGGAAGTACTTCTGTTGTTGAAATGAGTTTAATTTAATTTTAGCTTTTTGGCTAATTTCGTATTCAATACATAGACCTACATCGCAACACACTCACACACACACACACAGTCATACATGTAATATATCAATGTCAAACAAGTGGCAGGCAGCAACAGCAATGGTACGTGTATTTTTGGGGGAAAACGTGTAACATACGCGGTTCAGCGTATCTAGAATAATGAATGGTACTGGGATCAAATATTATTTTTAGATTTGTAGGATTTTTGTTTTTCATTCCTTCATTTGATTGTAATTTTACACAGCACATGGGAAAGGCAAGTTAAAACCCAACAGATTTACATCGCTAAGGAGCTGACATTTACAGCAGTCTTTGGAGAATTATTAGAGTTCAAATCAATTTAAAATTTTCGATTAAAACACGTTCGGCAAAGAATTATGAGATGACTTGGCTGGCAAGAACACTTGTAAGTGGCGTGTAATTAATTTGTAGGAAACTGCTGAAGCAGCTGTTCAGAAGAAAAATAAATTTTATTACTTCGTTTTTTTGTCTTCTAATTTTAGCTCTACTTTCATAATCTATTAGATCTTTATCAACTATTTTAAAATATGAATTTTTTTGCAATGTGTTATTGTACTTTTATTTTACATACGTACAAATACAAATAGGAGAGGTTGAAGTATATGGTTACTGACTGATGATTTCACATTATCCTTGTAATAATATTGATATAATTTTCTTTCTGCATTTTAATAAATTCAATTCGGGAATTATTTACACTGAGACTTTTCATAGCTACCAAGTTGAGGCGTAGTGGGAAGTGGAACAAGTGTTCCGACATACGTGACTGAGAAAAAATTGTTAAATATTGACATGAAGTGAGCTGAACTGAGTGTTTGATATGTATATGTAAGAATATTTACATACTCATATTATCATCCATATAATAAGAGAATATCGTTATTGAAATTATTCGTTTTTGCATACTCACCATTTATTTATACAATAAAGTTGCAAATGGAGGCCACACCAAAAGGATATTTATAGAATCCTGTTGAATATATAAATTTAATGACATATAAGTATTTTCAAACATAAATTCCTGTACCTGCGCTATTTGAACTCTGGAAATTTTTCCTGAATTTTAATTTTTTTCTGATGTTGTTAGCATTTAAATTAAGTCATTTGGGCGCCATTTTTCAAGTAATACGAGTATTTATACCCTACACCACATAGTGGTAAGGGTATTATGTATTTGTTTGTAACATGGAGAAGGAAGCGAGATAGTTACTTTTTGGGATCTTCATAGAATCACTTTCTGATTCGTCAGGCCGCCTGAATTTTTGAGAAAAAATGCAGGTCGCATTTATTATCTGATTGAGATGAAGTTTTTCAAAGAATTTTTTTTTTGGCCCAAGGACGAACCCTATGAAATTAAAATTTAGATATAGCTCCCATATTTATTTTCAACCGCTCTCCAGAAAAATGATATTTGGTACCAGATGACTTTCGGAGCTAAAAAACATTTATTGAGATCGGACCATGATGATATGAGCCGGATATGAGATTTATTGTGAATCAAAGGGTAATATCAGCCCAAATGGACTGACGTTTGGCATTTCCGAGTGAATTCAAGGTATTCCCTGCCTTACCCCCTGGTAAACATTATCATCGTTCTCCACTAATAAACAAACGTTGTTTTTACAAAAACAACAATAAAGGGATAAAGCCTGATATATATATATATATATATATATATATATATATATATATATATATATATATATATATATATTTTGTTTTTTTTTTTTTTTTTATTGAATGACAGCAAAAAATGTCGGCAATGATATAAAATGTCAGAATAAGTTTAGATTTGTTCGATTTGGTCACGTTTGGCACTAATTATGGCCTTTAAACGGCAACGAATCTGTCCGAATGTTGCTCTACGGTATCTAGGCCCATTCCCGGCGAAGCGGGTTGATCGACACTTTGGTATTCTTTGTGCCAACCTCTCCTTCCAAAATACTCCAGCCACAATAGTCCAACGGATTGGTATCCGGAGATTTTGGTGGCCATTGTGCGCTGGAAATGAAGCGAGGAAGCTCATTCTGTAACCATTCTTGGATGGCACGTGCTGAGTGCGATGGTGAAATGTCCAAGGTCTGCGGCCAAAATGTTTGCGTGCCCAAGGTTTTAATACACCCTCCAGAATATTTTCGCGATAATATTCGGCATATATTCTGACACCACGTCGATTAATACGAGCGGAGAGCGACCATCGGCTATTATGGCGGCTCACACCATCTCCATGGTCGGCGCTTGAGTTCTGGTGGCCAACCGAAGGTGCACATTTTCAGCTGACCTCTTTGGCAAGCAAACGCGATCATTTTGTTTGTTTACAAACAGCTGGACAACGAATGTTTTCTCATCGGAGAAAACCAAATTCGACAGTTCACCACTTTCGGCCAAGCGAAGAAACTCTTTAGCTCTTTTGAGTCTATTTTCTTTCTTTTGCGGTATAAGTTCTTTCACTTTTTGGGATTTCAATGGCCTTACCCCGAGCTCATTTTTCCATATTTGCCGAATGGAATATTGCGATATGTTCAGCTCAGGAGCCATTTTTCGGTCACGGTGACGCGGGTTTCGATCAAGTCGCTTCTTTACTTTTCGAACCATTTCTGCTGATGTTGCTGTTTTCTTCCGTCCACTTCCTTGACGTGGGGCTACGCTACCAGTATCACGGCAACGATTTATTCACATTTAAATGCGGGAGTGCTCTAACCATAGTTACTTGTGGTTTTCCAGCCAAATATAAAGAAATCACACTATCACGCTTGAATTCCATCACGAATAACTTTTTTTCTGGAAAATTCTCAACAAAATACTTTTGTACGTTTGTAAACAATATAATGAGCTGTCAGTGGACTAATTTTAACAGCTGTCGGACGAGTGGCTTAGAAATGAGAGCAGTCTGAAATTTGTATTATTTGTCTGGGTATTATTTAAGGATCTGGGTATTATTTAAGGATCTTTTGTATGGACAAGAACCTAGTTACATTTGTATCATATAAAGCAAGTAATCGAAGGTTATAATTGGTCGCTTCAAGCATGAAATACCTCACATCAATATAATGTGTCGATCTGCAGCTCTGTTAACTAGAACTGAGAAGTCTATCAAAATTTTTATTTATTTAGAAAAGAAATCCTTCCAAATATTTGGGACTCAGCTCTTCGAGATATGAAGATCGGTATTCCACATGGTGATTCTAGGGTCAACATTTCGAGGTGTTACAAACTATTTTACCCAACCAAACTTAAAATACTCACAAAACCTACTTTTGTGGAGTATAATAATTTCGGAACTGGCTCAATCGGATATATTTTCCAATTCTTTCATTTCTGCAGGGTCTTTTGTATCCAAATTTCATCTCCATTTTTTATTTATTTTGTTTGCATTAATACTTGGTACATGCTCCTCACTCAGCTTTCATCATACTTAGAAGAGCTATCCAAGTCAATAATTTTTTGCTTTTGCAGTTAATATATAGCAAAAATTGAGTTCCCAATTTTTTTTACAATGATGGCTATTTTGTAATGCAAATAAACCAGTCTTAAAAAAAATCCGATGTAAACTGCGGCAATATGCCTTTTTGGCAAAAAGATATTGAATGTGACAGTTTTTACTTATTTTGAAATATTTCTGAGAATGTATTGGATACAGTATATGACAGTCACAAAAATGAGGCTTGACTTAAATGAATGAGGATGGATTTTTTTGATTTGGGTTGTGCTCTCGAAGGCCACATGATAGGCTGTTCTGTGTAAATGCATATATGTTTTTTGCTGACCAAAAAATGATTAAAAACAGCATTTGTTTAATGGACAGAGGAAAATATTTCACAAAATACGCATGTATACAAACACATAAGTATTAATGAGTTCTCAAATTTCGTTTTGTTTTACCCTACAACACTATGTGTTGGGGGTATTATATTGATTTTTCAGTCGCTCTATAGGTCACAATTATAGACCAATCAGCGGAATTTTGCATGGAGTTAGAGTTTAGGGCTGGACAGAAACGTACAAATTTTAATGGTAATCGGACCACATTTAGACCTTAACTTTTTTTGTAAAAATACGAAATTTTCCACTAAACCGCTAATATTTTTTATTCTGGCGAAATCACAAATGCACGAAAATGTCACTTCTGGCCGTTACATTGATACTCATATCCAAAATCTCGCATATATAGCAAAATATATACAATCTCATACATCAAAGAAGGGAATGTTAGTTTGATCGCTGATAAGTCAAGAACCGCTGGACTGATTTTCACAATTCTCATGAATTCGGAATGGTTACTTGCCAGAAAAGGATAACATCAAAAAAAAAAAAAAAATATATCGCGTGAAAATATGCCAATAAAAAAGTGAATATTTTTTGTAACATTTTTTTCAATTTTTGTCATATTTTTTATCGCATGCGATTTTTTTTTTCAATTTGACTTACAATTTTAAATTGTAAATTTTTAAAGTTTTTCTACACCTCCCAACACTATGTGTTGAAGGTATTATATACAGGCCGCCATTATCGTCCGATCCTCACGAAATTTTTCATGGGGTAGCGTTAGGGTGAGAATTAAAGGCTACTGTTATGGAGATTTAAATTCAGAGGTCCAAATGGACCAAAAAAAAAAAAAAAAATTTTCCTAAAAGAGGAAAGAAGACAAGCATATTGGATGACTATTGGATTATACTTAGCTGTAAAATGGACCATGGCTTTTGTGAATTTTTTCGAATAAAAAACACTGCAGAATATGACATTATTTAAATATCGAAATCTTCCAAAATGAATTTGAACATAAGGGGGCTTCCAACCTATTGTAGTGTTGTAGGGTATCACATGGTCGGCCCCGCACGACTATAGCCTTTGCTTACTTGTTATTATTTGTAATCTTTATATTTGTGAGTTTGTATATAATGACCATATATAAGCAATTAACTAGAATTAGAAAAAAGGGGAATATATTTTCCTTCATCATCGCTATAGGGAGATTATTCTTTTTTTTTAAATTACATTATTCAGAAAATAAATGTTAACCAAATATGGTTCCGGAAATGTCCTACATAACAACAAAATATAAAAAAATACCAGTTCTTACGGCAATGTCAATAACAATAATGTCAATGGCCCTAGCAATTCCTAAAATCATTTCCAAATTGTTTCCAATTTTTTAATCGAATATAGCGTTATTGCCAATTACTTGTCAGATGCTGAGAGTTAATAAATGCCACAAAACAATTCCCAGAAAAAAATTACATTACAATGACAGCCGTGTTGAGATTCAAATCAACAGCTGCAACAGCAACAAATCCACACAAGCTTTTCAATAAAAGAGTTGAAAGCCAATAAAATCCATTGAATAGAGCTTTTCATTGACAGTTATATTTTGCTATTATTCGTATTACGATTTTTCTCAAAAGCATTTTCCAAGAATTGGCAATTCTGGGTTTTGCCAGTTCTGGGATTGGTAACAAAGAAGATTGAAGTGCAAATGGGAAAATAAAGAGTGAAAGAGATATATTAACAATACAGGGTGAGATAAAAAAACTGACTGTTGTCATTTCTAAGCCACCCGTCCGACAGCTATTGAAATTATTCCACTGACAGCTCATTATATTGTTTCCAAGCATACAAAAGCATTTTGGTGAGAATCTTCCAGAAAAGAGTTATTTTGCTGGAAAAACACGAGTCGCTATCGCTAAAGCATTCCAGCATTTAAATGTGAATAAATATTTTGCGTCTCGTACCATAGCTCGTTACCGTGATACTGGTAGCGCAGCCCGACGTCAAGGAAGTGGACGGAAGAAAACAGCAACATCAGCAGAAATGGTTCGAAAATAAAGAAGCGACTTGATCTAAACCTGCGTCACAGTGGCTTAAAAATGGCTAGTGAGCTGAACATATCGCAATATTCCATTCGACCATTCTATTCGAAAAATGAGCTCGGGATAAAGCCAATTTAAACTCCAAAAAGTGCAATAACTTACACCGCAACGGAAAGAAAATAGACTCAAACCAGTAAAGAAAGCCTTAAAGTCGGGCGGTGCCGACTTTATGTTACCCTACACCACTCTGCTAATTTAGACCTCCACATAACAATTAAAAGTTTTTATGGGAGAATTCAATCATACAAGCTATGATTATAATTATAATTAAAAGTTCAAAGGGCTAAATAGGCCGAAGCATTTGTATATTTTAAATTCGGATTTGTATCGCCCATTTGGTGCACAATTAATTTAAAATCGGATAAATATATATATGGGAGCTATATCCAAATCGGAAACGATCTCGATAAAATTTGGCAAAGATATTTCTGAGCTGCATTCGATATATTTCCCTGAATATCGTTGTTACGGAGTGCATATTACGGTTGTGGGTAACAAATATAACAAATCGGATGAACAATATATATGGAAGCTATAGCTATATCTGAACCGATCTTCGCCAAATTTGACATACAAGCTTCTAGACTCAATTCGGACGTAAGTGCCTAATTCCATCCCATTTGGCCAAATATTAGACGTTTGGTGTACAATAAAAGGTAAATCGGACGAAGTTATATATGGGAGCTATATCCAAATCTGAACCGATATCAATAAAAATTTAGCAAATGTATTTCTGAGCTGTATTTGATATATTTCCCCAAATATTGTTGTTGCAGAGTGCATATTACGGCTGCGGAGGATAAAAATAACAAATCGGATGAACAATATACATGAGAACTATAGCTATATCTGAACCGATTTCGATCAAATTTGGCAAACTTATTTTCAGGCCTAATTTGGGTGTAGATGCAAAATTTCATACAATTCAGGCTGATATTACACGTTTGGTGCACAATAAAATGAAAATCGGAGGAAGATATATATGGGAGCTGTATCTAAATTTTCACCGATTATCTCCAAATTTAAATAGGGTTCGTCCTTGGGGCAAACAAATGATTTGTGCAAAATTTCATCTGGATAGGGCAATAAGTGGGAACTGTACTTTGTTTACAAAAATACATGGACAGACGGACGGACGGACATGCATAAATCGACTCAAAATGTGATTCTATGCAGATAATCAAAAGGAGCAATGGGTCTATCTCGTTTCCTTTTGCCTGTTACAAACAAATGTACAAAGACATAATACCCCGACCACCTTGCGGTGTAGGGTATAAAAATCTAAAGAGTTGCTTCGCTTGGCCGAAAGTGGTGTACTGCCGAATTTCGTTTTCTCCGATGAGAAAACATTCGTAAACATTTGTAAACAAACCAAATTATCGTGTATACTTCCCAAAGAGGTCAGCTGAAAATGTGCACCTTCGTTTGGCCACCAGAACTCAAACGCCGCCCATGGTGATGGTGTGAGCCGGGCCGCTATAACAGCCGATGGTCGTTCTCCGCTCGTATTTATCGACATTGGAATAAATACCGAATATTATTGCTAAAATATTCTGGAGGGTGTATTAAAGTCTTGGGCACGCAAAAATTTGGCCGCAGACCTTGGACATTCCAACAGGACTCCGCACCATCGCACTAAGCACGCGCCACCCAAGAATGGTTACAAAATGAGGTTCATCGACTCGTTTCCAGCGCACAATGGCCACCAATATCTTCGGATACCAATCAGGTGAACTGTTGTGTCTGGAGTATTTTGGAAAGCAAGGTTGACACTAAAAAATACCAAAGTGTGGATCACCTCAAGCAAGCGCTTCGCTGGGAATGGGCCAAAAAAAAAAACGCAGAACAACATTTGGGCAGCGTGTGACGGTTTCATTGGCCGTTTGAAGGCTATAATTCGTGCCTATGGTGACAAATTCGAACAAATCTAAACTTATTCTAAAATTTGATGTTATTTCCGACATTTTTTGCTTTTATTCAATAAAATTGAAAAATGATGTAAAAATTATGGCGTTTGACTTTGTTGTATTTTTTTTATCTCACCCTGCATTTGCTATTCATTCCCTAAGTCAATATTCTTTTTGAGGTGACTGGTTTGGCATATTTTTTTATTTATTTATAAAATAAAGTTGCAAATGGAGGGCATATACTAAGGATGTTTGTAGAATCCCGTTGAATATGGTTTCCAGATTTTATAAAAAATTAGGTTATGACTCTGGGAGGTTAATGCTATATATATAATTATTTTGAATGAAAATAACTGCGTTTGTCGAACTGTATAAATTTTGACTGAATCTTTGTTTTTACCAAATGCCATTTTTATTGTATGTTATTGAAACCAAAACAGTTGGGCGGCATTTTTAAATTTCTGTTCTCAAATATTTTTTAAGTATTAATCGTACCTTTTTAACTTAATTTTCCAGCAACAAACCAGATTGCTATATGAACCTTTGAAATGTTGTAACATGGCAACTGTATTAAGTTTTAATTGTGTCTATGAACAACACAAATTAACCAGCACACATTTTTTATTTATTTTCCTCTCTCAGTATAGTATCTACAGCATAAAAAATTCAAAATTAAATCAAAACTCGAAACATTCCTACTACTACAATGGAAGCATTCAATCCACATCACAAACATCAAACGAAACATACATACCTAACTCAAACTGAACATTTTCATATTTCTATTCTCTTGCCAATCTCAATCTACTAACAAATTACAAATGTTGTTGGATAGCATGGTAATGAATTTATGAATGATTGTTGCTATCTATGTTTGCAAACTGTTGTTGTTGTTGTTAAAAACATTTTTTGCAATCGAGAGCACCAACTAAACAAGTGGAATAAGTGAGGATGTACAGGAAGTTTTACATACAAATTTTGCATTTACACAAATGTATGAAATGCAAAAGAAAATATTCATTTCAATGCTTTTTTAAAAATACATCCGTAAACAAATACTGGAAATTTATGAATTTTAAAATGCTTGTGCAGGCATTGGTGTTCCAACTTTATTAGGTGTTTATGTGTGCCTGAATTCTTTCTGGGCGATTTGTGATCAAACATATTCTTTAGAAATCCACGGTGATAAATTGGATGGTTCACAAAAATATACTTGGAAAGTCCACAATAATAGGCTGCCACGCCCTAGGAAAAAACCGCGATTACGACGTATCTCGCCTATGATGAAATTGCTTCAAAAATCCACGATTATGGGTGTCTCGCTCTTGAATTTTTTTTACGGATTGCCAGATAATTGATTATTTGCCTTTGAAAATCCACGATTATTAATTGTCACGTCTTGAAAAAACAACTACGGGTGTTAGACATTTTTATGGAAATCCACGATTACAGGTTGCCATACACATGAACAACATACTTTTGAATTCCACTTTGAAATCTTTTGACTATTTACTTTGGAAATGCAAAAGATCACGACTCACCTCGTCTTGAAAAAGCAATCCTTGAAATGATCTACGATTATTTATGCTTCTTCCTTGAAATTTTAAACAAAAAATCCAAGATTAAAGCGTCATCTTTGGAAATAATCATATTTGTCAGGGCCTAAAAAATATTTTACAAAAAATCCACTTTTAAAACATGGAGAGTACTCCGAAAAATATATATTTTACCATTAAATCAAATGAAATATTATAGTATAATATAATATAGTATAGTATAGTACAGTATAGTATAGTATAGTATAGTATAGTATAGTATAGTATAGTGTAGTATAGTATAGTATAGTGTAGTATAGTATAGTAATGTATAGTATTGTGTAGTATAGTATAGTATAGTATAGTATAGTATAGTATAGTATAGTATAGTTAGTATATTATAGTATAGTATAGTATATTATAGTATAGTATAGTATAGTATAGTATAGTATATTATAGTATAGTATAGTATATTATAGTATAGTATGTATAGTATAGTATAGTACATTATAGTATAGTATAGTATAGTATAGTATAGTATAGTATAGTATAGTATAGTATAGTATAGTATAGTATAGTATAGATAGTATTGTATAGTATAGTATAGTATAGTATAGTATAGTATAGTATAGTTAGTATTGTATAGTATAGTGTAGTATAGTATAGTATAGTATAGTATATATAGTATAGTATAGTATAGTATAGTATAGTATAGTATAGTATAGTATAGTATAGTATAGTATAGTAAGATATATATAGTATAGTATAGTATAGTATAGTATAGATAGTATAGTATAGTATAGTATGTATAGTATAGTTAGTATAGTATAGTATAGTATAGTTAGTATAGTATAGTATAGTATAGTTTAGTATTGTATAGTATAGTGTAGTATAGTATAGTATAGTATAGTGTAGTATAGTAGAGTATAGTTATAGTATAGTATAGTATAGTATAGGTAGTATAGTTATATTAGTATAGTATAGTATAGTATAGTATAGTATAGTATAGTTGTAGGATAGTATAGTATAGTATAGTATAGTGTAGTATAGTATAGTATAGTATAGTGTAGTATAGTATAGTATAGTATAGTATAGTATAGTTAGTATTGTATAGTATGTTAGTATAGATGTATAGTATAGGTAGTATTGTATAGTATAGTGTAGTATCGTATAGTATAGTATAGTATAGTATAGTATAGTATAGTATAGTATAGTATAGTATAGTATAGGATAGTATAGTATGTGTAGTATTTTATAGTATAGTGTAGTATAGTATAGTGTGTATAGTATAGTATAGTATAGTATAGTAGTATAGTGTAGTATAGTATTGTATAGTAGTATAGTATAGTATAGTATGTATGGTATATTATAGTATAGTATATTATAGTATAGTATAGTATAGATAGTATAGTATAGTATAGTATAGTATAGTATAGTAGTTAGTATAGTATAGTATAGTATAGTATAGTATAGTTAGTATAGTATAGTATAGGGTAGTATAGTATAGTATAGTATAGTATAGTATAGGTTGTATAGTATTGTATAGTATAGTATAGTATAGTATAGTATAGTATAGTATAGTATAGTCTAGTATAGTATGTATAGTATAGTATAGTATAGTATAGTATAGTATAGTATAGTATAGTATGTATAGTATAGTATAGTATAGATAGTATAGTATAGGTAGTATAGTATATTATTGTATAGTATAGTATAGTAGTATAGTATAGTATAGTATAGTATAGTATAGTTTAGTATAGGATATTTAGGGTATAGTATAGTATAGTATAGTATAGTATAGTATAGTATTATACTATATTTAGTATAGTATAGTATAGTATAGATAGTATAGTATAGTATAGTATAGTATAGTATAGTATAGTATAGTATAGTATAGTTTTTAGTATAGTATAGTATAGTATAGTATAGTATAGTATAGTATAGTATAGTGTAGTATAGTATAGTATAGTATAGTTAGTATAGTATAGTATAGTATAGTATAGTATAGTATAGTATTGTATAGTATAGTATAGTATAGTATTATAGTATAGTATATTGTAGTATAGTATATTATAGTATAGTATGTATAGTATAGTATAGTATAGTATAGTATAGTATAGTATAGATAGTATAGTATAGTATAGTATAGTATAGTATAGTGTAGTATAGTATAGTATAGTTAGTATAGTATAGTATTTATAGTATAGTATAGATTGTATAGTATAGTGTAGTATAGTATAGTATAGTATAGTATAGTATAGATAGTATAGTATATTATGTATAGTATAGTATTGTATAGTATAGTATAGTATAGTATAGTATAGTATAGTAAGTTAGTATAGTATAGTAGGGTATAGTATAGTATATTATGTATAGTATAGTATAGTTAGTATACTATATTATAGTATAGTATAGTATGTATAGTATAGTATAGTTAGTATAGTATAGTATAGTATAGTATAGTATAGTTTAGTATAGTATAGTATAGTATAGTATAGTATAGTATAGTATAGTATAGTATAGTGTTAGTATAGATAGTATAGTATAGTGGTGTAGTATAGTATAGTAGTAGTATAGTATAGTATAGTATAGTATAGTATAGTATAGTATAGTATAGTATAGTAAGTATTGTATAGTATAGTATAGTATAGTACAGTATAGTATAGTCTAGTATAGTATAGTATAGTATAGTATAGTATAGTATATTGTAGTATATATATATAGTATAGTATAGTATAGTTATAGTATAGTATAGTGTAGTATAGTAAGTATAGTATAGTATAGTATAGTATAGTAGTGTAGTATAGTATAGTATAGTATTGTATAGTATAGTATAGTATAGTATAGTATAGGTAGTATAGTATAGTATAGTCTAGTATAGTATTGTTAGTATTGGGTAGTGTGTATAGTTTAGTATAGTATAGTATAGTATAGTATAGTATATTATAGTATAGTATAGTATATTATAGTATAGTATAGTATAGTTAGGATAGTATAGTATAGTATAGTATAGTATAGTATAGTGTAGTATAGTATAGTATAGGTAGTATAGATAGTATAGTATAGTATAGTATAGTATGTGTGTAGAGTAGTATAGTGTAGTATAGTATAGTATAGTATTGTATAGTATAGTATAGGTAGTATAGTATAGTATAGTATAGTATTGTAGTGTAGTATAGTATAGTATGTTAGTATAGTATAGTATAGTATAGTATAGTATATTATAGTATAGGTAGTATATTATAGTCTAGTATAGTATAGTATAGTATAGTATAGTAAATATATAGTCTAGTATAGTATAGTATAGTATAGTATAGTTATATAGTATAGTATAGTATAGTATAGATAGTATAGTATAGTATGTATAGTATAGTATAGTATAGTATTGTATAGTATAGTATAGTATAGTATAGTAGTATAGTATAGTATAGTTAGTATAGTATAGTATAGATAGTTTAGTATAGTTAGTATAGTATAGATAGTATAGTATAGTATAGTATAGTCTGTATTGTATAGTATGTATAGTTAGTAGTATAGTATGCTAGTATAGTATAGTATAGTATAGTATAGTATAGTATAGTATAGTATAGTATAGTATAGTATTGTATAGTCTAGTAAGTATAGTATAGTATAGTATAGTATAGTATAGTATAGTATAGTATAGTATGTATAGTATAGTATTGTATAGTATAGTGTAGTATAGTATAGTATAGTATAGTATAGTATAGTAGTATTGTATAGTATAGTGTAGTATGTATATTATAGTATAGTATAGTATGGTATTGTATAGTATAGTATAGTATAGTTAGTATAGTATAGCTAGTATAGTATAGTATAGTATAGTATGTATAGTATAGGCAGTATAGTATATAGTATATTATAGTATAGTATAGTATGGTATTGTATGTATAGTATAGTATAGTATAGTATAGTATAGTATAGTATAGTATAGTATAGTATAGTATATAGTATAGTATAGTTTGTATAGTATAGTATAGTATAGTATAGTATGTATAGTTAGTATAGTATGTATAGTATAGTGTAGTATAGTATAGTTAGTATAGTATAGTATAGTATGTATAGTATAGTGTAGTATAGTATAGTATAGTATAGTATAGTATAGTATAGTATAGTATAGTATAGTATTGTATAGTATAGTATAGTGTGTATAGTATAGTTAGTATAGTGTAGTATAGTATAGTATAGTATAGTATAGTATAGTATAGTATAGTATAGTTAGTATAGTATAGTTAGTATAGTATAGTATGTATGTATAGTATAGTATAGTATAGTATAGTATAGTATAGTATAGTATAGTATAGTATAGTATAGTATAGTATTGTAGTATAGTATAGTATAGTATAGTATGTGTGTTAGTTAGTATAGTATATTGTATAGTATAGTATAGTATAGTATAGTATAGTATAGTATAGTATAGTATAGTATAGTATAGTATAGTATAGTATAGTATAGTATAGTATAGTATAGTATAGTATAGTATTGTACAGTATAGTGTAGTATAGTATAGTATAGTACAGTATAGTATAGTATAGTATAGTATAGTATAGTATAGTATAGTATAGTATAGTATAGTATATTATAGTAGTATTATAGTATAGTATAGTATAGTATATTATAGTATAGTATAGTATAGTATAGTATAGTATAGTATAGTATAGTATAGTATAGTATAGTATAGTATACTATAGTATAGTATACTATAGTATAGTATAGTATAGTATAGTATAGTATAGTATAGTATTGTATAGTATAGTAGTATAGTATAGTATTATAGTATAGTATAGTATAGTATAGTATAGTATAGTATAGTATAGTATAGTATATATACCGCAAGGGTTTTCTCAGGAGAGAAAAACGGGCCCAACGAACCCGCGGACCCTAGTTTTGGCACACACCAGAACGTGCAAAACAAATCCAGCAGCGTCTGACCCACAATGGGCGGCTTGCTGGTCTGCGTCTGACTCCAGGAGGGGGCGGCAGCATCTTCAATTTCCTGTCCTCGGACATTAAGATCGAGCCCAGTAAGATCTTAATTATGGTATACTGGAAACCATATCCTTTGATTTTTTGAACCCCTGGCCTGACGGCTGCAGTATTCCGGAACCTGAGTCGTGGAGGTGAAATCTGACTGAAATGGCTTCAGGGTTAATCTCCAGCTGCCTTCGTCCCTTTAAACTGTGGGAAGTCTTATGGTACGCTCCTAGTTTCGTCGCATTTAGTTGGTGGTGTAGGTGTCAGTTGACTGTCGTCCTGATTTATACGGGTCTGGCTCTGAACGCAGGATCTCATAAGGATCCTGTGTCAACCCTTGCATGGCCTCCCTGCTTGCATAGACAACCATGGGACCAACAAAACGTAACTACACATCGAATAAGATAACGGCCATAAGTTGGGACCCAGTGAAGAATGAATAGCAATAACAACATAATGGAGAAGAGTAACACAACAATGGTAAACCTTTTTAAACCAAGCTGTACCTACGAAGAACCCCACCTAGGGGGATATCTACACCGATAGGAATGCCATTCCAAAGTATAACCCACAGCCACCCAAGAGATGATGATTTTTATATCTCACGGTTAGAATTGGAGGAGGAGCAAGCATTGTTAACATCGGTAACAATTGATGCAATGAATAATATAGTGAGTGAAGCAAAAAACATACATAAACATATAAGAGATAATCTTTTGCAAGCTGTTGCTCTATCCAACAACTAAGAGGAAAATCGGAAGCTCTTGCATGAGCAAGGTTGTTGGTGATAAACAGGAAATAGAAATGACAGACAAAGAAGTACAAACGGAATATGAAGTATCTCCGAGGAATATTCAAAAGAGAACTGCTTCCGTATCTCCTGAAAAGAGCACATTAAATAAAAAAGTGCGTACTTTTGAACCAGAGAAAGCCGTAGATGAACACACAAACACACCCCAGTGGTTAGTTGTAAAACGGAAAAAGAGTAAAAATAAAAGTAACCCTGATAAAAAATCAATTAGAACAAGAGGCGAACTCTCACGATCCAGAGCGGAAACTCAACGTATGCAGACATAGTAAGAAAAATGAAATCGACTATCAAACTGGAAGAAATCGGTATCGGAATAAGAAAAATAAGCAAAACCAAAGATGGCAATGTACATATTGAAGTTGGAAGAGGCGATGGAAACGCCAAGAAACTTGAGCAGGCCATTAAGTCATCTTTAGGAGAAGAAGTTATAACAAAGACACAAGTGGGAAAAGTTCTTTGTCGACATAAGAGATATCGAAGAAACGACTTCAGAAGCAGAGATAGTTGATGGAATTCTGGAAGCCACGAATGAAATCGGCCCTGAGAACATTAAAGTGCGAAATATTCGAAATTTCTATGGGGGAACAAAACAAGCCCTGGTCGAAATTCCCAGTAGCATAGCAATAAGCTTTTCAAAAAGAATAAAATTAAAATGGGTCTTACTTATTGCAGAATTAGGAGGAAAACTTTCGCTAAACGCTGCTATAGATGCCTAGAACAGGGCCATCTTGCTCGAACATGTAAAGGAAAGGATAGGAGTCAAATGTGCCGTAAATGTGGTATAGATGGGCACAAATCGAGCACATGCTCGAACCAACCAAGATGTGTTATTTGCCTAGAAGCTGGTCAAAGAGTACAAACCACTACATCGGTACAAGTACCTTCTGTAGTAATGTCCATTAAGATTCTCCAAATAAACCTGGGGAGAGGTCGCCAAGCCCAAGATCTTATGATTAGGAATGCTCGGGATAAGGATATAGATATTGTGCTGATAAGCGAACAGTATAAACAATGTAAGAGTAAATCGTGGTATCAAGACAAACTAGGCAACGCCTCAGTTTATGTGACAAATAATGCACTATCCATAGATGAAGTTGACGAGAGCGAAGAAAACTTTACTGTCGTACAAATTAACGGGATACGGATCTATAGTTGCTACTATTCGCCCAACATGGAGTTGTCAGTCTTTTTATCACAAATAGCTAGACTTGAGCGCCACATAAAAAGATATGATACACCAGTAATAATTGGAGGGGATTTTAACAGTAAATCAAAGGAATGGTGTTCCAAAAAAACAGATAAAGGGGAATTGCAGTCGGCGAGATGATAGCTTCACTTGGATTATATGTGCTCAATAAAGGAAATGCCCCAACGTTTATGCGAGGAGAAGCCACATCCATTATCGACATTACGTTATCATCAACCGAGATCGCAAATAAAATGTCAGGATGGAAAGTTCTACACGAGGAAACTCTGAGCGACCATCAATATATTATGTTCGAAGTAGGAAAAACCCCCTACGTGGTGAATAGTTCGCAGCAAAGGTGGAACACAAGAAAAATTAACCTAGAAAACTGCAAACAAAAGGTGATAGCACTGAAGAGTACAGTTGATATCTCTAACTGTACAGATATAAACACCGCTACTGAACAACTCGTGAGCATATTAACTCAGATTTGCGAAGCGGGGGATCCCTAAAACGAGATTCTTAGACCCTAAGAAGAAACCTGTTTACTGGTGGAGTAACGAAATCGCAGAACTTCGGAAAAGTGTCACAAGGCAAAAAGGATTGCAACAAGAAAGAAAGGTGATATAGACTCTATGAACCACTATAGAACAGAGAGGAATAGTCTTCGTGTGGCTATAAAAAAAGCAAAGAAGAGAGCATGGGAATCGCTTATAAATGAAGTCCAAAACGACCCCTGGGGTCTCCCCTACAAGATCGTTACAAAGAAGTTCGGCAATAGGAATGTAATTCCAGGAATAAAAAATGAAGAATGGGCACTAACCATTGTTAAAACACTATTTCCAAAGAGCAAGGCTGTCCGAAATACCTTTTTAGATACAGCACATTCGGGAAATTTTGAGAATTTCACAGTGGAAGAAATCAAAAAGTGAGTGGCAAGCTAAAGAAGCACAAGGCGCCTGGTCCTGACGGAATACCCAACGAAGTCATTTCTATAGTAGGAAAACTATGGCCAGAATTACTCGCGTTGGTTCTAAACCAGTGCCTACAAGCAGGTGTTTTCCCTTCTATATGGAAAGTACAGCAGTTAGTTCTACTAAGAAAAAACAACAAGCCATTAACCAGCCCCTCGTCTTACAGACCAATTTGCTTGCTGGACACATGTGGGAAATTACTAGAAAAACTATTACTAAATAGATTGGAACATGAAATTCAGGTAAATGGAGGCCTATCTCAGATGCAGTTTGGTTTCATTAAAGGTAAATCGACAATTGATGCCATACGCGAGGTAGTGAATACAGCAAAGCGTTCTATGGAAAGAAGGCATTTTTGTGCTATAATTACATTAGATATAAAAAATGCTTTTAATTCTGCTGATTGGAACGAAATAAGAAGTGTCATAAGGCGACGTAATATTTCAGGTTATCTGGTAAAGATGATTGATAGCTACCTCGAAAACCGTACACTGATCTATGACACTGACACTGGTGCCAAAAAATATGCCATAACATCAGGCGTCCCACAAGGTTCAATATTGGGCCCTTTTCTATGGAACCTGATGTATGACGACTTACTAAAATTGAGTTTACCGCAGGGCATAAAACTGGTTGGATATGCTGATGACGTCGCACTCGTCGTTGACCAACCCATAGCTCCACTAGTTGAAATTTCTGCGAATGATAGTCTGGCAAGGATCTCAAGATGGCTGACATCAAGACAATTGGAGCTTGCTGCTGCTAAGACGGAGGCAATTCTTGTAACCCGAAGGCGCAATTTTATTAGCCCAAAATTAATGGTGAATGGTCATGAAATAATAATAAATAATAGCTTGAAATATCTAGGATTGATCCTTGATAATAGATTATCTTTCGAGCCGCATGTCAAAGCCGTAACAGACAAAGCTCTTGGAACTGCAAACATACTGTGCAGAATGATGCCTAATTTAAAAGGCCCAAACCAATCCATCAGAAGATTAATTGCCTCAGTAGCATATGCCCAAACAATGTACGCGGCTCCTATTATAAGTAATGCTATAGGGAAGAGCAAAAAACTTTGCAGACTTCTAGAGAGAGTACACCGAGTATGCACACTAAGAGTTATATCTGCATACAGAACGACATCAACAGAGGCACTATCCGTACTTTCAGGAATGCCACCTATCACTCTAAGCTTAGAAGAGAGAAAATACGCTTACGAGCAGCGAAGATCTCTGTCAAATGGCTACTCGAGAAATGAGCTGAGCGAAATCAAGAAACGAGGGAGGAACTTATTGCTAGAGCAATGGCAGATTTCGTGGAGTAATTCTATAAAGGGCAGATGGACTCATAGACTCATACCATATATAAAGCCTTGGTTAAACCGAAAACATGGCGATCTAGATTTCTATCTTAGCCAAGTGTTTAGTAACCATGGTAACTTCGGGAGCTACTTGCATAGATTCCACATAAAAGGAGATGCAATTTGTGAAATGTGTCGTGAATCTATAGACGATGTGGAGCACACACTCTTTAAATGCAGAAGGTGGGAAAACTTACGAGAGATTAACGGAATTAATTGTCGGATGTCAGTTGATGATCTTTTTAAGGAAATGACGTATAGTAAAAGTACATGGATGAAATATTGCGCATTTATCCACTCAATTCTGGAGGATAAAACCAAATGTCTACAATCAAGATAGCCGAACCCCTAACCAAGTGTTGAATAGGGGATTAGGTCATGAAGAGAAAGATGCAAAAAGGCAGTAAAAGAACTACACCTCGAAGTAATGCGAAAGCGGTCCCGGGGTAGTAGTTCCAGTGTAGGACCACTACTGATAGCGCGCTAGTATAGTATAGTATAGTATAGTATAGTATAGTATTGTAGTATAGTGTAGTATAGTATAGTATAGTATAGTATAGTATAGTATAGTATAGTATAGTATATTATAGTATAGTATATTATAGTATAGTATAGTATAGTATAGTGTAGTATAGTATAGTATAGTATAGTGTAGTATAGTATAGTATAGTATAGTATAGTATTGTATAGTATAGTATAGTATAGTATAGTATAGTATTTTATTGTATAGTATAGTATTGTATAGTATAGTATAGTTTAGTATAGTATAGTAGGGTATAGTATATTATAGTATAGTATAGTATAGTATACTATATTATAGTATAGTATAGTATAGTATAGTATAGTGTAGTATAGTATAGTATAGTATAGTATAGTATAGTATAGTATAGTATAGTATAGTATAGTACAGTATAGTATAGTATAGTTTAGTATAGTATAGTTTTGCCGACAGATTTATACCCCCAGCCTTGAGTTATGATTTTGAAACTGTTGATCCTTTCTAGATGAGGTGCCGAAGCAGTTGGTCAATATTGAGCAATTCGTATCTGACCTAAGAGTGATATAAATATTACAACGTGTCAGATTTGGACTATATCGACTACTTCCTAAAATTTATATGTGCGAGGAAATATGCGTGAGGTAATATATATAGCGGATCCAAGCATTCCATTTTTATACTTCATCTAATACAGATAAAAATATTGGTATGTACAAAATTTGAAGGAAATCGAACATTTTGTATCCAATTTTGTGCGAAATCATAAAATTCGATAAAGAACATATTCATATCAGATTTCTGTTTCAATCGAAGACTTGTTTCGCAAGTTATGACAGATATTGGTATTGGAAATTGCGACCTTATGTGGGTAAGGCACCAGAAGGGGTTGGCAGATATATTTAAACATCACAACAGATCTTGTGTTAGCAAAAATATTTGGATGAGTGAAATTTGATGAGAGTTTGATTCTTATGGCGCTTTCTTTGAGAGGTTTGTTTTTAAAATTTTGAAGCCTATGTGCGGGTGGTACCCGAAGGAATTGTCCGATCCCTGCAGATCTTGTGTTGATGGAAATATTGAGATGTACCAAATCTGAATGAAATCGAATGTTATTTTCGCGTTTTATGAGCTTCATGGATACTCAAAACGTTGAACCTTTGTGGGGGAGGTACCAGAAGGATTGGACCATTTTCACACCAGACCTTGGGATAACAGAAATAGTGTGAAGGGTGAAATTTGAAGGGAACAGGATATTTATTTCGGATTTTATGATCGTTTTGGTTATTCAGAACTTTGACCCTTTGTGGGGAAGGTACCAGTAGGAATGGTCCGATCTCTGCGATCTTTGTAACAGATCTTTTGTTTATGGAAATATTGAGATGCGCCAAGCCTGAATGGAATCGAATGTTAATTTCGTGCTTTATAAGCTTCATGAATATTCAAAATTTTGACCCTTTGTGGATGAGGTACTAAAAGGTTTGGACCGATATATTCCATCTTCGTATCGGACCTTGGGTTGTATGTAATTTAAAGACAATCGGGCACTCACATCACATTTTATAAGAATTATAAGGGTCAATTTTTTTTTTGGTTGGACCGATATTTTCCACTTTTGTACCTGATGCAAATATTAAGATTTGCAAAGTTGGAGCAAAATCGGATTATCGAATTCTTTGCAAATGTTGACAATTTGTAGGTGAGGTACCAGAAGTAGTGGACCGATATTGCCCATCTTCGAGCTGGATCTAAGTTTGACAATAATATTACGAAAAAAATCTGATACTTCCTTCGAGACAGACGAACGGACGGACATCGAAAGATCGACTCCAAATGTCCAGAAAGCATTTGGTCCTAGGGTTTAAAACCGTTATTTCGATGAGTTTTGATCTGGGTGCATCTGATGATGCATAGGGTATATATGGCTGAGGGTATAAACATTTTCAATTGGATCACTGATAACTCTTGAGAAAATACAATCCAAAAAACTTTAAAAATAGGTTAGATATTCCCTACAAGATATTATATATCATATAGACAATCCTGGAAAATATATATATTTAAAACTGTCCTCAATTATAGACCATAGTGAGCTTAGAGAGTCGTTGAAGAAGTGTGATTTAAATTTCCTAGTTTATAGTTTGAAAATGTACTTTAAGACCTCACCATCCAGCTTTCTATTCCCAAATTTTAGCCATATAATCTTTAAAAAGTATGCTTTTGAAATCCCAGTTTAAAGCTTGGCTTGTCCTTGAAAAAATATTGTCAAAAGTTTACTATCACCGCTTAGATAACAATATTTCCTTCGTGAATAACACTTATAACTATCATTCACAGTATTCCCCCAACGGTTTTAATGCTTATTTTTATGTGTTCCATTTCATTGGTCATTTTTTCGTTTCAATTCCATCTTGTCCCCTTGGTATCTCTCTCGCATTCTTTGTTCTCTGCCGACAGAGACCAAGCGTTTAAGCAGAGCAAAAAAATGGCTAGTCATTCAAGGATATGGTTGAGCGCCAAAGGAAAACAATTCAGAATAAGTCAATGGTTTGATGGTACCGTCATCAACGTATTGTTTGGAACCGGTGACTTGAATAATAATGATGATTAAACCAGTTTTTTTTCAGTAAATCATTACAATGCACTTTGGTACAAGGAAAATAAAAGGGAGAAAATATGCGGAGGAAAAGAGAGATAAAATGAAATCATAAAACATAAATTCGAAAAAAAAATGTATTTACATAAATGGTAATATATTTTTAGAGAACACCATGGCGTATGACTTTGAGCTATTTATCATACGCCACGTGGTAGCCTAAATTTAGTTCTGCATGCAAATTACAATTCGATAACTTGATTTGAAAACAAAAAATGTATATTTTTTTAAATTTAAAAAAGTTTAAAATATCTCTCAAAAACTCATTTGAATTTGTTTTATATGATCTGTTGGTCCTAGAACACAGAACAAACACTGTCTTCTTCAAACATTTTCTCCTACCATATGTTGCATATTTCAACCCAAATAAAGTCATCACATCACAGAGATTTATGTATTTTTAAGAATTATGATAGTTGCAAAAGAACAAAAATTTTCCATAGACAAACAGAAATTGTTCGGAGTCATACATGTGCTGTGGAAAATTTTCTAATAATTCTATCGAGCTGTGCAAGGGTATGGGTGTAAGTTGCATGTCTGTGTTGTTGGGAGTCTGGTTGCTATGCTATCGCAAAATAAGCAAAATTTAATTTTATACAGCACAATCGTATTAGGATATTTTTACACATATTAAAATTTCTTATTTTTTTTAATAGGGTGGAGGTATATGTACGAATATGGAATATCAAAATATCAAAAATTTTTAGAACGGGAGAAATAAAGACATTTGCCTATGTAACACTTGCAGTAGGTAGTTATACCCTACAACACCATGTGTAGGGCGTATTAAAAGTTTGATTGGGCTAAAAAATAATTACACCTCCAAATATTGATTTTCCGCATAGAAAAGTATGTATGAATCTTCCTTTCTCGCCGAGCTGAGTCGATCTAGCTATATATGTCCGTGCGTCCGTCTGTTCATGTTAATTCGTAATCACGCTATAGGTCGTAATTTTGGCCCGATTCTTATGAAATTGAAAACGGAGGTAGGGTTGTGGTCAGAACAGAAGCCTATTGCTTCTGGAGATGATCGCAAAATATTTAGGGGTTGAAATGGACCAAAAACTTAAAAATGTTCCTGGTTTTGCATTTAGAAGCCAAATGACACAAAATCTCGCATGAAGTTAGAGTTTAGGACAGCGGGTAGAATGGATCACTAATTTTGTGTGAAAAAAATACCAAAAATTTTCATTCTACCGAAACGCTGAAAATATTTTACAGGCGAACTTCTGACTTTTTATACCATCCACCATAGTATGGAGGGTATATTAAGTTTGTCATTCCGTTTCTAACACCTCGAAATATACATTTTGGACCCCACAATTTAGCAATGTCTGTCCGTCCGTCGAAATCATGCTAGCTTTCGAACGAAATGAAGTAAGTTGATAAAAATTTACTCAAATGTGTATTATGTCTGCAGTACTTTTGGTAAATGAGCCATGTAGGTCCACGTTTTCATATAGCCCCCCTATAACGGTACCTCCCGATATTCGATGTTTTCTGATTTTAGCGACATTATTCACTGGAATTGTTTCAAATTTGGTATTTAAAATTCGAAATGGATACTACAGCCTAAGACAGAAAATTGTCTGTGCAGGTCCTCGTCTTCGTATAGCCTCCATATAATGGTACCTCCCGATATTCGGTATTTTGATGATTTTAGCGACATTATTAGACGGAAGACGATTTTAAGTACAATATTCACCGATGAAGTGAGAAATTTTGTATTTGAAGATCCTAATAGGTACTACAGCCCGTGACAGAAAATTGTCTGTGCAGGGCCAGGTCCCCGTATAGCTCCGATGCAGCAGTACCTTCCTATATTCGGTATTTTAATGATTTTACCTTCATTATTCACCGGATTTTTTCAAATTTCGTATTTGAATATTGTAATGGTTTATAACAAAAGTTGCATATGCAGGTTCACGTCTTCGTATAGACCACAATATTCGGAATTTAACTGATTTTATTTTTTTGAAAATTTCCAAATTCGTTCCAAATGGTGGTTACTGGTCTTTAACTTGTTTATGCTGATTTCGGTGACGAACAAATTGACACTGAATTTTGCATCAGAAGAGAGATAAGGACAGGGAAGACCATTGGATTACATTTAGCTGTAACTAGCAGCACGACGCAGTATGTAAATATTGGACAAATGTCCCTGGTCAAAATGCTAAGAGTAAAATCTGGGCAGTGCTCTATGACATAATTTCAAAAGCGAAATATTCCAAAATTACCCTTTGCTTGCTTGTTTTTTATTTTTGGTATGTATTCCATATTTATAAATAAATTTATTAATGGACAGTAAAGAGTATTCTATTTATTGAGGGTCATTTTGGATCCACTTATCGCCTTATGACCGCAAGAAGGTCTTTGTGATGGACGAATGTTTGGAACTCTCGAAAAATAGAAAAAATCTATATTCTATTGTAAAAATTTGCTAGAGAAGACTTCAGGGGGTATTCTAAAAATAAATCATTTTTACCACCAAAAGATCCTAAAAATACCTCTCTATGTGGAAGACACATTTCAATCAGAATGCCTTCATCAACATTTTTCCGTAATTACAAGAAAACTTTAATATTCTTTGATTTATTTGTTTTTATCACGTCCCACTTTATTACACATGTCTTGCAAAGCATCATTGTAGTGTATGGTCTTTTACGGTCAATCGTAATATTCTAGAGAAACATGGCCTTATGGTTAACCAAACAGCTTGGCCATGTGTTGTGGTACATTGACCTAAAAGGTTCCAATATCTACTCCCCTTTTTTACTCATGGTTAAACAATTTTATAATTTTAGATTTTTTTAATTTTAGATTCGTCTGGAATAGGGATTAAAATGCATGGATGTAAAATTTATATTTTTTTTTTTTTGGGAAATGTTTCGTCGGGTTTTATTGAAAAATTGAAAGAGGTATTTTATTTGTTATAATATTGAAAATTAAAAAAAAATAAAAGTGGTCGAGATATTTTGTTTTTTATCAATTTTATTGCAAGGATTAAGGCTACAATCATGGATTTTTCAAGAACATATTCTAGGGATAATTTAGGCTACAATATTTTTTTTCTTAAAATTAAGTGATACGGATTTTTAAAGATTTTTTATGAATCACAAATCGATGATTTTTGATGAATATTTTTTCATGGAGGCAGGAGCTTACAAGCCTTGTTTTTATTGAATATTTTTTCATGGACTAAGCAAGCCGTAATTGTCTGTTTGTAAAGGATATTTTTCCAAGGACCAACGAGGCAATAATCGTGGAAAATACCTTAAGGATAAAGCAGCTATTATCGTAGATTTTTAAAGAATTTTCTTCATGAGCCATCAAATCTATTTTAACTGGAGTTTTAAAAAATATTCCTTTACTACAAATGAATAGAGCTATAGTTGTGGATTTTAAACAACGATTTTCCAAAAATCAACAAACCAGAAAGTAAAAGTTGTTTTGTTACAACTTTTTTGCAACACATTTCGTACCTTTGAATGTAAAAGTTAATGTCACATTTACAGGGTTTAATGACACAACTTTTAGCACTATTATCAGCAAATGAACACACTTTTTTCGGTGACATATTTTTGCTTACTGTTTGTATTTTTTTCCTTCTTCATTTTTTTGAAAGAAAATAAGGAAACTAAAAAAGATTACGCGCGACAACGGCATAATGTTGTATTAAAAAGTGCGGAACATAAAATTTTAGTATTATACTCTTGTAAAACTTTGTAAGGGAGTGGAAAATTTCTATTATTATTGGTATTTGTAATGGGTGTTATAATCATATCAATGGTTGATAGAACTGCTTACATTTATTTTTATTCCAATCATTTTTCAGAAAGGTACTCAGGAAGGATAACGTGGAAAAAGGCTCAAAAAAAAACAAAAAAAAAAAATATTAAAATTTTTCTCTAAAATGATATATTTTTCTTGGAGCGTAATATACCATTTTACAACGAAATGATAATTCAGGTTGTAATATAAATTCACAAGAACTTCAATTTCACATTTTATTCATTTCCATTTCAAATGTTTGTACATTTAAATACCAACCTCAATTTTGCAACTTGACACTGATTTCGAAACAAGTTAAGTTGATATGGGTTTGACTTGAGCAGAAGGCATTTGAACAAAGCCTAACATGCACTTCTTTGAACATTTCTCAGAATATCTCCTTTAACACAACAGACTAGAATTACTTCATGCGTGTCGAAAACACTTTAAGGCAGAAAAAAATTGAAAAATATGTCCTTGAAAAGCACTCTTTTTATTGATAACAGCCGAAAGTTAATAATCAAGTTGATAAAAAGATTAGGAAGACGAGCTAGAGGCCTAGGAGTCTTTACAGATGAGCTGGAGGACAGGGAGTCTTTATAGACGATCTGAAGGACAGGGAGTTTTAAAGACGAACTGGATGACAGGGAGTCTTTACAGACGAGCTGGAGGCCAGGGAGTATTTATAGACGAGCTGGATGACAGGGAGTATTTACAGACGAGCTGGAGGACAGGGAGTATTTATAGACGAGCTGGAGGCTAGGGAGTCTTTATAGATGAGCTGGAGAATATGAAGCCTTTATATACGAGCTGGAGGACAGGGAGTCTTTACAAACGAGCTGGAGGATAGAGGGTCTTCATCGACAGTCTGTGCGACAGGGAGTCTTTACAGACGAGCTGGAGGCCAGGGAGTTTTCATAGACGAGCTCGAGGCTCTATAGAAGAGCTGGAGGCTTTATATACAAGCTAGTGCGCCAGCTGGACTCTATAGACCAGCTGGAGGGTCAGCTGGTCCCAATGCACAAACTGGAGCGCCAGCTGGTCTCTATAGACAAGCTGGAGGGCCAGCTGGATCTCTATAGACAAGCTGGAGGGCCAGCTGGATCTCTATAGACAAGCTGGAGGGCCAGCTGGATCTCTATAGACAAGCTGGAGGGCCAGCTGGTCTCTATAGACAAGCTGGAGGGCCAGCTGGTCTCTATAGACAAGCTGGAGGGCCAGCTGGTCTCTATAGACAAGCTGGAGGGCCAGCTGGTCTCTATAGACAAGCTGGAGGGCCAGCTGGTCTCTATAGACAAGCTGGAGGGCAGCTGGTCTCTATAGACAAGCTGGAGGCCAGCTGGTCTCTATAGACAAGCTGGAGGGCCAGCTGGTCTCTATAGACAAGCTGGAGGGCCAGCTGGTCTCTATAGACAAGCTGGAGGGCCAGCTGGTCTCTATAGACAAGCTGGAGGGCCAGCTGGTCTCAATAGACAAGCTGGAGGGCCAGCTGGTCTCTATAGACAAGCTGGAGGGCCAGCTGGTCTCTATAGACAAGCTGGAGGGCCAGCTGGTCTCTATAGACAAGCTGGAGGGCCAGCTGGTCTCTATAGACAAGCTGGAGGGCCAGTGGTCTCTATAGACAAGCTGGAGGGCCAGCTGGTCTCTATAGACAAGCTGGAGGGCCAGCTGGTCTCTATAGACAAGCTGGAGGGCCAGCTGGTCTCTATAGACAAGCTGGAGGGCCAGCTGGTCTCTATAGACAAGCTGGAGGGCCAGCTGGTCTCTATAGACAAGCTGGAGGGCCAGCTGGTCTCTATAGACAAGCTGGAGGGCCAGCTGGTCTCTATAGACAAGCTGGAGGGCCAGCTGGTCTCTATAGACAAGCTGGAGGGCCAGCTGGTCTCTATAGACAAGCTGGAGGGCCAGCTGGTCTCTATAGACAAGCTGGAGGGCCAGCTGGTCTCTATAGACAAGCTGGAGGGCCAGCTGGTCTCTATAGACAAGCTGGAGGGCCAGCTGGTCTCTATAGACAAGCTGGAGGGCCAGCTGGTCTCTATAGACAGCTGGAGGGCCAGCTGGTCTCTATAGACAAGCTGGAGGGCCAGCTGGTCTCTATAGACAAGCTGGAGGGCCAGCTGGTCTCTATAGACAATTTCATAATACCCACATGAGTTTTAGGAAATAAAAATTGAGGTTGTCATATATTTTACTTTTTATAATACGGTATTCGAGTATTGTTGACCCTTTTATCTTTTTTTATTTTTTACCTTGTTAACAATAAAAAGAGTTTGGGCGTCTTTCTGTTCTTGTTTTCTCCACATTAACTATGAGAATTCACATACCAATACGAATAAATGAATGTGTAACAAAGTTTTTGCTAAAATAAATGTTCCACCTCACCCTACCCTCTTTCTGAAACATTTCCTGCTAAGTACACACGCATATTTATGCGTAACATAATAAACTGCACTACAAAGTTTATCTTTTCACCACAGCTCATTAACGCTTTAACAGGAATACCCACAACAAATAACCGATGTTGCCTTTCCTGTGAGCAAAAAAAACTATATACTTTATTTCTATCAAAGTACATAGACCAGATAGTCAGTCATCTGGTTTAGCTGACCCACGATAACAACAGTCACGTACATTTTCTGTGTAAAAAAAACGAAACAAAAAACAACAACATCATCAGCTATGTAAATAAGCTGTGTAAAAATATGTTCAGTTCAACACCCTCTCCGATATTTTTGAACAACTATTTGCATTTTTAAACGAGAGACAATTTTGGTATTTCCGGCTTTACTCAGCTATGGCGATTCTGGTGAAAAAAAAACTGTTGTAAAAAAGATAAATTTGGGACAAAATTAAAACTGTGAAATAAAAACTATGTTTATGTAGCCACATGCACGTATTTCGGTCAGCACACAGCCACTGGTGTTAATATCATTGGTGACATGTGGTAAATTTTAATGTAGGCGAAATGGTGTTTTTTTTGTTTTTTTTTTAGAGTTTTTACAGCACGAGATCTCATTTTTAAATATCTAGCGTCTCTTAAAAAGAGCACATTTTCATATAAAATAAAACATAGCACCTGATATACAGGGTGAGATGAAAAAACTGCATCTAACTTCAGACTATTGTCATTTCTAAGTCACTCGTCCGACAGCTGTTAAAACTATTCCAGCGACAGCTCATTATATTGTTAAGAAGAGTATAAAAGCATTTTGGTGAGAATTTTCCGGAAAAAGGTTATTCGTGACGGAATTCAAGCGTGATAGTGTGATTTCTTTATAGTTGGATGGAAAACCACAAGTGGCCATCGTTAGGGCACTCCAGCATTTAAATATGAATAAATCTTTTGAGTCTCGTACATTCGCTCGTAACCGTGATACTGGTAGCGTAGCCCGACATCAAGGAAATGGACGGAAGAAAACGGCAAAGTCAGCAGAAATGGTTCGAAAAGTAAAGAAGCGACCGCGTCGTAGTGGCCGAAAAATGGCTCGTGAACTGAACACATCGCAATATTCCATTCGGCAAATATTGAAAAATTAGCTCGGAGTTAAGCCATTGAAATTCCAAAGAGTAGACGTAACAGAAAGAAAATAGACTCAAATGAGCTAAAGAGTTGCTTCTCTTGGCCGATAGTATTGAACTGCCGAATTTGGTTTTCTCCGATGAGAAACATTCGTTGTCCAGCAGTTTGTAAAAAACCAAAAAGTTTGTGTCTACTTGCCAAAGATGTCAGTTGAAAATGTGCACCTTCGGCTGGCCACCAGAACTCAAGCGCCGGCCATAATGATGGTTTGGGCAACCATAACAGCCGATGGTCGCTCTATGCTCGTATTAATCGACCGTGGCATCAGAATAAGTGCCGAATATTATCTAGAGCGTGTATTAAATCCTTGGGCACGCAAACATTTTGGCCGCAGACCTTGGACATTTCAACAGGACTCAGCACCATCGCACTCAGCACGCGTCACCCAAGAATGGTTACAAAATGAGGTTCCTCGCTTCATTTCCAGCGCACAAAGCCCACCAAAATCTCCGGATACCAATCCGTTGGACTATTGTGTCGGGAGTATTTTGGAAAGCAAGATTGGCACTAAAAATACCACAAATACATGTGTCGATCAGCAGAGCAAAATTTGGGCAGCGTATGACGGTTTCATTGACCAATTCGAACAAATCTAAACTTATTCTAAAATTGTATGCTATTACCGATATTTTTATACCCTCCACCATAGTATGGAGGTTATATTAAGTTTGTCATTCCGTTTGTAACACCTCCAAATACACATTTTAGGCCCCTCAAAGTATATATATTATTGATCAGCATAAAATTCTTTGACGATTTAGCGATTTAGCGTCCGTCTATCCGTCTATGGAAATCACTCTAGCTTCCGAACGAATTGAAGTAGATTTATAAAATTTTGCTCAAATGTATGTTATGTTATGGGCCATGTAGGTCCACGATTTAGTATAGCCCCCATATAACGGTAGCTCCCGATATTCGGTATTTTGATGATTTTAGCGACATTATTTACCAGAATAGTTTCAAATTTGGTATTTCATGAGCCATGTAGGTCTACGTCTTCGTAGAGCCCCCATATGTCAGTACCTTCCGATATTCGGCATTTTGATGATATTAGCGACATTATCTACCGGAATTGTTTCAAATTTGGTATTTGAAGTTCGTAATTTATACTACAGCCTATGACAGAAAATTGTCTGTGCAGGTCTACGTCTTCGTATAGCCCCCATATAACGGTACCTCCCGATATTCGGTATTTTGATGATTTTAGCGAATTTATTCACCGGAATTGTTTCAAATTTGGTATTTAAAGTTCGTAATGGATACTACAGCCTAAGACAGAAATTGTCTGTGCGGGTCCACCTCTTCGTAAAGCCCCCCTATAACGGTACCACTCGATATTCGGTATTTTTATTTTATCGACATTATAACCGATTTTTTTAAGTTTTGCATTTGAATATTGTAATGGCTTATGACAATAGTTACCTACGCAGGTTCATGTCGTTGTATAGAATTGCCAAATTCGTTCCAAATTGTGGAGGGTATTCAAAGTTGGGCCCGGCTGAACTTATAGCTTTTTTACTTGTTTGCTTTCATTCAATAAAATATAAAAGAAAATAATAAATAAAAATTATGGCGTTTGACTTTGTTGCAGTTTTTTTCAGTATCAGTTTTTTTCAGTTTTATCTCACCCTGTATATCCAACTTTTTGGGTATCACATATTTCCATGCCAAAAATATTCTTTAGTTGGTTCTTTTAAAAATGTTCGTTATTTTGTACTTTTATGTGTACATAAAGTACACCACAATTTGACTGCATAAACTGAACTTCAACCAATTGTTGAAAACGAAATAAGAATTCCGGAAGCCCATTTGACATCTTTGTATTCAAAGTTAGAGGATAGGAAATTGCAATTCAAGTGGCAGCATTATTTAAATGTAGATGTATACGAAAACGACAAATATACGTATATGTGTAGTGTGATAGTTATTTCTATTCAAATGGTGTGCTTAATATGGTGGCAAACTGATAGGAGTGAAGGAATATTCTTTAGAGAGGAACAACTTTTTTACCCAATTGGCGTCACATATGTAATGTAAAATATTCAAAAACCTGTCTATTTTTTCTGGATTAACTGCAAATAACTTTTTATCCCTGATTTGCTCATTTATATATGTTTTTATACATTTTTGTCCCATATATCATTGCGATTATAGAAATTGTCCAAATTATGTTAACTGCATAATTTAACAATATTTCTTGATCAATACACACGTATGAAGATGTGCTGTTGACATTTTTATTTCATATTAAATTCAAACGTAACACAATGATATATATGTATGTCTGACTTATTTCCACATGTGATATAAGCATACAATTATGATATCTAAACGTGTACATTTTTATACATTTCATATTGCTGCATATGATATATTAGGGGCCATAACTCTGTTTGTCATATTTACATTATGACACACGACTACACTTTTAGCGCCTTAAGGGATAACAATCAAATAAAATGTTATGTGTGTATTTTGCCACCACTTTCCCCTTTTTGGTATGAGAAGTTACGTCGGTAGCTTTTACGTGTATATTACAATATATGCATATGAGAAAGTGAATATGTGTACAGGATAGTGAAAATGCGTATATGTCGGTTATTGACTTCGTAGTAAAGAAATATCTTATTTGGCCTGGTGGAACTGATCCAAACGGTGTTAAGTTAATCTAGTCGATGTACATAATGTATACTTAATTATACCCTACAACACTATGTGTTGGGGGTATTATAAGTTTGATTGGGCCAGAATTTATGTAACACCTCGAAATATTGGTTTCCCATATAGGAAAGTATATATGGATCTTCCTAGCTCGACGAGCTGAGTCGATCTAGCTATGTATGTCCGTCCGTCCGTCTGTCCGTCTGTCCATGTTAATTTGTAATCACTCTACAGGTCGCAATTATGGCCCGATCTTCACGAAATTTAAAATGTAGGTGGGGTTAACGTCAGAATAGAAGCCTATTTCTTTTGGAGATGATCGCCAAATTTTTAGGGGTTGAAATGGACCAAATACTGAAAAAATGTCGGATTTTGCAGTAGCTATACAGGTCGCAATTATAGACCAATCGACGCGGAATTTCGCATGTAGCTAGAGTTTAGGGCGGGGAAGAAGCCTACCAATTTGGGTGGTCATCGGATAATATTTAGCGGTTTAAATAGACCATATCTTTTTTGTTGAAAAAATTCAAAATTTTTCATTAAACCGCGAATATTTTAAATCCCGGCGAAATCACATAGCCATGACAAGTTTACTTCTGATCTTTACATTGATGTTAAGATCCAACAAATCGAATATATAGCAAAATATGTGCGATATATATGTCTATCAAAGAAGATATGCTTGAAAGATCTATTTTATGTCGAGAACGGCTGAACTGATTTCGACAGTTCTCATTAATTCAGAATGGCCTCTTGGCAGAAAAGAAAAAAAGCCTAAAAAATCGCATAAAAATATCTCTCTAAAGATGAAAATATTGATTTTGTAAAATTTTCTCATATTTTTTCAATTTTGTCATATTTTTGGCATATTTTCATTTTGAATTAAACATTTGGTAATATTTCTACAGCTAACAATACTAAGTAGTTAGGATATCATATACAGATCGCATTTATGGCCCGATCCTTACGAAATTTTGCATGGGGATAAGATGAGGGTCAGAATAGAAGCCTACTCTTTTTGGAGATGATCGCCATATATTTAGGGGTTGAAATGGACCAAAAAACTGCAAAATTGTCAGCCGGTCGTAATTATCGCCCGATCCTTAGGCACATTTGAATGGGGGTTACCGGATATTGCAAAAGCCAAGCAGTTTTGGATGGCCATCCAAAAATATTCAATGTGTAAAGGAGTTTGCCAACTTTTGTAGACAAAATACGAAAATGTCCATTCCAGTGACTTTTTGGAGAATTCACAAATACAGGAAAGACGCACTTCTGACTATTTCGTTAACGCTGATTTCGTTGAAGAATATAGTCAAATGGCTGTATCTCATATAGATGTGTTTCAGTCAAAAACCAATAATAAATGTTAATCTTTTGCCACTTCTGAGAGATTATGGGTCTTTGGGAAATATTGGCTCCAGATCTAGGAAGACCATTTACGTGCAACATCTACCAATAAATTAGAAATGAGCAAATTAGTTTAAGTTGCTATTATTCGAAAATTAGAGAAAGTTTCTTTTATTATTTGTCGCAATATCTTGTGGAATTCTTTCGTGTATCTCGCCTATATAAACTGTATGGTTTATTATAGTGTTGTAGGGTATTCAACGGTCGGCCCCGCTCGACTGTAGACTTTGCTTACTTTTTTTTTATTTGATTTTTTTCAATTTGACTTACAATTTTGAATTTTAAATTTTCTAAATTTTTACACCCCCCAACACTACGTTTTGAGGGTGTTATATGTATTTCGCAATTATCATCCGATCCTCACGAAATTTTGCATGGGGTGGGTCGGAATTGAAGTCTATTGTTCTTAGGACGTGCATTTATGGGTTTAAATGGCTAAAAACTTTAAAATTTTTCTAATTTTGTAGTCGTTCTATAGGCCACAATAGAAAACTAATCGACACGGAATTTCGCATCGGAAGAGAGTTGAGGACAGAGAAGAAGTCTAGTATTGGATTATATTGAGCTGTAAAATGGACCACAACTTTCGTTTGCAATTTTTTTGAATACTTCACAATACTACGGAGAGCGTAAATATTGGCCAAATTATCCGGGTCAAAAACCTAACGGTAACCTCTGGGCAGGGCTCTTTGGCATTATTTCAAAAACGAAATCTTCCAAAATGGATTTGCATATAAAGGGACTTCGAACATATTGTAGTGTTGTAGGGTATCACGTGGTCGGCCCCGCACGACTATAGCCTTTGCCTACTTGTTTTATTTTATCGACATTATAACCGATTTTTTTAAGTTTTGCATTTGAATATTGTAATGGCTTATGACAAATGTTACCTACGCATGTTCATGTCGTCGTATAGAACTGCCAAATTCGTTCCAAATGGTGGAGGGTATTTAAAATTCGGCCCGTCCGTCTTACAGCTTTTTTACTTGTTTGCTTTCATTCAATAAAATTTAAAAAAAAAAATAAAAATTATGGCGTTTGACTTTGTTGCAGTTTTTTTTTCAGTGTCAGTTTTTTCAGTTTTATCTCACCCTGTATATACAACTTTTTGGGTATCACATATTTCCAGGCCAAAAATATTCTTTAGTTGGTTCTTTTAAAAATGTACGTTATTTTTGTACTTTTATCTGTACATAAAGTATACCACAATTTGGCTGTATAAACTGAACTCCAACCAAGTGTTGAAAACGAAATAAGAATTCCGGAAGCCCATTTGGCATCTTTGTATTCAAAGTTAGAGGAAAGGAAATGGCAATTCAAGTGGCAGCATTATTTAGATGTGGATGTGTAAGAAAACGAAACTAACAAATATGTATATGTGTAGTGTGATAGTTATTTCTATTTAAAACGTGTGCTTAATATGGTGGCAAACTGATAGGAGTGAAGGATTATTCTTTAGAGAGGAACAACTTTTTTTACCCAATTGGCGTCACATATGCTATGTAAAATATTCAAACACCTGTCTATTTTTTTCTGGATAAACTGCAAATAACTTTTTATCCCCAATTTGCTCATTTATATATATTCTTATACATTCTTGTCCCATATATCATTGTGATTATAGAAATTGTCCAAATTATGTTAACTGCATAAATTAACAATATTTCTTGATCAATGCACACGTATGAAGATGTGCTGTTGACATTTTTATTTCATATTAAATTCAAACGTAACACAATGATGTATATGTATGTCTGACTTATTTTCACATGTGATATAAGCATACAATTATGATATCTAAACGTGTACATTTTCATACATTTCATATTGCTGCATATGATATATTAGGGGCCATAACTCTGTTTGTCATATTTACATTATGACACACGACTACACTTTCAGCGCCTTAAGGGATAACAATCAAATAAAATGTTATGTGAATATTTCGCCATCACTTTCCCCTTCTTGATGTGAGAAGTTACGTCGGTAGCTTTTATGTGTATATTACAATATATGCATATGAGAAAATAAATATGTGTGCAGGATAGTGAAAATGCGTATATGTCGGTTATTGACTTCGTAGTAAAGAAATATGTTATATGGCTTCTTGGAACCAATTCGAACGGTGTTATGTTAATCTAGTCGATGTATATAATGTATACCTAAATTTTTACATTTTACAACCAATAGTCTCCAAAATCTTTAATTCTTATTTACTTTAATTTTTTATTAGGTGAGATATTAGTAAAACCATTACACAATTGACGCACATTATGATTTTTCTGGTCAAACCTATTTTAACATCTCCATTTTTAAACCCTAGAAACTCAATTTAACTTATAATATTGAAGTGTATATTTAGTAATATTTTTTTTTCACCCTACAACACAGATTGGGGTTATTATATACAGATTGCAATTATCGTCCGATTTTACGAAAATTTTCAAAATGGTAGCGTTAGGCTTAGAAGGGCTAGCACTATTGTTTACAAAGATGTCCGCAATATATTCAGGGGTTGAAATGAATCAACAAAATATGGACCAGAGAACCAACGGACACGAAATCTCGCATGAAGTTAGAGTTTAGGACAGCGGATAGAATGGACCACTACTAACCGACGTATATAGCCAAATATCATAGACAAGCAAATCATATAGACGAATCTAAATTAGGAGATACAGAGGGGAATCTTGCATATGGAGATGATCGCAAAATATTAAGGGATTCAAATAAACCAAAAACTGAAAAAAATTCTTGATCACAAAATTGAAGCCAATCGATACGTCTGAGAAGGGAGTTAAGGACTGGGAAAAATTCTAGCATTTTGGGTGACCATTTAATTATATTTGGCTGTAAAATGGACTACAACAAATAACAGCACTACGGAGTGCGTAAATATTGGGCAAATGTCCCTGGTCAAAATTCTAAGGCCAATATCACGGCAATGCATGACTTCAAAAGCGAAATCTTCCAAAATGGATTTGGACATAAGGGGGCCTCTAACATATTGTAGTGTTGTAGGGCATCACATGGTCGGCCCCGCTCGGCTATAGCCTTTGCTTACTTGTTTTTAAATAAAAGTGTATAAAACTCCATTCAATTTCCCATTTCTGAAACATATCATAGTTCTAAATGGCTTTGTAATAAAATAAACAAGTAAGCAAAGGCTACAGTCGAGCGGGGCCGACCGTTGAATACCCTACAACACTATAATAAACGTTACAGTTTATATAGGCGAGATACTCGAAAGAACTCCACAAGATATTGTGACAAATAATAAAAGAAAACCATCCGGTTTCGTTCTCTAATTTTCGAATAATAGCAACTTAAACTAATTTGCTCATTTCCAATTTATTGGTAGATGTTGCACGTAAATGGTCTTCCTAGATCTGGAACCAATATTTCCCAAAAACCTATAATCTCTCAAAAGTGGCAAAAGATTAACATTTATTATTGGTTTTTGACTGAAACGCATCTATATGAGATACAGACATTTGACTATACGAAATCAGCGTTAACGAAATAGTCAGAAGTGCGTCTTTCCTTTATTTGTGAATTCTCCAAAAAGTCACTGGAATGGACATTTTCGTATTTTGTCTACAAAAGTTGGCAAACTATTTCACACGTTGAATATTTTTGGATTGCCATCCAAAACTGCTTGGCTTTTGCAATGTCCGGTAACCCCCATTCAAATGTGCGTGATGATCAGGCGATAAATACGACCGGCTGACAATTTTGCAGTTTTTTGGTCCATTTCAACCCCTAAATATATGGCGATCATCTCCAAAAAGAGTAGGCTTCTATTCTGACCCTCATCTTATCCCCATGCAAAATTTCGTAAGGATCGAGCCATAAATGCGATCTGTATATGATATCCTGATATCCTAACTACTTGGTTTTGTTAGCTGTAGAAATATTACCAAATGTTTAATTCAAAATGAAAATATGCCAAAAATATGACAAAATTGAAAAAATATGAGAAAATGTTAAAAAATCAATATTTTCATCTTTAGAGAGATATTTTTATGCGATTTTTTAGCCGTTTTTTCTTTTCTGCCAAGAGGTCATTCTGAATTAATGAGAAATGTCGAAATCAGTTCAGCCGTTCTCGACATATAAGGAATCTTTCAAGCATATCTTCTTTGATAGACATATATATCGCACATATTATGCTATATATCCGATTTATTGGATGATAACATCAATGTAAAGATCAGAAGTAACCTTGTCAGGGCTTTGTGATTTCGCCGGGATTTAAAATATTCGCGGTTTAATGAAAATTTTTGAATTTTTTCAACCCGCTAAATATTATCCGATGACCACCCAAATTGATAGGCTTCTTCCCCGCCCTAAACTCTAGCTACATGCGAAATTCCGCGTCGATTGGTCTACAATTGCGACCCGTATAGCTACTGCAAAATCCGACAATTTTTCAGTATTTGGTCCATTTCAACCCCTAAAAATTTGACGATCATCTCCAAAAGAAATAGGGTTCTATTCTGACCCTAGCCCCACTTACATTCTAAATTTCGTGAAGATCGGGCCATAATTGCGACCTGTAGAGTGATTACAAATTAACATGGACAGACGGACAGACGGACGGACGGACATACATAGCTAGATCGACTCAGCTCGGCGAGCTAGGAAGATCCATATATACTTTCCTATGTGGGAAACCAATATTTCGAGGTGTTACATAATTTTTGGCCCAATCAAACTTATAATACCCCCAACACATAGTGTTGTAGGGTATAAAAACAAAATAAAAGAAGTGAAGCAAGTAATAAACCAGTAAAGAAAGCCTTAAAGTCGGGCGGGCCGACTTTATGATACCCTACACCACTATATTAAATTAAAAGTTTATATGGGAGAATTCAATCATACACGCTATGATTATAATTATAATTTAAAGTTCAAAGGACTAAATATGCCGATGCATTTGTATCTTTTAAATTCGGACTTGTATTGCCCATTTGGTGCACAATTAATTTGAAATCGGATAAAGATATATATGGGAGCTACATCCAAATCGGAACCGATCTCGATAAAATTTGGCAAAGATATTTCTGAGGTGTATTTGATATATTTCCCTGAATATCGTTGTTACGGAGTGCATATTACGGCTGTGGGTAACAAATATAACAAATCGGATGAACAGTATATATGGGAGCTATAGCTATATCTGAACCGATCTTCACCAAATTTGACATACTAACTTCTAGACTAAATTCATGCATAAATCGACTCAGAATGTGATTCTATGCAGATCATCAAAAGGAACTATGGGTCTATCTCGTTTCCTTTTGCCTGTTACAAACAAATGTGCAAAGACATAATACCCTGACCACCTTGTGGTGTAGGGTATAAAAATTAAGTTCGGCCGGGCCGAACTTTTAATACACTCCACCTTAGGGTAAAGGAAACATTAGAACCCATTATGACCCACAAATACCAATTTTTAGATATATTCGTGGGAAAATGTGGCAAAAATCATCAAAATACCGAATATAGGGAGGTACCGCTATATGGGGCTATAGGAAAACGTGGACCTATACATACAATATTTCGCCAACGGAGCTAGAACCCATTGGGACCCACAAATACCAAATTTTATACAAATCCACGAAGAAATGTGGCAGAAATCATCAAAATACCGAATATCGGGACGCACCATTATATGGGGGCTATACCAAAGCGTGGACCTATCCATACAATATTTCGCTACACGAACTAGGACCCACTATGACCTACAAAAAGCAATTTTCAGAGAAATCCGTTAAAAAATGTAGCAAAAATCATTAAAATATCGAATATCGGGAGGTACCGTTATGTGGGCATTATACCAAAACGGGGACCTATACACACAATATTTCGCCACAGGAACTAGGACCCATTATAACCTACAAATATCAATTTTCATACAAATCCGTGAAAAATGTGGCAAAAATCATCAAAATACGGAATATCGGGAGGTACCGTTATATGGGGACTATTCCAAAACGTGAACCGATATGTCTCATTTTCAATACCAACCATTCTAGACATAATACAAATTGTTTTGCTAAATTTTGACGCTCTACATCAAATAATGTGAGCTGTATCGTGATTTCAATAGACAGAGAGACATAGGGACAGACGGACAGACGAACGGACATCATTACATCGACTTGGAATTCCATGCTGATTATGAATTTATATACTTTATGGGGTCTACGACGAATATAAAGGGATGTTACAAACGAAATGGCCCGGAATACTCTCTTTTCTAAGGTGGAGGGTATTAAAATATATTCTAACAAACTTCACAGTTATTCAATTTGACAGCTTTTCTAAATTCTCTTATTTCTGTCCTTGTGTGGATATTGGATAAAATATTTTCTCAAAAACTGAAAGCAAAGCAGACGTTTGTTAATTTTCTAGCAATATTTTGTTTTAGTTTTCACAATTGTTTTAATTAAAATGTTAGTGTAAATTTGTATGAAAAGCCATTGCTAGCTTATCTGTACGTATCATAACCAGGTGTTGTTTTGCATATTTCAGTTAACGTTGACAAGCTGTGGGCGAAGATGACAGGCAAGGAAGTAAATATTTTCGGTTTTCTCGTTTAGTTGTATTCCACAAATACCTTAAGACAGCTTCAGTTAAGACCATCACTTTATTTTTATACCCTTCACCGTGCGTAGTATGGATGGATATTAAGTTCGTCATTCCGTTTGTAACTCATCGAAATACTAATTTTAGACATAACAAAGCGAATACAGGGTGAGATAAAAATAACTGCAACAAAGTCAAACGCCATCATTTTTACATTGTTATACCCTACACCACAAGGTGGTCAGGGTATTATGTCTTTGTGCATTTGTTCGTAACATGGAGAAGGAAGCGAGATAGACCCATAGTTACTTTTGAGTATCTGCATAGAATAATATTCTCAGTCAATATATGCATGTCCGTCCGTCTGTCTGTCCGTGTGTTCATGTATCTTTGTAAATCAAGTTCATGTCGCATTTCTTGCCCGATTCAGATGAAATTTTGCATAAATAATTTGTTTGACACAAGGACAAACCCTATTGAAATCGGAGATAATCGGTCAAAATTTAGGTATAGATCCCATATATATCTTAGTCCAATTTGCCTTTTATTGTGCACCAAACGTCTAATATTAGCTCAAATGGAATGGAATTTGGTACTTACAACCAAATTGAGCGTAGAAACTAGCATGTAAAATATTGTGGAAATCGGTTCAGATATAGCTATAGCTATAGCTCCCACACATATTGTTCATCCGATTTGTTTGTTTTCTCAATGGAGAAAAACAAATTCGGCAGTTCACCACTTTCGGTCAAACGAAGCAACTCTTAGGGCCTTTGAGTCAATTTTTTTCTCTTTTCCGAATGCAATATTGCGATATGTTCAGCTCACGTGCCATTTTTCGGCCACTCCTTCTGAGTACTCTGCTCCCTGGAAGAGTATTGTCTATATAGGTCCATGATATCACATATCTGGGTACCTCCCAATATTCGGTATTTTAGGGTTTTAGCGACATTATTTATCGGAGTTGTTTCAAATTTCGTGTTTAGAGTTCGTAATTAGAACAAAGGTCTGTGAGAGAAAATTTTCTATGTAGGTCCAGGTGTTCGTATAGGCCCCATATATCAGTACCTCCATATATTAGGTATTTAGACGATTTCAGGTATAATATTCACCGAAATTGTTTGAAATTTGTTATTTGATGTTCGTAGTGGATACTACAGCCTATGACAGAAAATTTTCTGTGCATATAACGTTACCCCCGATTTTCGATATTTCGATGAATTTAGCGACATTATTCACCAGAATTGGTGAAGTTGGTACTAGAAGTTCATAATGGATACTACAGCCTAAGACAGAAAATTGTCTGTGCAGGTCCACGTCTTCGTATAGCCACGATATAACGGCATATAGTCGGTATTTTGATGATTTTAGCTAAATTTTTCACTGGTTTTCTTTTCTAGTTCCGTATTTGAATATTTTAATGGATTATGACAAAAGTCCACGTTTTCGTAAATACACCAATATATATTTTGTATTTTTAAGATTTTAACATAATTATTAACGGATTTTTTTGAGAGCTACAAAATTTGTTCCAAATGGTGGAGGGTATTGAAAGTTCGGCCCGGCCGAACTTACAGCTTTTTTACTTGTTTTTTCTCGTTTGGTTATCTTTGACAAATACTTTTGTACAGCTTTAATTAATACCTTCTCTTTGTTTTTTAGTTCTTGCTAAGAAAATAAAACAATATGTTTTTTGCATCGCTCAGCTCCCAAACAAAGCTGCCAAAACGAGGCCGTCTCAAAAAGGAAGAAATGGTGTAGAATATTTATACCACAGAGTATTATGCAAAAGAGATTATTCCAAGGTTGATACGATGGTGTATTTTATAATATCAACAATTGGCCAATATTTTTGATCTATGAATATTTGAGTCTGATAACAATTCAACAAGAGTTCTACTTGACGATTTGTTTCCCCTTTAACTAAATCTCTTTAAAAATAAAAGTAATTTTCAACCAAGTTTTCCTAACGAAAGTGCTCCATACTTGCTCCCTCAACTATTTTTTTTTTTGCTTCCCTTAAAACCGATCGGATGACTGTCATTAATTTCTGCATTTAAAATTAATCCCCTACTTGCCTACAATTAATTTGTACCCCATTTTAAATGGTGTGACAACAAGGACGACAACAAAGACCATGACACCGTGTTAATGATAATGCCATTGAAAGTATCTGCAAATGTTTTATTTCATTTGTTACACTTGAAAGAAAATATAATAATTTTTTCCGAGATGACATTACACTGAAGTACATACTTAAACACGTATTTTTCACTTCACTGACTTGAAAATTCATTGTGGCATTTTTCATGTCTGAATACAAAGGAAATACGTTCGAACGACATAAATGAAATGTGAGCAAAAGTGTGCTTGTGTGTGTGGTACAATCTTAATAAAAAGTAATAAAAATATATTTCGAATAAAAATTCAATACTCCAGATGAGTTGATAAAATTAATGAAGCATTTAAGTAATTAAAGTAGTGAGAAATGACGTCAGCGAAAAGACAAAACGGGCGACAATGAGGTGTGTTTGTGTAAACAATGTAAAATAATAGCTGTTTATCGGGGCGAATGAATTGTGACAACTAAAACGAGGACAAATAAAATATTGGAGCGTAGGAATGGGGACTGAATTTCGCCAATATTTGCTTCTAGTATAAATTCAGCTGAATGTGCGAAAATCCATCCAATTTGGGCTGATTAAAAGCTGAGTAAGAGCTCATTATACCCTCAGCCATTTGGCTACAGAGGGTATGAATAATTTTATACGGTCAAAACGTGCTAATCGAAATAATGGTTTAAGACCCTAGGTCTCTTTGGACCAAATCGCATAGAATCACATTCGGAGTCGATGTATGCATGTCCGTCCGTCTGTCCATGTATATTTGTAAACAAAGTAGATATGAAATTTTGCATAAATCATTTGTTTGACCCAAGGACGAACCCTATTGAAATTGGAGATGATCGGTCAAAGTTTAGATATAGCTCCTATATATATCTTCGTCCGATTTGCTTTTATTGTACACCAAACGTGTAATATCAGTCCGAATAGTATGGAATTTTGCACGTACGATCAGAATGGACCTGAAAATAAGTATGCCAAATTTGATCGAAATCGGTTCAGATATAGCTATAGCTCCCATATATATTGTTCATCCGATTTGTTATTTCTGTCCTCCGCAGCCGTAATATGCACTCTGTAACAACAATATTTGGGGAAATATATCAAATGCAGCTCAGAAATAAATTTGCTAAATTTTATCGAGATCGGTTCAGATTTGGATATAGCTCCCATATATAACTTCGTCCGATTCACGTTTTATTGTGCACCAAACGTCTAATATTTGTCCAAATGGAATGAAATCTGTCACTTACGATCGAATTGAGTCTAGAAGCTAGTATGTCAAATTTGGTGAAGATCGGTTCAGATATAGCTATAGTTCCATATATATTGTTCATCCGATTTGTTATCCACAGCCGTAATATGCACCCCGTAACAACGATATTCAGGAAAATATATCAAATAAAGCTCAGAAATATCTTTGCCAAATTTTATCTGGATCTGTTCCGATTTGGATATAGCTCCTATATATATTTTTATCCGATTTCAAATTAATTTCGCACCAAATGGGCAATACAAGTCCGAATTTAAAAGATAAAAATGCTTCGGCATATTTACTCCTTTGAACTATAAATTATAATTATAATTATAGCGTATTTGATTGAATTCTTCCATAAAAACTATCAATTGTTATGCACAGCTCTACTAAATGAACAAAGTGGTGTAGGGTATCATAAAGTCGGTTCCACCCGACTTTAAGACTTATTTACTGGTTTTAATTTGACTTATAACATTGTAGTTTATATTTTGTAATATTTTTTCACCTTACAACACAGACTGGGGTTATTATATACAGATTGGAATTATCATTAGGGTAGGGTTAGGCACGGAATTTAGCATGAGAAGAGATATAAGGACAGGGAAGTATTCTAGCAATTTGGATGACCATTGGATTATATTTAGTTGTAAAATGGACCACAACAACTAACAGCACGGCGAAGTGCGTAAATATGGGGCAAATGTCCTGGTCAAAATGCTAAGGGTAATATCTTGGCAGTGCTCCGTTACATAATTATACCCTACAACATTATGTGTTGGGGGTATTATTAGTTTGATTGGGCCAAAAATTATGTAACACCTCGAAATATCGGTTTCCCCATTGGTTTGGATCTCGCCGAGCTGAGTCGATCTAGCTATGTTTGTCCGTCTGTCCATGTAAATTTGTAATTACTCTACAGGTCGCAGTTATGAACCGATCCTCACGAAATTGAAAATGGAGGTGGGGCTATGGTTAGAATAAAACCGCGGAAAAATATAGCAATAAAAAAGTGAATATCTTTTGTCGATTTTTTTCAATTTTTGCCACATGTTTTATCGCATGCTATTTTTATACCCTACACCACATAGTGGTAAGGGTATTATGTCTTTGTGCATTTGTTTGTAACATGGAGAAGGAAACGAGTTAGACCCATAGTTACTTTTGAGAACCTTCATAGAATCACTTTCTGAGTCGATTTATGCATGTCCGTCCGTCTGTCCGTCCGTCTGTCCATGTATTCTTGTGAACAAAATGCAGGTCGCATTTATTATCCGATTGAGATGAAATTTTCCAAACAATATTTTTTTGGCCCAAGGACGAACCCTATTGAAATTGGTGAGAATCGGATCAAATTTAGATATAGCTCCCATATATATCTTCATCCGATTTCGGGTTAAATGTGCACCAAATGTCCACTATCAGTCCAAATTACCTGAATTTTGGCACACCCAACCGAGTTCGGCCTAGAAGCAAGTATATCAAATTTGGAGAAAATCGGTTCAGATATAGCTATAGCTCCCATATATATCTTTCATCCGATTTGATCTTTAAGTCCCTAACATTCCTACTATGCACTCCACAACCGTGATATTTGGTACCAGGTATTAGATGGAGCACAGAAATAGCTGTTTTAAATTTTATCGAAATCGGTTCAGATTTGGATATAGCTCCCATATATATCTTCATCCGATTTCGGGTTAATTGACCACCAAATGGCCAATATCAGCCCAAATGGCCCGAATTTTGGCAAATGTGACCGAGATTAGCCTTAAAGCAAATACAACAAATTTGGAGAAAATCGGTTCAGAAACAGCTAAAGCTCCCATATATATGTTTTATCCGATTTGGTGTTTAAGCCTCTCACATTCGTAATATGCACTCCACAAGAATGATATTTGGTACCAGATATAAGATACAGCCCAGAAATAGCTGTTTGTAATTTTATCGAAATCGGTTCAGATTTGGATATAGCTCCCATATATATCTTCATCCGATTTCGGGTTAATTGGGCACCAAATGGCCGATATAAGTCCAAATGGACTGAATTTTAGTACATCGGACCAAATTCAGCCTAAAAGCAAGTATATCAAATTTAGTGAAAATCGGTTCAGATATAGATATAGCAACCATATATGTTTCATCCGATTTAGTGTTTTAGTCCCATACATTCGCAATATTCACTCCACAGCCGTGATATTTGGTACCAGGTATTAGATGGAGCACAGGAATAACTGTTTTAAATTTTATCGAAATCGGTTCAGATTTGAATATAGCTCCCATATATATCTTCATCCGATTTCGGGTGATTGACCAACAAATGGCCGTAATAGCATCAGTTTTGGCAAATTCGACCGAAACCAGCTTAGAAGCAAGTACACCAATTTTAGTAAAAATCGGTTCAGATACAGCTATAGCTGCCATACATATCTTTCATCCGATTTGGTCTTTAAGTTCCTCACATTCGTAATATGCACTCCACAGGAATGATATTTGGTACCAGATATCAGATAAAGCCCAAAAATAGTTGATTTTAATTTTATTAAAATCTGTTCTGATTTGGAGGCATTCCCATATATATCTTCATCCGATTTCGTGTTAATTGTGCATCAAATGGCCAATATCAGCCCAAATCACCTGAATTTTCGTAAATAAGACCGAATTCAGTCTAGAAGCTAATACGTCAAATTTGGAGAAACCCGGTTCAGAGATAGCTATAGTTCGTAAAATGCACGATAGAATTAGATAGGTTTTGATTTTGTACCAAATATCTCATAGAGCTCTGAAATGCCCTGTATAAACCTTTTTACGAGAGCTCTACTAAATATGCATAGTGGTGTAGGGTATCATATAGTCGGCCCGCCCGACTTCTGAGCTTTCCTTACTGGTTTCAATTTGACTTACAATTTCGAATTGTAAATTTTCTAAATTTGTACACCCCCCCAACACTACGTTTTGAGGGTATTATATGCATATCGCAATTATCGTCCGATCCTCACGAAATTTTGCATGGGGTAGGATTAGGGTCAGAATTAAAGTCTATTGTTCTTAAGATGTACATTTAGAGGTGCAAATGGACTAAAACAATTTAATATTTTCTAACTTTGTAGTCGCTCTATAGGCCACAATTGAAAACTAATAGACACGGAATTTCGCATCAAAAGGGAGTTAAGGACAAGGAAGAAGTCTAGCATTTTGGATGACCATTAGATTATATTTAACTGTAAAATAGACCACAACTTTCGTGTGAAATTGTTTTGAATACTTAACAACGCTGCGGAGTGCGTATATATTGGCCAAATTATCCGGGTCAAAAAACTAAGGGTAACCTCTGGGCGGGGCTATTTGACATTATTTCAAAAACGAAATCTTTCAAAATGGATTTAAATATAAGGGGACTTCGAACATATTGTAGTGTTGTAGGGTATCACATAGTCGGCCCCGCACGACTGTAGCCATTTTTTAATTGTTTTATTTATTATTCATTGTCAAAATCGTAATATTAACTAATATTTAACTATTCATAGGAAGGTAATTCATTAACACACAATTATTGTTTTATTTGGAAAACTATATAATATAACTTTCTATTGCATCCCCTTTAGGCATTTTAAAATGGTTTCCCATTATTAAATTTAACAATAAATGTAATGCCGAAATCCTATGACCAGAAGCCATGTTTACGCCTGACATTATGATAGTGTCATATATACATATGTGTATACAATCGCCAAACCATATTTGTTAAATAACAAATTATATACAAATAATGGCATAATATATTTCAAACATAACATTTTCTACATATTTACCTGCAACGTAGTATATGCATGTTCTGTGTGTTCAATGCTAACAATTCAATAGCAATTTTGTGAATTTATTTAAAATTCTATAGAAAATATTTGAAATAACAATGTCATAAAATTTAGTAGACAGAATTCATTTGAATTGGAAATCAATCAATTAATTTTAAATATTCGAATTATGAAACATTTTCCATAGCTTAAAAATATTTCAAATTATTGGGGTGATATGAAAATACTACCGGTATGCTTAGATTTGTCAAAAACAAAATATTTGAATTTATAATTTATAAATCTGTAATTGAATTGGATTTGTAGCATAATTTTCGTATAGATGTTAAGTTTTGATTAAATTTATTAAAAATTCAATCAAATTAATTAAAGAAAATGAAAATGATACCCAACTCCATTCTTCAAACCTGATCCGTGTTCAGCCTACAGACATATGTGGCCATTCTATTTTTATACTCTACAACATTATATGTTGGGGGTATTATAAGTTTGATTGGGCTAAAAATTAAGTAACATTTCGAAATATTGGTCTCCGATATAGGAAACTATATATGGATCTTCCTATCTCGCTATGTATGTCGGCCCGTCCGTCTGTCCATGTAAATTTGTAATCACGCTACAGGTCGCAATTATGGCCCGATTCTCACCAAATAGAAAATGGAAGAGGGTTTAGGGTCAGAATAGAACCCTAATATTTTTATGCTGATTAGAAATTGGAATGGACCAAAAACAGAAACAGTCCGGATCTTGCTGTTGTTCTACCGGCGACAATTATAGACCAATCGATGGAATTTTGCATGGAGTTAGAGTTCAGGGATGGGCAGAAGCTTACCATTTTTTACTGTCATCGGCAAATATTTATCGGGTAAAATAAACCATAATTATTATGTAAAAAATACGAAAATTTCCACTATACCGCGAATATTTGTAATCTCGGCCAAATCACAAATCGATTACTTCTGACCTTTGAAATCTCGGAATGGTCTCTTGCCAGAAAAGGATAATATCTGAGAAAATCGCATAAAAATATGTCAACAAAAAAGTGAATATTTTTTGTTAAAGTTTTTCAATTTTTATCATATCGAGATTTTTATACCCTTCACCACAAGGTGGTCAGGGTATAATGTATTTGTTCATTTGTTTGTAACAGGCAGGAGGAAACGAGATAGACCCATAGTTCCTTTTGATGATCTGCATAGAATCACATTCTGAGTCGATTTATGCATGTCCGTCCGTCCGTCTGTCCGTCCATCCGTCTGTCCGTCCGTCTCTCCATGTATTTTTGTAAACAAAGTACAGGTCGCATTTATTGCCCGATCCAGATATAATTTTGCAAAGATCTTTTGTTTGGCCCAAGGACGAACCCTATTGAAATTGGAGATAATCGGTCAAAATTTAGATATAGCTCCCATATATATCTTCGTCCGATTTACCTTTTATTGTGCACCAAACGTGTAATATCAGTTCGAATTGTATGGAATTTTGCATATACACCCAAATTAGGCCTGAAAATATGTGTGCCAAATTTGATCGAGATCGGTTCAGATTTGGATATAGCTCCTATATATATCTTTATCCGTTTTCAAATTAATTGTGCACCAAATGGGCAATACAATTCCGAATTTAAAAGATACAAATGCTTCGGCATATTTAGTCCTTTGAACTTTAAATTATATTTATAATCATAGCGTGTATGATTGAATTCTCCCATAAAAACTTTTGATTGTTATGTGGAGCTCTACTTAATTAGCAAAGTGGTGTAGGGTATCATAAAATCGGCCCCGCCCGACTTGAAGACTTTCTTTACTGGTTTCAATTTAACTTACAATTTTGAATTTTAAATTTTCTAAAGTTTTTCTAAACCTCGCAACACTAGGTGTTGAGTATGGGGATATGGTCAGAATTAAAGTACAATTGGGGGTTCAAATGGACCAAACAATAGAAATTTTCCTGATTTTGCAGTCGTCCTACAGGCCATAATTGAAAACACTTGACAAGGAATTTTGTATGAGAACAGAGTTAAGGACAGGGAAGAAATCTGGCATTCTGGATGACCATTGGATTATATTTAGCGGTTAAAATGGACCACAAATTTCGTGTGAAATTGATAAAAAAAATACCTTACAACACGAAGGAGTGCGCAAATATTCTGAAAATGTCACCGATCAGAAAGCTTAGGATAATATCTGGGCAGGGCTCAATGACATCATTTCAACAGCGAAATCTTCCAAATTCGATTTTGACATACGGGGGCTTTCACCATATTGTAGTGTTGTGGAGTATCACATAGTTGGTCCCACACGTCTATAGCCTTTGCTTACTTGTTATACCGTCAGCCATGGCTAAAGAGGGTATATATCAGTTGACGAAAAAACGGTTTTAGACCCTAGTTCTATTTGGACGAAATTTGTTTCAAGACATTTGGAGTCGATCTAGCGATGACCTTCCGTCCATCTGTCTGGCTGGTGCGCACGATAACTCTCGAGGGGAGTATCCGATTTGGTCGAACGTAATATTATTATCAAACATAGATCGAGTTCGGAGATGGGCAATATCAGCGCATACCTACTCAACAAAAGGTCGATATTGAAAAAAAAAAAAAAAATATTTCACTGCACATAAAGAGAATGGATAATCCGATTTTGCTACAACTGTGCAAACCCTAATATTTGCATCAGTGCTAGGTCAGATGAGAAAATGGTATATACTCCATCAAGTACCTCCCCGACAAAAGGTCAAAATGTTGAATAACTATAACTCTTTTAAAATGTGATGTAATATTTTTATTAACGCAAGGTCTGGTGTGAAGATGGAATATAACAGTTCACTCCTTCTGGTAACTACAAAGAGGGTCAACATTTTGAATATCCATAAAACTCACAAAACGTGAAATTATCATTTGATTCATTCAGACTTGGCTCATCTCAGTATTTCTATCAGTACAAGATCTTTTATAAAGATTGTAGAGATCAAACCATTACTTCTGGTACTTCCCCAAGGTGTAAAAGGTCTAACTTCTGAATGACCAAAATTATTATTGAATCAGAAATAAGCATCCAGTTCTATTCATATTTCACACATCACATTATTTTCAACAACACAAGATGTGCGGTGAAGATGGGATATATCGGTAGACTCCTTCTGGTACTTCACCCACAAAGGGTCAATATTTTGATTATCCATGAAGCTTATAAAACGCGAAATAAGCATCTAACTCTCTTCAAATTTCACACATACAAGTTTCAATACTTTTGTCTGTGCGATTCCTTGCAACTTGCTATATCTAAATATTTCTTTCAACCAGAAACCTTAGATGAATATGGAATTAATGATTTCGCATAAAATTCGATATAAATGTTAGATTTTCTTGTAATTTTTCCCATACGAAGGATGGTGTGAATAGGTATGAAAATTGAATACTTCGGTCGACTATATCAATTTATCTCTGCTTCAAAATTTTCTAAAAATTATCACATATATTATATAAAGGGAAGGAAGTAACCAATATAGTCCAAGCTTATTTATATTTATGTCCGATACTTAATAGAAAGCCCTTAGCATGCACTTCCTCTTGTTTATGAGACGCATTGTGAAAAAATATCTATATTCACAAGGTAGCCTTTGTCCCTAGCCTTTATAATATAACGTAATGCCACAACAGTCGTTTGACCTTCTCAATGGCTTCATTACAAAGTAGATAACAATGCAATTGTGTTTACCAACACAACTGCTTAGAGAAATAACTCGAGAGAGAGAGAGAGATTGGGTTGCAAAACAAATTACCCGAACTGTACACACAAACAATTGATGTCAAATGTTATTGTTGACATACTTCTTTAGACAATGTCTAATATCAGACAACAATCATGCAAACATACAAACATTTGTCATAGTACTAAATATATTCCATCGAGTATTTTTTCCGGAGTACCGAGCTAGAGGTCGTTTATGCCAACGGTGAGGGGTAATATTTGTTGCAAGGAAGGATAGGGGCCTTTAGCTTACTACCTCGTTTTCATATTATATTTACATTATCGATATTCCAAAGGACGTTGGAGCATTGTATGGCCACAAAGAAGATACTTGTGATTATTGAAATATTTTTTGTGGATTATACTGAATTAGAGGGGAAGTGCAGTTTTCGTGATTACCAAAGCCGTATAGAATTTCCGAATTCTGTTGATTGTCAATAAGCGCAAGATTAAAGATGGATTTAATTGTAGATTTTAGAATTTTTACAAACAACTTAAAATTGCTCAAAGCAAGTGCTTTTGAATCCTCTCAACGAGCCAATATAAAACAACGAAAAAAGTGTAATTAATATCAGCTTTGACATAATTTGTAAACATAACTATTTCATGATAAGAAACAAAAAAATCATTGCACATAATCAGCTTAAAACAGTGATAGAAAGTTCACTGAGTATTATTTGACTTAAACCAATGTATAAGCAGAAAAACGAAAAAGTTTTGATATTGTATTTGAAAAAAAAAAAAAAAAAACAACAACAAACCAAGTAAAAAAGCTGTTAGTTCGGCCGGGCCGAGCTTTGTATACCCTGCACCATTTGGAACGAATTTGGAAATTCTCAAAAACAATAAAATCCGTTAAAAATTCTGTTAAGATCTTAAAAATATCGAATGCTGCTGTTATATTAGGTTCTTTACGACGACATCCACCTATGCAGGTAACATTTTTCATAAGCCATAAAAATATTCAAATGCGAAACTTAAAAAAAAAATAGGTAGTAATGTAGCTAAAATCATCAAAATACCGATGATTTTATATGGGGGCTATACGAAGACGTGGACCTGCACATACAATTTTCTGTCTAAGGCTGTAGTCAGAGACCTAAAATGGTAAAGACAAGATAAAATGCATTCTGAGCAGATGGTTTATGTCCAGGTCCATGTTCACGTAAAAAACACATTTATAGCAAAAAACAGTAAAGAAAGCCTTAAAGTCGGGCGAGGCCGACTTTATGATACCCTACTCCACTTTGCTAATTTAGTAGAGCTCCGCATAACAATTAAAAGTTTTTATGGCAGAATTCAATCATACACGCTATGATTATAATTATAATTAAAGGATCAAAGGACTAAATATGCATTTGTATCTTTTAAATTCGGACGTGTATTGCCCATTTGATGCACAATTAATTTGAAATCGGATAAAGATATATATGGGAGCTATCTCCAAATCGGAACCGATCTCGATAGAATTTGACAAAGATATTTCTGAACTGTATTTGTTATATATCCCTGAATATCGTTGTTATGGAGTGCATATTACGGCTGTGGGTAACAAATACAACAAATCGGATGAACAATATATATGGGAGCTATAGCTATATCTGAACCGATCTTCACCAAATTTGACATACTATCTTCTAAACTCAATTCGGTCGTAAGTGCCAAATTCCATCCCATTTAGACAAATATTAGACGTTTGGTGCACAATAAAAGTAAATCAGACGAAGTTATATATGGGAGCTTTATCCAAATCTGAACCGATCTCGATAAAATTTGGCAAAGACATTTCTGAGCTATATTTGAAATATTTCCCCAAATATTGTTGTTGCAGAGTGCATATTACGGCTGCGGAGGACAAAAATAACAAATCGGATGAATAATATATATGGGAGCTATAGCTATATCTGAACCGATTTCGATCAAATTTGGCACACTTATTTTTAGACCTAATTTGGGTGTATATGCAAAATTACATACTATTCGCGCTGATATTACACGTTTGGTGCACAATAAAAGGCAAATCGGACGAAGATATATATGGGAGCTATATCTAATTTTTTTCCGATTATCTCCAATTTCAATAGGGTTCGTCCTTGGGCCAAGCAAATGATCTATGCAAATTTTCATCTGAATGGGACAATAAATGCGACCTGCACTTTGTTTACAAAAATATATGGACAGACGGACGGACGGACATGAATAAATCGACTCAGAATGTGATTCTATGCAGATCATCAAAAGGAACTATGGGTCTATCTCGTTTCCTTTTGCCTGTTACAAACAAATGCACAAAGACATAATACCCTGACCACCTTGTGGTGTCGGGTATAAAAAAAAAAAAACAAGTAATCAAAGGATATAGTCGTGCGGGGCCGACCATGTGATACCCAACAACACTACTATATGTTAGAAGCCCCCTCATGTCTAAATCCATTTTGGAAGATTTCGCTTTTGAAATTATGTCACGGAGCACTGCCCAGATATTACCCTTAGCATTTTGACCAGGGACATTTTTCCAATATTTATGCACTCCGTCGTGCTGTTAGTTTTTGTGGTCCATTTTACGGCTAAATATGATCCAATGGTCATCCAAAATGCGAGATTCCTTCACTGTGCTTAATTATCTTCTCAGGCGTGTCGATTGGCTTCAATTGTGTGATCATGATTTTGTTTCTGTTTTTGGAACCCCTAAATATTTTGCGATCATCTTCAAAAACAATTTGGCTATATTCGTCAACGAAATCAGCATAAAAAAGCCAGAAGTTCGCCTTTTGTGTATTTCGGATATCGCCTGTAAGTAATGTTAGTATTTTTTTACACAAAAGTAGTGGTCCATTCTAACCGCTGTCTTAAATTCTAACTTCATGCAAGATTTCGTGTCCTTTGGTTTCTATGTGTGACCTTTATAACAGTTGCAAAATCAGGAATCAGGAGTTGCTTGTCCATTTCAACCCCTAAATATATTGGGGACACCTTTGAATACAATAGGCTTAGCCCTTCTGAGCCTAACCCTACCTTTTTCATAAATTTCCTGAGGATCGAATGATAATTGCTATCTGTATGTAAGTAATAGCCCCAACCTGTGTTGTAAAGTGCAAAAATATTACAAAATATACACTTCAATATTATAGGTCAAATTGAAAAAATCGCATGCGATAAAAATATGAAAAAATAAAAAAAATATCACAAAATACTACAAAATCTATATTAACATCAATATTGGTATCTTTTTATGCGACTTTTTTAGATTTTATACTTTTATGCCAAAGGGCATTCTCAATTTACAAAATTTGTCAAAATCGCTCCAGCCATTCTGGAGATATAAGCATTCTAGCTAACATCCCCTTCCTTTGTATATATACATTGTATATATTTCGCTATATATATTCGATATTTTTACTATCGGCATCTACGTAACGGTAAGAATTGACCTGCTCGTCTGTTTGTGATTTCGCCGGCATTAAAAATATTCGCGGTTTAATGAAAAATTTGACTTAAATTTATCACGAATGTTATGGCCTATTTCACCCACTAAATATTGAGCGATGACCATCAAAATTGGAAGGCTTCTGCCCAGCCTTAAGCTCTAGCCCCATGCAAATTTCCGCGTCAATTGGTCCGTTATTGCGACCTGTAGAGCAACTGCAAAATCAGGATTTTTTTTCAGTTTTTGGTCCATTTCGGCCCCTAAATGTTATGCGATCATCTCCAAAAGAAATAGGGTTCTATTCCGACCTTAACCCCACCTCCATACTTAATTTCGTGAAGATCAGGCCATAATTACGACCTGTAGAGTGATTACAAATTAACATGGACAGACGGACGGACGGACATACATAGCTAGATCGACTCAGCTCGGCGAGATAGGAAGATCCATATATACTTTCCTATGTGGAAAATCAATATTTCGAGGTGTTACATAATTTTTGGCCCAATCAAACTTATAATACCCCCAACACATAGTGTTGTAGGGTATAAAAATTAAAAATTTTGGCGTTTGACTTTGTTTGTGTTTTGTTATCTCACTCTGTTATATATACGATGTGCCATGCTTGGGCAAAATTGAATACTGTCATCGAAATTTACACTCGGATGATTTAACGTGCATCTAACACTGCTAGACCAGCTGACCTTCAACAATTTTTATCAAAAGATACATGGGATCTAAAATCGTTATTTCGTTGTGGCATATTTTGACCAACAGCTGTTATGGCGCTGAGGTTTTAAAAATAATTTCCATTTTGTTGTGTCACCAAAAGTATTATTTCAATACATGTATATGCATGCTCACATTTAAGCACACCGGCACCACATTATTCCATTAACGACCCTAGATATGGATGTGTAACATTTAACTCGCTTTATCTTGTTGACTTTTTCTGCTAGCCATAACATTCTCAAGTGTCCTTGATGCCCTCCCTGATGCTACTGCTCCTGTTGTTGCTGTTTTGTGTGTGAAAGTATAACACTTTTCCCATCGAGTAGTGTACGGGAGCATGTATGTGTACATCAAAGTGTTACATGTGTTTTCGCAGATTGTTTACAAATATCTGTTCACTTGCATGGGACGCAAACGTAAACAAATACAATTGTACCGAACGATACTTGAAATCCAGATATGATTGCACGTTTACATAGCAACGAGCACCGTTAAGAGTATTTGCTCGAATGAAAATTCATCGTTGGCTGACCAGAGGTGGACACCAAGTCACAGCAGTGCTACGTTGTTGGAATGTTTTTTTGGGTTGAAATGTCAAATTCTTCGAATATCAGAATATTTAACAGAAAGGGAGCAGGGATATTGGATCTTGCGATTTTTTTTTTTTTTTTTTGGAAAAGAATAGTGTTGATGTTGTGTCAGGTTGAAAGGGGATCCAATCCTTGGCTTTGATGTACTTATTTAAAATCATGCTTTTATTGTGTTGATTGTCTACATCAGATGTAAAATCCTTATATTGACCTTATTTTATTTTTCAGGAAAAATTTGGTAAAATAAGTAAAACACAAGTTGTAGCAATTTCTAGGTTATTTAAATAAAACTGTGCGGCGAAATTTTTCGAAAAGTATTCGAAATAGAGTCGAAATTTTCCCCCTTTACGTAGAGATTTCCTTCAGCACTATTGAAAATCAAAATACAAAAGGGTGTTTTTGTCCTATTTATACCCTACAACACTATGTGTTGGGGGTATTATAAGTTTGATTGGGCCAAAAATTATGTAACACCACGAAATATTGATTTCCCACATAGGAAAGTATATATGGATCTTCCTATCTCGCCGAGCTGAGTCGATCTAGCTATGTATGTCCGTCCGTCCGTCTGTCCGTCTGTCCGTCTGTCCGTCTGTCCGTCTGTCCATGTTAATTTGTAATCACTCTACAGGTCGCAATTATGGTCCGATCTTCACGAAATTTAAAATGGAGGTGGGGCTAGGGTCAGAATAGAAACCTATTTCTTTTGGTGATGATCGCATAATATTTAGGGGTTGAAATGGACCAAAAACTGAAAAAATTACTGATTTTGCACTTGCTCTACAGGTCGCAATTATAGACCAATCGACGCGGAATTTCGCATGTAGCTAGAGTTTAGGGCTGGCAAGAAGCCTACCCATTTGAGTGGTCATCGGATAATATTTAGCGGGTAAAATAGACCATATCTTTTGTGTTGAAAAAATTCAAATTTTTTCATTAAACCGCGAATATTTTAAATCCCGGCGAAATCACAAAGCCATGACAAGGTTACTTCTGATATTTACATTGATGTTAACATCCAACAAAACGGATATATAGCAAAATATGTGCGATATATATGTTTATCAAAGAAGATATGCTTGAAAAATCTCTTATATGTCGAGAACGGCTGAACTGATTTCGACAGTTCTCATTAATTCAGAATGGCCTCTTGGCAGGAAACATAAAACGTCTAAAAAAATCGCATAAAAATATCTCTCTAAAGATGAAAATATTGATTTTGTAAAATTTTCTCATATTTTTTCAATTTTGTCATATTTTTGGAATATTTTCATTTTGATTTAAACATTTGGTAATATTTCTACAGCTAACAAAACTAAGTAGTTAGGATATCAGGATATCATATACAGATCACATTTATGGCCCGATCCTTACGAAATTTTGCATGGAGATAAGATGAGGGTCAGAATAAAAGCCTATTCTTTTTGGAGATGATCGCCATATATTTAGGGGTTGAAATGGACCAAAAAACTGCAAAATTGTCAGTAGGTCGTAATTATGGGGGTTACCGGACATTGCAAAAGCCAAGCAGTTTTGGATGGCCATCCAAAAATATTCAATGTGTGAAGGAGTTTGCCAACTTTTATAGACAAAATACGAAAATGTCCATTCCAGTGACTTTTTGGAGAATTCACAAGTACAGGAAAGACGCACTTCTGACAATTTCGTTAACGCTGATTTCGTTGAAGAATATAGTCAAATGTCTGTATTCCATATAGATGCGTTTCAGTCAAAAATATTGGTTCCAGATCTAGGAAGACCATTTACGTGCAACATCTACCAATAAATTGGAAATGAGCAAATTAGTTTAAGTTGCTATTACTCGAAAATTAGAGAACGAAACCTGATGGTTTTCTTTTATTATTTGTCACAATATCTTGTGGAATTCTTTCGAGTATCTCGCCTATATTAACTGTATCGTTTATTGTAGTGTTGTAGGGTATTCAACGGTCGGCCCCGCTCGACTGTAGCCTTTGCTTACTTGTTTTCAATTAAAAAAAGTAACAAAAAATTAAAAACTCGGGATCGTAGTAAGACAAAATATTCTACAAAATTATTTTTCACAAAATTCTTCTATATGTCCAAGAAGACGTTGAGATATTAAATCTTACCTAACCCCCAGAAAAAAACAATGTTTATACCCTACAGCACATAGTGGTAAGGATATTATGTCTTTGTGTATTTGTTTGTAACATGGAGAAGGAATCGAGGTAGCCAAACAGTTACTTTTGAGTTTTTGTTTTTTGCGCACCAAATGGCTAATATCAGCCCAAATGGACTGAATTATGGCTCATCCGATCGAATTCAGTCCAGAAGCAAATACATCAAATTTGTTGAAAATCGCTTCAGATATAGCTATAGCTTCCATATATATGATTCATCAGATTAGGGGTTTTAAGTCCCTCATATGCGTAATACCCATTCTACAACAATGATCTTTGGTACCACACATCAGATGCAGATCTGAAATAGTGCCTAAAATTTTGTCAAGATCGGTTAAGACTTGGATAAAGCTCCCATATACATCTTTACCCGATTTCAGGTTTATTGTGCACCAAATGGCTAGTATCAGCTCAAATTAACTGAATTTTGGCACATCCGACCGAATGCAGTCTAGAAGTAAGTACATCAAATTTGGTTGGAAAATCGGTGCAGATATCGATATAGCCCCACATATATGTTTCATCCGATTTGGTGTTTAAGTCCCTCACATTCGTGATATGCACTCCACAACAATGATATTTGATACTAGACATCACAGCTCGAAAATAGCGAGCTCTGTCGAGATCGGTTCAAATTTACAGCTTCGATACACATCTTCATCCGATTTCACTGTTATTGCTCACCATATATGTAATATCAGCCCAAATTGGATAGATATGTTCATATTCAACCGAATTTTTCCATTTAGTGAAAATCGGCCCGGTATATCCATGATTTAATAAATATTTTTCAATTCAGAGTTGGATATAGTTCCCAAATAGTGACTACTCTAAAGCCATGCTACGCATTCAAATAAATTCAAATAAAAATTGATAAGATCTACTTCATTTTTTTTACTTTTTTATGGGAGCTCTACAAAATACACCTACAGGGTAAGATAAAAAAACTGCAACAAAGTCAAACGCCATAATTTTTACAATTTTAAAATTATATTGAATGAAAGCAAAAATTGTCGAAAATAGCATCAGATTTTAGAATAACTTAGATTTTTTCGAATTGGTCACTTTTGGCACAAATTATGGCCTTCAAACGCCCAATGAAACCACCACACACTGCCCGAATGTTGCTCTGCGGTATTTTGGCCCATTCCCGGCGAAGCGCTTGCTTGAGGTTCTCGACACTTTGGTATATTTTAGTGCTAACCTTGCTTTCCAAAATACTCCAGACGCAGTAGTCCAATGGATTGATATCCGGAGATTCTGGAGTTCATTGTGCGTTGGAACTGAAGCGAGGTACCTCATTTTGTAAACATTCTTGGGTGGGGAGTGCTGAGTGCGATGGTGCTGAGTCCTGTTGGAATGTCCAAGGTCTGAGGCCAAGATGTTTGCATGCCAAAGGCTTTAGTACAGAATATTTCAGAATATTTTCGCGATAATATTCGGCATTTATTCTGATGCCACGGTCGATTAATACGAGCGAAGACCATCGGCTGTTAGTCTAGTCTATTTGCTTTCTGTTGCGATACAAGTTCTTGCACTTTTTGGAATTTCAATGGCTTTACCCCGAGCTCATTTTAGAATATTTGCCGAAGGGAGTATTGTGATATGTTCAGCTCACGAGCTATTTTTCGGCCACTGCAACGCGGGTTTCGATCAAGTCACTTCTTTACTTTTCGAACCATTTCTGCTGATGTTGCGGTTTTCCTCCGTCCACTTCCTTGACGTTGGGCTACGCTACCAGTATCACGGTAACGAGCGATGGTACGAGACACATAAGACTTATTCACATTTAAATGCTGGAGTGTTCTAACGATAGCCACTTGTGGGTTTCCAGACAAATATAAAGAAATCACACTATCACGCTTGAATTCCACCACGAATAACTTTTTTGCTGGAAAATTCTCACCAAAATGCTTTTGTACGCTTGTAAACCATATAATGGGATGTCACTGGAATAATTTTTTTTAACAATTTTGCAGTTTTTTCGTCTCACTATGTGGTGGTGTAGGGTATCATATGGCTTGACTTCTATTGGATACGTGTTAAATTAAAACTAAAAATGCAAAATTATGCATAGAATAATTCCGCTTTGGACACATTTCTCCTAGAATAAAATTTTACATTACTTTTAGACGTCAACCGGAAAAATGTATGAAAAAATTTAGAGTATTTTTTTTGGAACATTGATGCAATTTCTTTAAAATAAAACAGAAGCAAGGATTTTTTTAAAGACTTATAGTAAAATTTGATAATCAATATTTTTGTCGTTGACATAATTTCTCTAAAATGATGCTTTAGTGGAGATTCTTGTAAAAAATCACAAAAAAGTTCTTATTTAACCCTAGAATATATTATAAAATATATATGCATTACTGCATTACGACTTATAGGACATTTTACCTACTATTTTGACGTACTACGATCCCGTTCAAAGGGTGTTTTTAACCATTTTTTTTAAAAGAACCAGAAGGCCCCTTTGACTTGACTCGCATGAGGGTTAAATTTTTCTATAGAAATATTTGTTTCTGCAATATTGCCGAAGACACTGTATCTAACATGTAGGGATTGCGAGGAATCTAAATTCGAACATTTCCAAAAGATTGTAAAGAAGGGAAATTTGTTCCCTCTATTTTGGTTACATTTCGATGTAAATTTTCAAAACGCATATTGCCTTGTTCTCTACTTTCATAATCTGCTGGATTTTCCCCGCAATACTTTTTTTGTAGCACAATATAATAAACTTTATTCAACACCCTCAAATTGAAGGTTCTATACAACATACCAAATGAGAGTCAGCATGTATGGAGGTCAGTGTTAACCCACCAATAGGAATTATAGATAATGTTGTTATATTTTCGTTTATATTATGTTGTACTTCCCAAAATGGCCAGACAGGGTCAATTAAGTGTAAATCACGTATTATTGTAATTTTTCTTTTTTTATGAGATAAATTGTATATTCCAACTATTGGCATTATTGTCATCGTCTGAAGTATGCTGTATGACCCTAAAATCACCATATATATGCTACTGCGCTATACTGCATTTTCACGATTAGATTTTCATTAGATCGAAATGTCACGACTTTTACAGAATGCATTTCAATTGATATTCGTGGAATTTTTATTGTTCAATGGCCACACACAACAAAAAAAATGTTTCAAGACACTCTAACCGCAACATGAGTTATTCATGTTGCAGCACACCACCAGAAAGCTCCCACAATTCAAACGATCGTTTGTCATGCAACCAATATTCAGATGAAGGCGAAAAATAGAAAATATTGAAATCGAAGCACGTAACTATCCAAATATTTCACTGCAGTTATTCGAAGAATATGAAAAATTCAAATGGTGTTTTCCAGTCAACAAAACTGCTAAGCGGTTGTGGTTTGCCCTGGCAAAAAACAATTGCAGTCAATGGTAAATGACAAAGCGGCGAGGCATTGCAAATTTGTAAATGGAGCACAGATAACCTCAGAAATATAAATTGACAATATGGTTTTCTCGGAAATGTAATGTGCTCGATGTCATATTTATTTTGTAATTGAAATTCGGCGAAAATAGTATTGAAGGCAGTTGGTTAACTTTTAAATAGCTTTTATTTTGTGAGAGTCCATGACCGTTCACAAAATAAAAGTAATTCATCAATTCCAAATTGAAATACATCCCATTTTTTATATTTGAAGGAATATCCGGCTACAGGTCTTCTGATGGCGTCAAATGTTTGGTAAACCTCGAAATATTGGCCCTAGACCTACATAGACACCTCTCAGATGTAGTTTTTAGAAACAACTCGGTTATCGCATTCCGGAAAACTTAGGTTTCTAACACAATGCCTGTCTTTTGTTATCATCAGTCAAACATAGTGGAAATCGAATCGGAACCCGATATAGCTCCCCATTATTAATGTCAATGTTCAACTGCTTCTAATGCATAAAATGCATTCACTAATGATCATAATAGCTATTAATTAATTGACAATATAACCGTTAATTTGCATATAATTGTAGCGTATCAAATAATGGACCAGGGCTGACTTTTGATCCTTCCTAACTTTTTATATCCTACACCACATGGTGGTAAGGGTATTATGTCTTTGTGAATTTCTTGTACCATGGAGAAGAAAACGAAATAGGCTTTTAGTTACATTTGAGGATCTTCATAGAATCACTTTCTGAGTCGGCTTATGCATGTCAGCCCGTTTGTCCATCCGTCCGTCTGTCCATGTATTTTTGTGAACATTTTTTATCCGATTGAGATGAAAATTTCCAAACAATATTTGTTTAGCCCAAAGGCAAACCCAATTGAAATTGGTGATAATCGGATCCGATTTAGATATAGCTCCCATATATATTCGATTTCGGGTTAATTGTGCACCAAACGGCCAATATCAGTATAACTGGCCTGTATTTTGACACATCAAACCGAATTAAATCTGGAAGCAAGTACATTAAATTGGGTGAAAATCTGTTCAGACATAGCTATAGCTCCCATATATAAAGGGTGAGATGGAAAAAAATGCAACCAACTTCAGACTGCTGCGATTTCAAAGCCACTCGTCCGACAGCTTTAAAAATTATTCCAGTGACAGCTCATTATGTTGTTTACAAGCGCACAGAAGCATTTTGGTGAGAATTTTCAAGAATAGAAGTTATTCGTGATGGAATTCAAGCGTGATAGTATGACTTGCTTATATTTGGCTGGAAAACAACAAGTGGCTATCGTTAAAGCACTCCAGCATTTAAATGTGAATAAATCTTTTGTGTCTCGTACCATCGCTCGTTACCGTGATACTGGTAGCATAGCCCGATGTCAAGGAAGTGGACGGATGAAAACAGCAATATTAGCAGAAATGGTTCGAAAAGTAAAGAATAGGCTTGATCGAAACCCGCGTCGCAGTGGAAGAAAAATGTCTCTTGAACTTAACATATCGCAATATTCCATTCGCCAAATATTGAAAAATGAGCTCGGGGTAAGCCATTGAAATTGCAAAAAGTGCAAGAACTTACACCGCAACAGAAAGAAAATAGACTCTAAAGAGCAGAAGAGTTGCTTTGCTTGGCCGAAAGTGGTGACCTGCCGAATTTGGTTTTCTCCAATGAGAAAACATTCGTTGTCCAGCGGTTTGTAAACAAACAAAGTGATCGTGTTTACTCGCCAAAGAGGTCCGCTGAAAATATGCACCTTCGGTTGGCTACCAGAACCCAAGCGCCGGCCAAGATGGTGATGGTGTGGGCCGCTATAACAGCCAATGGTCGCTCTGTGCTCGTATTAATCGACAGTGGCATAGGAATAAATGCCGAATATTATCGCTAAAATATTCCGGAAGGGTGTATTAAAGACTTGGGCACGCAAACATTTTGGTCGCAGACCTTGGACATTCCAACAGGACTCAGCACCATCGCACTCAGTACGCGCCATCCAAGAATTGATACAAAATGAGGTTATTCGCATCACTTCCAGCGCACAATGGCCACAAAAATCTCCGGATACCAATCCATTGGACTATTGCGTTTGGAGTATTGACCAAAGTGTTGATCACCTCAAGCAAGCACTTCGCCGGCAATGGATCAAAATACTGCAGAGCAACATTCGGGCAGCGTGTGACGGTTTCATTGGCAGTTTGAAGGCCATAATTCGTGCCAAAGGTGACTAATTCAAACAAATCTAAACTTATTCTAAAATGTGATGCTATTTTCGACAATTTTTGCTTTCATTCAGCTACAGTCGAGCGGGGCCGACCGTTGAATACCCTACAACACTATAATAAATCGTACAGTTTATATAGGCGAGATACTCGAAAGGATTACACAAGATATGTGACAAATAATAACAGAAAAACAGAAAACCATCAGGTTTCGTTCTCTAATTTTCGAATAATAGCAACTAAAACGAATTTGCTCATTTCCAATTTATTGGTAGATGTTGCACGTAAATGGGCTTCCTAGATCTGGAACCAATATTTCCCAAAGACCTATAATCTCTCAGAAGTGGCAAAAGATTAACATTTATTATTGGTTTTTGACTGAAACACATCTATATGAGATACAGCCATTTGACTATATTCTTCAACGAAATCAGCGTTAAAGAAATAGAAGTGAATTCTCCAAAAAGTCACTGGCTACAGTCGAGCGGGGCCGACCGTTGAATACCCTACAACACTATAATAAACGATACAGTTTATATAGGCGAGATACTCGAAAGAATTCCACAAGATATTGTGACAAATAATAAAAGAAAACCATCAGGTTTAGTTCTCTAATTTTCGAATAATAGCAACTTAAACTAATTTGCTCATTTCCAATTTATTGGTAGATGTTGCACTTAAATGGTCTTCCTAGATCTGGAACCAATATTTCCCAAAGACCTATAATCTCTCAGAAGTGGCAAAAGATTAACATTTATTATTGGTTTTTGACTGAAACGCATCTATATGAGATACAGACATTTGACTATATTCTTCAACGAAACCAGCGTTAACGAAATAGTCAGAAGTGCGTCTTTCCTGTATTTGTGAATTCTCCAAAAAGTCACTGGAATGGACATTTTGGTATTTTGTCTACAAAAGTTGGCAAACTATTTCACACATTGAATATTTTTGGATGGCCATCCAAAACTGCTTGGTTTTTGCAATATCCGGTAACCCCCATTCAAATGTGCGTGATGATCGGGTGATAATTACGAACTGCTGACAATTTTGCAGTTTTTTGGTCCATTTCAACCCCTAAATATATGACGATCATCTCCAAAAAGAGTAGGCTTCTATTCTGACCCTCATCTTATCCCCATGCAAAATTTCGTAAGGATCGGGCCATAAATGCGATCTGTATATGATATCCTGATATTCTAACTACTTAGTTTTGTTAGCTGTAGAAATATTACCAAATGTTCAAATCAAAATGAAAATATGCCAAAAATATGACAAAATTGAAAAAATATGAGAAAATTTTACAAAATCAATATTTTCATCTTTAGAGAGATATTTTTATGCGATTTTTTCGACGTTTCATGTTTCCTGCCAAGAGGTCATTCTGAATTAATGAGAACTGTCGAAATCAGTTCAGCCGTTCTCGACATATAAGAGATTTTTCAAGCATATCTTCTTTGGTAAACATATATATCGCACATATTTTGCTATATATCCGTTTTGTTGGATGTTAACATCAATATAAAGATCAGAAGTAACCTTGTCATGGCTTTGTGATTTCGCCGGGATTTAAAATATTCGCGGTTTAATGAAAAATTTTGAATTTTTTCAACAAAAAAGATATTGTCTATTTTACCCGCTAAATATTATCCGATGACCACCCAAATAGGTAGGCTTCTTGCCAGCCCTAAACTCTAGCTACATGCGAAATTCCGCGTCGATTGGTCTATAATTGCGACCTGTAGAGCAAGTGCAAAATCAGGATTTTTTTCAGTTTTTGGTCCATTTCAACCCCTAAATATTATGCGATCATCACCAAAAGAAATAGGGTTCTATTCTGACCATAGCTACAGTCGAGCGGGGCCGACCGTTGAATACCCTACAACACTATAATAAACGATACAGTTTATATAGACGAGATACTCGGAAGAATTCCACAAGATATTGTGACAAATAATAAAAGAAAACCATTAGGTTTCGTTCTCTAATTTTCGAATAATTGCAACTTTAACTAATTTGCTCATTTCCAATTTATTGGAAGATGTTGCACGTAAATGGTCTTCCTAGATCTGGAACCAATATTTCCCAAACACCTATAATCTCTCAGAAGTGGCAAAAGATTAACATTTATTATTGGTTTTTGACTGAAACGCATCTATATGGGATACAGACATATGACTATATTCTTCAACGAAATCAGCGTTAACGACATAGTCAGAAGTGCGTCTTTCCTACATTTGTGAATTCCCCAAAAAGTCACTGGAATGGACTTTTTCGTATTTTGTCTACAAAAATTGGCAAACTCCTTCACACATTGAATATTTTTGGATGGCCATCCAAAACTGCTTGGCTTTTGCACTGTCCGGTAACCCCCATTCATATATGCGTGTGGATCGGGCGATAATTACGACCTGCTGACAATTTTGCAGTTTTTGGTCCATTTCAACCCCTAAATATATGGCGATCATCTCCAAAAAGAGTAGGCTTCTTTTCTGACCCTCATCTTATCCCCATGCAAAATTTCGTAAGGATCGGGCCATAAATGCGATCTGTATATGATATTCTGATATCCTAACTACTTAGTTTTGTTAGCTGTAGAAATATTACCAAATGTTTAATTCAAAATGAAAATATGCCAAAAATATGACAAAATTGAAAAAATATGAGAAAATTTTACAAAATCAATGTTTTCCTCTTTAGAGAGATATTTTTATGCGATTTTTTAGACGTTTTTTCTTTCCTGCCAAGAGGCCATTCTGAATTAATGAGAACTGTCGAAATCTGTTCAGCCGTTCTCGACATATAAGAGATCTTTCTAGCATATCTTCTTTGATAGACATATATATCGCACATATTTTGCTATACATCCGTTTTGGTGGATGTTAACATCAATGTAAAGATCAGTAGTAACCTTGTCATGGCTTTGTGATTTCGCCGCGATTTAAAATATTCGCGGTTTAATGAAAAATTTTGAATTTTTTCAACACAAAAGATATGGTCTATTTTACCCGCTAAATGTTATCCGATGACCACCCAAATTGGTAGGCTTCTTCCCCGCCCTAAGCTCTAGCCACATGCGAAGTTCCGCGTCGATTGGTCTATAATTGCGACCTGTAAAGCTACTGCAAAATCCGACATTTTTTCAGTTTTTGGTCCATTTCGACCCCTAAATATTATGCGATCATCTCCAAAAGAAATAGGGTTCTATTCTGACCCTAGCCCCACCTCCATTCTAAATTTCGTGGAGATCGGGCCATAATTGCGACCTGTAGAGTGATTACAAATTAACATGGACAGACGGACAGACGGACAGACGGACGGACGGACATACATAGCTAGATCGACTCAACTCGGCGAGCTAGGAAGATCCATATATACTTTCCTATGTGGGAAATCAATATTTCGAGGTGTTACATAATTTTTTGCCCAATCAAACTTATAATACCCCCAACACATAGTGTTGTAGGGTATAAAAAATGTGAAAATTATGGCGTTTGACTTTATTAAATTTTTTTATCTCACCCTGTATCTTCAGGCGATTTCGGGTTAATTGTGCACCAAATGGCCAATATCACTCCAAATGACCTGAATTTTGGCACATCCAACCGAATTCAGTCTGGAAGCAAGTACATTGAATTTGGTGAAAATCGGTTCAGATATAGCTATAGCTTGCATATATATGTTTCAGCCTATTTGGTGTTTAAGTCCCTCACATTCGTAAAATGCACTCCACAACAATGATATTTGATACCAGGCATCAGATACTGCTCGAAACTACCACTGCCAAATTTTAAAAAAGTTGGGTTCAGATGTTTATATAGCTCGGATATACATCTTCATCCGATTTTACGGTTATTGCTCAAAATACAGGGTCAGATAAAAAAATGCAATAATGTCAAACGTCATACTTTTTTTTAAGTTTTTTGAATGATGAAACACATGCTGCCGAATGTTTCTCTGCGCTATTTTGGCCCATTCCCGGCGAAGCGCTTGCTTGAGGTGATCGATACTTTGGTATTTTTTAGTGCCAATCATGCTTTCCAAAAACTCCAGACACAACAGTCCAACGGATTGGTATCCGGAGATTTTGGTGGCCATTGTGCGCTGGAAATGAAGTGAGGAACCTCATTTTGTGACCACTCTTGGGTGGCGCGTGCGATGGTGCTGAGTCCTGTTGGAATGTCCAAAGTCTGCGGCCAAAATGCTTGCGTACCAATGCTCTAAGAATATTTTCGCGATAATATTCGGCATTTATTCTGATGCCACGGTCGATAAATACAAGAGGAGAGTCACCATCGGTTGTTGTGGTGGCCATACCATCACCATGCCCGGCGCTTGAGTTCCGGTGGCCAACCGAAGGTGCACATTTTTAGCTGTCCTCTTTGGCAAGAAAACATGATAATTTTGGATGTTTACAAACTGCTGGACAACAAATGTTTTGTCATCGGAGAAAACCAAATTCGGCAGTTCACCATTTTCGGCCAAGCGAAGCAACTCTTTAGCTCTCCTGAGTCTATTTTCTTTCTGCTGCGGTGTATATTCTTGCACTTTTTGGAATTTCAATGGCTTTACCCCGAGCTCAGTTTTTAATATTTGCCGTATGGAGTATTGCGATATGTTCAGCTCACGAGCCATTTTTCGGCCACTGCGATGCGGGTTTCGATCAAGTCGCTTCTTTACTTTTCGAACCATTTCTGCTGATGTTGCTGTTTTCTTCCGCCCACTTCGTTGACGTCGGGCTACGCTACCGGTATCACGGTAACAAGCGATGGAGTGCTCTAACGATAGCCACATGTGGTTCTCCAGACAAATATAAAGAAATCACACTATTAGGCTTGAATTCCATCAGGAATAACTTTTTTTCTGGAAAATTCTCACCAAAATGCTTCTGTACGCTTGTAAACAATATAATGAGCTATCACTGGTATAATTTTAACAGCTGTCGGACGAGAGGCTTGGAAATGACAGCAGTCTGAATTTGGTTGCACTTTTTTCATCTCGCCCTGTATATTCAACCGATTTCGGGTTAATTGTGCACCAAATGCCTAATATAACTCCAAATGACCCAAATTTTGGCAAATCTAATCGAATTAAGCCTTGCTTCTAGGCTTAATTTGGTGAAAATCGATTTAGATATAGCTATAGCTCCCATATATATGTTTCATCCGATTTGGTGTTTAAGTCCCTCACATTGGTAATATTCATTCGACAACAATAATATTTGGTTCCAGATATCTTATAAAGCTAAGATTCGATTGGCTATGATATAGCTCCCTTTTATATCCTTAATCCGATTTCTGGTTTATTGTGCATATAATGGCTAATATCAGCCCAAGTGGAGTGAATGTCTTGACGTACATTTCCATTTTATGGAACTCAGCTCAGATACATATTTTTTATAACCCTTCTCGAAGTGATATTATGCTCTCTATAGCAATGTTATTTGGTATAAACGATTAAAATGTCTGTGTCAAATTTAGTGAAAATAGATTCAGAATCGGATATGCCTTCCATACATTAGTTTTCTTTGAAACCACACCATAACTGCTATAAAGCCAAATGTTGACAGGTGGTATGATCTACTTCAAATAAATTCTTTTGTTACGGGAGCTCTACTAAATACGCGTAGTGGTGTAGGGTACCATATAGACGTCTCCGCCCGACTTTTGACCTCTTCTTACTGTTTATACCCTACACCACATAGTGGTAAGGGTATTATGTCTTTGTGCATTTGTTTGTAACATGGAGAAGGAAACGAGATAGACCCATAGTTACTTTTGAGAACCTTCATAGAATCACTTTCTGAGTCGATTTATGCATGTCAGTCCGTCTGTCCGTCCGTCCGGCCGTCTGTCCATGTATTCTTGTGAACAAAATGCAGGTCGCATTTATTATCCGATTGAGATGAAATTTTCCAAACAAAAAATTCGCCATTTGGTGATCAATTAACCCGAAATCGGATGAAGATATATATGGGAGCTATATCCAAATCTGATCCGATTTCGATAAAATTTAAAACAGCTATTTCTGTGCTCCATCTAATACCTGGTACCAAATATCACGATTGTGGAGTGCATAGTAGGAATGTGAGGGACTTAAAGATCAAATCGGATGAAAGATATATATGGGAGCTATAGCTATATCTGAACCGATTTTTACTAAAATTGGTGTACTAGCTTCTTAGCTGGTTTTGGTCGGATTTGCCAAAATTGATGCTATTACGGCCATTTGGTGGTCAATCACCCAAAATCGGATGAATATATATATGGGAGCTATATCCAAATCTGAACCGATTTCGATAAAATTTAAAACAGCTATTTCTGTGCTCCATCTAATACCTGGTACCAAATATCACGGTTGTGGAGTGCATAGTAGGAATGTGAGGAACTTAAAGATCAAATCGGATGAAAGATATATATGGGAGCTATAGCTATATCTGAACCGATTTTCTCCAAATTTAATATACTTGCTTCTAGGCCGAACTCGGTTGGGTGTGCCAAAAATCAGGTAATTTGGACTGATAGTGGACATTTGGTGCACATTTAACCCGAAATCGGATGAAGATATATATGGGAGCTATATCTAATTTTGATCCGATTCTCACCAATTTCAATAGGGTTCGTCCTTGGGCCAAAAAAATATTGTTTGGAAAATTTCATCTCAATCGGATAATAAATGCGACCTGCATTTTGTTCACAAGAATACATGGACAGACGGACGGACGGACGGACAGACGGACTGACATGCATAAATCGACTCAGAAAGTGATTCTATGAAGGTTCTCAAAAGTAACTAAGGGTCTATCTCGTTTCCTTCTCCATGTTACAAACAAATGCACAAAGACATAATACCTTTACCACTATGTGGTGTAGGGTATAAAAAAAGCCTTCGATATCATAATCCTGCTTGTAATACCCTCTTTTAATATCAACAACTCATAATTGATATAGCTTCTCAGAGAATCCTGCAACTAACCTCTCTACATGTTTTTGTTCATTTTAATAACATTTTACCAAGTTGTCCTCATTGGGGCCACACAAATTTGGCCAACAAGAATGTACAAAGATAACCCCCTGAGGGGCATTTGTATTTGATTGCCTCACAAAATTATTTCTGCCTGGAATACTGGTGATGCGTTGCGTTGTATGTGTGTTTATGTATGTGTTAATATTGCTAAGGCGGATGTTTGATAATGATGCTGATGAAAACATTTCAATGTATCGACAAAATATAAATATTCATATCTGCAATGGAGGATGATTTCAGGCCGTTTGATAATATGAAAAGGAAATCCTTCGGCTGTGAATTGGAAATAATTTGCTTCCACTATGACAAGGTTAATATCCAAAATTAACTATTATACACCGGCTGACTGAACGTTAAAGTCAAAAGTTTAATGTCAACATAATAGAAGCATAATAAGGTCTCATTACTGCGCGGTATGGGATTACTGAAAGGATTATGGATAACTGAGGAGATATGGATACAATATTAGCGTGAAAAAAGATTTAATAACTTAAAATTATAGTTGAAGTTCAGTTTAGCATTTAAATTAGGTTACGTCAATCTTTCTCCATTTTCCAGGTGAAAACCTAATTTAAAGGAAAATCTAGTTGGGAAAAGTGGTCAGCCAATGCAATTAGAAAATGTAACCAGGACTTTATCAATACCCAAAATCGGTCATAACCGCTGTATGGGGCTCGTTTTCAAAACTGAACAGGCTTTTATACCCTACACCACAACGTGGTCAGGGTATTATGTCTTTGTGAATTTGTTTGTAACAGGCAAAAGAAACCGAGATAGAGATTGTTCCTTTTGATGATAGTTTCTTTTGATGATCTGCATAGAATCACATTCTGAGTCGATTTATGCATGTCCGTCCATCTGTCCGTCCATCCGTCTGTCCATGTATTTTTGTTAACAAAGTACAGTTCGCATTTATTACCCAATCCAGATGAAATTTTGCACAAATCATTTGTTTGGCCCAAGGACGAACCCTATTGGAATTGGAGATAATCGGTCAAAATTTACATATAGCTCCCATATATATCTTCGTCCGATTTGCCTTTTTTGTGCACCAAACGTGTAATATCAGTCCGAATAGTATGGAATTTTGCACGTACGATCTGATTGAACCTGAAAATAAGTATGCCCAATTTGATCGAAATCGGTTCAGATATAGCTATAGCTCCCATATATATTGTTCATCCGATTTGTTATTTTTGTCCTCCGCAGCCGTAATATGCACTCTGTAACAACAATATTTGGGGAAGTATATCAAATACAGCTCGGAAATACATTTGTTAAATTTTATCGAGATCGGTTCAGATTTGGATATAGCTCCCATATATAACTTCGTCCGATTTACCTTTAAATGTGCACCAAACGTCTAATATTTGCCCAAATGGGATTAAATTTGCCACATACGACCGAATTGAGTCTAGAAGCTAGTATGTCAAATTTGGTGAAGATCGGTTCAGATACAGCTATAGCTCCCATATATAATGTTCATGCGATTCGTTATATTTGTTATCCACAGTCGTAATATGTACTCCGAAACAATGATATTCAGGAAAATATATCAAATACAGCTCAGAAATATCTTTGCTAAATTTTATCGAGATCGGTTCAGATGTGGATATAGCTCCCATATATATATTTATGCGATTTCAAATGAATTGTGCACCAAATGGGCAATACAAGTCCTAATTTCATTTAAAATGCTTCGGCATATTTAGTCTTTTGAACTTTAAATTATAACAAGTAAGCAAAGGCTACAGTCGAGCGGGGCCGACCGTTGAATACCCTACAACACTGTAATAAACGATACAGTTTATATAGGAGAGATACTCGAAAGAATTCCACAAGATATTGTGACAAATAATAAAAGAAAACCATCAGGTTTCGTTCTCTAATTTTCGAATAATAGCAACTTAAACTAATTTACTCATTTCCTATTTATTGGTAGGTGTTGCACTTAAATGGTCTTCCTAGATCTGGAACCAATATTTCCCAAAGACCTATAACCTCTCAGAAGTGGCAAAAGATTAACATTTATTATTGGTTTTGGACTGAAACGCATCTATATGAGATACAGACATTTGACTATATTCTTCAACGAAATCAGCGTTAACGAAATAGTCAGAAGTGCGTCTTTCCTGTATTTGTGAATTCTCCAAGAAGTCACTGTAATGGACATTTTCGTATTTTGTCTACAAAAGTTGGCAAACTATTTCACACATTGAATATTTTTGGATGGCCATCCAAAACTGCTTGGCTTTTGCAATGCCCGATAACACCCATTCAAATGTGCGATCCTCGGGCAATAATTACGACCTGCTGACAATTTTGCAGTTTTTTGGTCCATTTCAACCCCTAAATATATGGAGATCAACTCCAAAAAGAGAAGGCTTCTATTCTGACCCTCATCTTATCCCCATGCAAAATTTCGTTAGGATCGGGCCATAAATGCGATCTGTATATGATATTCTGATGTCATAACTACTTAGTTTTGTTAGCTGTAAAAATATTACCAAATATTTAATTCAAAATGAAAATATGCCAAAAATATGACAAAATTGAAAAAATATGAGAAAATTTTACAAAATCAATATTTTCGTCTTTAGAGAGATATTTTTATGCGATTTTTTAGAGGTTTTTTTTTTCCTGCCAAGAAGCCAATCTGAATTAATGAGAACTGTCGAAATCAGTTCAGCCGTTCTCGACATATAAGGGATCTTTCAAGCATATCTTCTTTGATAGACATATATATCGCACATATTTTGCAATATATCCGTTTTGTTGGATGTTAACATCAATGTAAAGATCAGAAGTTACCTTGTCATGGCTTTGTGATTTCGCCGGGAATTAAAATATTCGCGGTTTAATGAAAAATTTTGAATTTCTTCAACACAAAAGATGTGGCCTATTTTACCCGCTAAATATTATCCGATGACCACCCAAATTGGTAGGCTTCTTCCCCGCCCTAAACTCTAGCTACATGCGAAATTCCGCGTCGATTGGTCTATAATTGCGACCTGTATAGCTACTGCAAAATCCGACATTTTTTCAGTTTTTGGTCCATTTCGACCCCTAAATATTATGCGTTCATCTCCAAAATAAATAGGGTTCTATTCTGACCCTAGCCCCACCTCCATTCTAAATTTCGTGAAGATCGGGCCATAATTGCGACCTGTAGAGTGATTACAAATTAACATGGACAGACGGACAGACGGACGGACGGACATACATAGCTAGATCGACTCAGCTCGGCGAGCTAGGAAGATCCATATATACTTTCCTATATGGGAAACCAATATTTCGAGGTGTTACATAATTTCTGGCCCAATCAAACTTATAATACCCCCAACACATAGTGTTGTAGGGTATAATTATAATCATAGCGTGTTTGATTGAATTCTCTCATAAAAACTTTTAATTGTTATGCGGAGCTCTACTAAATTAGCAAAGTGGTGTTGGGTATCATAAACTCGGCCCTGCCCGACTTTAAGACTTTCTTTACTGGTTTTAAATTAATTTAAGTCATCCAAACATCGATAATTGAGAGGTTACTCTATATGGAGGCTATAGGGAATCATTGACACATACAGATAATTTTTTGACTTAGATGTTAGGGTCTATACAAACGATATTCAGCCTCAGAAGGTAGAACTCACTACGATCTATAGTTAACATTTTTATACCCTACAACACTTTGTGTTGGGGGTATTATAAGTTTGATTGGGCCAAAAATTATGTAACACCTCGAAATATTGATTTCCCATATAGGAAAGAATATATGGATCTTCCTAGCTCGCCGAGCTGAGTCGATCTAGCTATGTATGTCCGTCCGTCCGTCTGTCCGTCTGTCCATGTTAATTTGTAATCACTCTACAGGTCGCAATTATGGCCCGATCCTTACGAAATTTTGCACGAAGGTGGGGTTAGGGTCAGAATAGAAGCCTATTTCTTTTGGAGATGATCGCCAAATGTTTAGGGGTTGAAATGGACCAAATACTGAAAAAATGTCGGATTTTGCAGTAGCTATTCAGGTCGCAATTATCGACCAATCGACGCGGAATTTCGCATGTAGCTAGAGTTTAGGGCTGGGAAGAAGCCTACTAATTTGGGTGGTCATCGGATAATATTTAGCGGGTAAAATAGTCCATGTCTTTTGTGTTGAAAAAATTCAAAATTTTTCATTGAAACGCGAATATTTTAAATCCTGGCGAAATCACGAAGTCATGACAAGGTTACTTCTGATCTTTACATTGATGTTAACATCCAACAAATCGGATATATAGCAAAATATGTGCGATATATATGTCTATCAAAGAAGATATGCTTGAAAGATCTCATATATGTCGAGAACGGCTGAACTGATTTCGACAGTTCTCATTAATTCAGAATGGCCTTTTGGCAGGAAAGAAAAAACGTCGCATAAAAATCTCTAAAGATGATGAAAATATTGGTTTTGTAACATTTTCTCATTTTTTTTCAATTTTGTCATATTTTTGGCATATTTTCATTTTGAATTAAACATTTGGTAATATTTCTACAGCTAACAAAACTAAGTAGTTAGGATATCAGGATATCATATACAGATCGCATTTATGGCCCGATCCTTACGAAATTTTGCATGGGTATAAGATGAGGGTCAGAATAGATGCCTACTCTTTTTGGAGATGATTGCTATATATTTAGGGGTTGAAATGGACCAAAAAACTGCCAAATTGTCAGCAGGTCGTAATTATCGCCCGATCCTCACGCACATTTGAATGGAGGTTACCGCACGTTACAAAAGCCAAGCAGTTTCGGATGGCCATCCAAAAATATTCAATGTGTGAAATAGTTTGCCAACTTTTGTAGACTAAATTCGAAAATGTCCATTCCAGCGACATCTACCAATAAATCGGAAATGAGCAAATTCGTTTAAGTTGCTATCATTCGAAAATTAGAGAACGAAACATGATGGTTTTCTTTTATTATTTGTCACAATATCTTGTGGGGTTCTTTCGAGTATCTCGCCTATATAAACTGTATCGTTTATTATAGTGTTGTAGGGTATTCAACGGTCGGCCCCGCTCGACTGTAGCCTTTGCTTACTTGTTTTATTTTATTTTTTGAAATTAATTTAAGTTTTCCAAACATCGATAATTGAGAGGTGGCCTTATATGGAGGCTATAGGAAATCATAGACACATACAGAGAATTCTGCCTCAGAAGGAAGAACTCATTACGATCTGTAGCTACAAATAAGCAACAGGTCATGTCAACAAAATGTAGTAAATTTTAATTGTTTTCCTCTACTACTACACACACACACATACATGTACACCTGCATTTATTGTACAATGAAAAAATCCACTTAACAAAAAAATTGCAAACATACTTTCACCCAGATGATAAACGTGTCGGCAATGACGGTTGACAAGTAACAAACAAACAACAATTCCCTTTCCTATGTGACGACACACAACGTCACCATTGTGCAACGCAAAAAATATATATTTGTAAAGTCATCAAGGATCTGAAAATGAAAATGGGTTGAAGGGTGATAAAATACACCGAGAGGAGAGGATGCAATATAAATAAAAATACTCGCTGCTATGAAGGTACTCGTTTCGAAATGTGAAAATGTGAACACACACGCACAGGTTACATTTGTTTATTCCATGTACCGGCATGTATGTATATGAATTGATATTTACGGGGTGAGATGAAAAAACTTCAACCAACTTCAGACTATTATCATTTCTATGCCACTCACTCGACAGCTGTTAAAATTATTCCAGTGACAGCTCATTGTATTGCTTACAAGCGTACAGAAGCATTTTGGTGAGCATTTTCTAGAAAAAAAAGTTATTCGTGATGGAATTCAAGCGTGATAATGCGATTTCCTTATATTTGGCTGGAAAACCACAAGTGGCTATTGTTAGAGCACTCCACCATTTAAATGTGAATAAATCTTTTGTGTCTAGTACCATCGCTCGTTACCGTGATACTGGTAGCGTAGCCCGACGTCAAGGAAGTGGACGGAAGAAAACATGAACATCAGCAGAAATGGCTCGAAAAGTAAAGAAGAGACTTGTTCGCGTCGTAGTGGCCGAAAAATGGCTGCTGAGCTGAAAATATCGCAATATTCCATTCGGCAAATATTGAAAAATGAGCTCGGGGTAAAGCCATTGAAATTCCAAAAAGTGCAAGAACTTACACCAGAACAGAAAGAAAATAGACTCAAAAGAGCTGAAGAGTTGCTTCGCTTGGCCGAAAGTGATGAACTGCCGAATTTGGTTTTCTCCGATGAAGAAACATTAGTTGTCCAGCAGTTTGCAAACAAACAAAATGATCGAGGTCAGCTGAAAATGTGCACCTTCGGTTGGCCACCAAAACTCAAGCGTCAGCCATGGTGATGGTGTGGGCCACCACAACAGCCGATGGTCGCTCTCCGCTCGTGTTAATCGACCGTGGCATCAGAATAAATGCCGAATATTATCGCGAAAATATTCCGGATGGGTGTACTAAAGGGTTGGGCACGCAAACATTTTGGCCGCAGACCTTGGACTTTCCAACAGATCACCATCGCACTTAGCACGCGCCTCCCAAGAATGGTTACAAAATGAGGTTCCTCGCTTCATTTCCAGCTCATTATGGCCACGAAAATCTCTGGATACCAATCCGTTGGACTATTGTGTCTGGAGTATTTTGGTGAGCAAGGTTGGCACTAAAAAAATACCCAAGTGTCGATCACCTCAAGCAAGCTCTGCGCCGGAAATGGGCCAAAATACCGCAGAGCAACACTCGGGCAGCATGCGGCGGTTTCATTGGCCGTTTGAAGGCCATAATTCGTGCCAAAAGTGACCAATTCGAAAAAATCTGAATTTATTCTAAAATTTTATGCTATTTTCGACATTTTTGCTGTCATTCAATAAAATTAAAAAATTTAAAATTATGGCCTTTTTATCTCACCCTGTATATATGACAATATATCTCGCCAAATCAACCAAACTATCAATATAGCTTTCATTATTGTGCCATGAGTATTTGTGGGTTCCTATGTAACGACACTCACACACACATGTGCATATTGCCATGGGTGTCATAAGAGAATTTAATATTCATATTGGTATTTGGAGAGAACCATTTTGTTTTAATTTTTATTTATTATTTATAGGAATTTCGTAGTAAAATATGTCAGGGCCTTAATTGAGGGAAAATAACCTTCATATGCTGCTATTACTAGGTTCAAAATTCCTTCACGCGAAACATAAAGTAAATTGTTATCAATCCTACTGCAAAGACAATGCAGTGAAAACGCTTCATTTTCTAAAAAATAGTCACTTCTTCTCCCTCTCTCTCTCTCTCTCTCTCTCTCTTTAAACCCTATACCACATAGTGGTAAGGGTATTATGTCTTTGTGCATTTGTTTGTTTGTATAGAGAAGGAAGCGAGATAGATCCATAGTTACTTCTGATAGACCTCATATTCTGGTATACCTAGGTTAACAATGTACATAAAGGTCAAGACGAGTATGTCTCGTCTCCAAAATCAATTCCGTTACCCAGAACATTAATTAAATCGTTATCAGACCTACCACAAAGACAAGACAGTAGAAGCCCTTAAATTTGTTAAAAAATATTGTTTTTTTCTTTCTCTACCTCGCTCTCTTCTCTTTATCTATCTTTGTTTTTGTTTTTCAAAACCCAGTAGCCCTTCTGCTCTACACAAGCACAATTATTTCTTTGCTTAAAGCGTTAGTCATTTCCTTTTGTATTATCACAAACAAATTTACATCTTTATTAATGCTTTAGGAGGTAGAAATCATTGGTGTTGTTTTTGGTGTTTTGTTTGTTTTTATAAGTGGGTCATACATTGAATGCAAAACACGTAAAAAGAAAACATTTGCATAATGAATTCATGAAACATAAAAAACCCTGGTTTTGACCGTGGGGCAGATGAAAAGGCAAGAAATGGGAAAATGATAAAGTGCGAAAGATAAAATTGAATTTGCAGTCCTTTGTTAAATTGCTAAATTATTTGCGAAAACAATTTAATGCATGAAATGAATTTAAGATTTTTTTGCAAGTGAAACTTTAAGTAGGTATAGAAAAGGATTAAACAGAGAACATTTGAAGGAAATTGGTCGCTAAGATAGAACTAGCGAAGAAGGCATTTTAAAACTTGAACTTACATTAAAATTTTTACAAGAATGCAATTTTTAAATATGACTATAAAAATATAAATATTTGAGGGTTTTTGTAGCTGCTGTCTTACCAATCGATGAGGTGTTCTACTCCATCCAAGATGTCACAGTGCTGCTTCGTTTATACACGAGAATATTTCATAACAAATAAAAAAGCTGTAAGTTTGACCGGGCCGAACTTTGAATACCCTTCCCCATTTAGGACAAATTTAAAAATTTAAAAATTTAAAAAAAAAAAAAAAAAAAAAATTATAAATAATCCGTTAAAAATTCTGTTAAAATTTTAACAGAAGTTTGAATACCCTTCCCCTTTTGGGACGAATTTTGAAATTTTCAAATAAAAAAAGATAATAAATAATCCGTTAAAAATTCTGTTAAAATTTTAAAAATACCGAATACAGCCATTAGATCAGCGTCTACACGACGACGTGGACCTGTATAGGTAGGTTTTATCATAAGCCATCACAATATTCATATACGGAACTTGAAAAGAAAATCGGTGAATAATGTAGCTAAAATCATCAAAATACAAAATATAGGGAGGTACTATTATATGGGGGCTATATCAAAACGTGGACACTTTTCTGTCAAAGGCTGTGGTATCCATTACGAACTTCAAATACGAAATTTAAAACAATCCCGGTGAAATTTGGTTGAAACTTGATTTCAAACTTAGATCGAGTTCGAAGATGGGAAAAACCTAGCCACTCCATCTGGTATCTCCCCCACCAAAGGGCCAAAATTTTCAAAGAACATAATTTACCTCATAGAAAAAGCAATAGGCAATATCGACAAAGGGTCAAAGTTTTTCGATTATTTTCAAATTTCACACATACAAATACTTTTACTAAAACAAGATCTGGTGCGAAGATATCGGTCTACTTCTTCTGGTACCTCCCTCACAACGGGTTAAAATTTTCAAAAAAGAAACGAGCATCCGATTCCTTTAAAAATTCAGACACACCCATATTTATACCCTCCACCTTGGAAAGGAGGGTATATTAACTTCGTCATTCCGTTTGTAACATCCTTAAATATTCGTCGTAGACCCTATAAAGTATATATATTCATAATCAGCATAAAATGCTAAGTCGATTTAACGATGTCCGTCTGTCCGTCTGTTTGTCTGTCTGTTGAAATCACGAGACAGCCCACATTATTTGACGTAGAGCGCTAAAATTTAGCAGAGCAATTTGTATTGTGTCTAGGATGGTTGGTATTAAAAATGAGATATATCGGTACACGTTCTAGTATAGTCCCCATATAACGGTACCTCCCGATATTCGGTATTTTGATGATTTATGCCACGATTTTTCACGGATTTGTCTGAAAATTGGTATTTGTAGGTCATAATGGGTTCTAGCTCCGTTGGCGAAACATTGCATGTATGGGTCCACGATTTGGTATTAGCCCCATATAACGGTACCTCCCGATATTCGGTATTTTGATGGTTTTTGCCACATTTTTTCACTGATTTGTCTAAAAATTGGTATTTGTGGATCATAATGGGTCCTAGTTCATCTGGCGAAACATTGTATGTATAGGTTCACGTTTTGGTATAGTCCCCATATAACGGTACCTTCCAATATTCGTTATTTTGATGATTTTTGACACATTTTTTCACGAATTTCTCAGAAAATTGGTAGTTGTAGATCATAATGGGTCCCAGTTCGTGTGGCAAGTCATTGTAATTATAGGTCCACGTTTTGGTATAGCCCCCATATAACGGTACCTCCCGATATTCGGTAATTTGATGATTTTTGACACATTTTTTCACGGATTTGTCTGAAAATTGGTATTTGTAGGTCATAATGGGTTCTAGCTCCGTTGGCGAAACATTGCATGTGTAGGTCCACGTTTTGATACAGCCCCCATATAACGGTACCTCCCGATATTCGGCATTTTAATGGTTTTTGCCACATTTCTTCCAATGTTTTCTTTACCCTAAGTTGGAGGGTATTAAAAGTTTGGCCCGGCCGAACTTAATGTTTTTTTTTACTTGTTTTATTTTCAAGCGATCTGGTGTTAAGATGGTAGACACGTCCAAAAAAGGGGTAAAAGTTTGAATAACCATAACGATCATAAAACCTTTCCAGGGCCTGCTGCAAATATTTTCGCGGTAATATTCGGCATTTATTCTGATGCCACGGTCGATTAATACGAGCTGAGAGCAACCATCGGCTGTTATGGCGGCCCACACCATCACCAAGGCCGGCGCTTGAGTTCTAGTGGCCTGCTGATGCTCCTGTTTTCTTCCGTCCACTTCCTTGACGTCGGGCTACGCTATCAGTATCACGGTAACGAGCGATGGTACGAGACACAAAAGATTTATTCACATTTAAATGTTGGAGTGCTATAACTTTGGCCACTTGTGGTTTTCCATAAATGAGCATGAATAGGACTTAAGACTAATCTTTATAGCTGTTCCAAAAGTGGACAGAAGAACGTGGACCGCAATTGGAAATTCATTGCGAGAAAAACTGTTGTAACAACTTCAAAATATCTTAAATATTTGTTCATTGATATTTCCAATTCCAGAAAAAAAAAAAAAACAATTCTTGCAAAAATCCTTAAATCGAACATAACGCAAGTAATCAGTACAATTCCCCATGTCCATATTTCCAATTCTCCAGGCAAACTTAAAAAAATAATTGCTCATATTTCAAAATTTTAATCTAAGACTCAATTCTATTTTTTTCAAGAAACATTCGTAAATATTCCTCATTAATATTGTCTTAGTTCATATTTTTCGTAGAAATAATTTTCTTTTGCCTTCATTTCTTGCTTGCTTATAATCTCTGCGTATTCTCATTTCGTTTTAAAATTCTCGAAACAGTTATGAAATATGTATATCGATTGTGCATAAAATTTGCAAGCATGAACGTGACTCAAACCATAATTACAGAGAGGAAAACCGCTTTAAGTTCTAGGCAATTAAAATTCATAACCTCTTTTGTGCAATAACTTGGAGACGTTTCCGTATTGAGTTCAGTGGTACATTGAATATTTAATTCTTGAAGGAGATAAGTGATTTTTAATGAATAAGTCGCACAAGAAAACTTTATTAATAACTAATTGAATAATGATTAAAAAGAATATTCCTGTTAGTATTTTAAAAATATTAATAGTATAAATTATTTGGAAAAAATATTACAATCACTGAAAAATATGAAAATTATGAGAAATTATATATGTGTTATCAATTTAATTGTGTTAGATTCTTCTGAGAGGGATAAGAAAAAATGTAAAATGCATTTTGAACCCATCATACCTTCACTCTTTTCGTAGAGTGCAACTACAAATTAGTAGTGGGCTAATAATAACATTTCAAGTGCTGTCAATCTATAATCTAATTGACATTTGTTTGTGACATCGTATGTAATTTTAGATGTTTGACACAAATGTTCTTATTGCCATTATAATTAAACTCAATTGCAAAATAATGAGTGGCTTCAAGTGCATACTTGAAGTTAGATATTTTAAAAACTTTAAATTATTATGTGAAAGACTGTCGTTTAAATGTTGATATTTTATAGCTAGAGCTTAACAGAGAGTAGAGAAGGGATTAAGGTAGCAACTAAATTGTGCACTAACATTTTAAAGGGAATGTAAAAAATCTGTTTCGGTCAGTTGTTTGTAGTTTTGCTTTTCTGACCCTATACCAACAACTTCACTATACATTTGTCCAACCAAATCGGTTGTAATAATATTAAACACCGTATGTCGACATTTTAAAATGTGGACAAAACCCTTGTAATACCTAAAGTCAGGGGGTATCATTACATAACTGCTGTACCAAAAGGTGGACCTATATTGATCCTTTTTTATACCCTCCACCACAGTACATTAAGATTGTCATTCCGTTTGTAACATCTCGAAATATACATTGTAGACCCACAAAGTATATATATTTTTGATCAGCATAAAATTCTATGTCGATTTTACGATGTCCATCCATCTATCCGTCTTTGGAAATCACTCTAGCTTCTGAACGAAATGAAGTAGATTGGTAAAATTTTACTCAAATATATATTATGTCTGATGATTTTAACAACATTATTCACCAGAATTGTTTCAAATTTGGTATTTGAAGTTCATATAATGGTACCTCCCTATATTCCGTATTTTGATGATTTTATCTACATTATTCACCTACTTTTTTCAAGTTCCGTGTTTGAATATTGTAATGGCTTATGGTGAAAGTTACCTAGGCAGTTATACGTCGTCGTATAGACCCTAATCTAATGGTTACTTTCGGTAACAGTGTTTTGAATTGATTTTATTTATTTATTGTTTTTTTTTTTTTTTTGTTTTTTTGAAAATTGCCAAATTTTTTTTCCAAATTGTGGAGGGTATTCAAAGTCCGGCCCGGTCGAACTTACGGTTTTTATACCCTACAACACTATGTGTTGGGGGTATTATAAGTTTGATTGGGCCAAAAATTATGTAACACCTCGAAATATTGGTTTCCCACATAGGAAAATATATATGGATCTTCCTATCTCGCCGAGCTATGTATGTCCGTCCGTCCGTCTGTCCGTCTGTTCATGTTAATTTGTAATCACTCTACAGGTATGGCTCGATCTTCACGAGATTTAGAATGGAGGTCGGGCTGGGGCCAGAATAGAACCCTATTTCTTTTGGAGATGATCGCATATTATATATATCGGATATATATAGCGAAATAGATACAATGTGTATATACAAAGGAGGGGGATGTTAGCTAGAATGCTTATATCTCAAGAATGGCTGGACCGATTTTGACAAATGTTGTCAATTCAGAATGCCCTCTTGGCATAAAAGAAATAAATCTAAAAAAATCACGTAAAAAGATGTCAATAATGGTGTTAGTATAGATTTGGTAGTATTTTGTGACATTTTTTCATATTTCATATTTTTTCATATTTTTTATCGCATGCGATTTTTTTAATTTGACTTACAATATTGAAGAGTATATTTTGTAATATTTTTTCAGCTTACAATACAGGTTGGGGTTATTATTATGTACAGATTGCAATTATCGTCCGATCCTCACGTAAATTTTCACGAGGGTAGGGTTAGGCTCAGAAGGGCTAAGCCTATTGTTTTCAAAGATGCCCGCAATATATTTAGGGGTTGAAATGGGCCAACAACTAAAAATGTTTCTGATTTTGCAGCCGTTATAAAGGTCATAAATAGAAACCAAGCCAAGGCCATATCTTCTGAAATACACAAAAGGCGAACTTCTGGCTGATTTCGTTGACGAATAAAGCCAAATATAGATGAGTCTAAATTTGGAGATACAGATGGGCCTTTTGCTTTTGGAGATGATCTCAAAATAGTAAGGGGGTTAATGAACCAAAAACAGAAAAAAGTTCCTCATCACACCATTTAAGCCAATCGACACTCCTGAGAAGAGAGTTAAGGACAGCGAAGAAGTCTAGCATTTTGGATGACCATTGGATTATTTTTAGCTGTAAGATGGATTAAAACAACTAACAACACGACGGAGTGCGTAAATATTGGGCAAATGTCCCTGGTCAAATTTCTAAGGGTTATATCTGGGCAGTGCTCCGTGACATAATTTCAAAAGGGAAATCTTCCAAAATGGATTTGTATATAAGAGGGCTTTTAACATATTGTAGTGTTGTAGGGTATCACATGGTCGGCCCCGCACGTCTATAGCTTCTATATATATACTATATCTTCATCTGATATCACGGTTACTGTTCACCAAATTGGTAATATCAGTCTAAATGGGGTGGATTTCCGACAGATTTCAGCTTGAAAGGAAGCACTTCAACTGTGATGAAACTTGGTTCAGATTTAGCTATAGCTCTCATACATATGTCACATACGTAATATACACTCCACAACAATGATAATTGAAATCAGATATCAGATACAGTTCAGAAATATCTCTGTCAATTTTTTATCGAGATCAATTTAGATCGCGTATATGTCTCTCATATATATCTTCATTCGATTTCACGATTAATAGGCACCAAATATGTAATATCAGCCTAAATTGGATGGATTTTCGCACTTAATGCCATAATACGCATTAAAAACGCGCAAATATGGTATGATATACTTTAAAAAAATTCCCATGTAACACTTTTTGTTTCGGTTAGCTTTATTAAATATACATAGTTGTTCAGGGCATCATATATTAAGTCCCCTCTCTCCACCTTTTTACATTTCTTTATATATAAATACGTTAACAGAAATCGAACATTTTCTTAAGATATTAAAAAAATATTTAAAATCGGAATTAATGTTATATAAGGGCTTCGTGTCCTCGTTTTACCCATTCATTTATAACCACACAATGTTCGCTATTTTGGTTCTGCCCACCAAATTCCCTATAGAATATCAATTTGTTACATGGCACTTCGAGTTTAAATTAAATACGGATTTATACAAATACCCACAACAGGGAGTGCTAAAACGGAATAAGTATTGAAATTTGTCATCGTTTAGTAGAAGAGGAATATTTATTTAGGCTTTAAGAGGATTCTCGTGGCAATTATCTGTGCTGCCTTGTTTTTGAGGGTTTGTTGAGAGATTACGTATTTACAAGTTGTTAAAATGAAAAGAAATGACAAACTGCGATTAATTTATTGATTGAATATGGTAATGAAATTGAAATGAAAAAAACGAAAAAATAAAATTGATTTTGGGAAAAGATTATATTTCTGTATTTCCAAGCTAAGTTAGGCACCAAACAATAACTCCAAAGCATTTGGCAACATAATGCGTTTAGACATTCTAATAATGACCTTCAAAATGTGTATGAATGCGCTAGCCTTTTCTGAAATGTAACCTTACCTCAATCACCAAAAATCGTACTTATTTCATTTGTGGTAACACCTTAATCGCCTAATATCACCTATGACTGGTAACCCCTTAATCGCCAATAATATCACCTATGACTTCCGATGCCATCATCGACTTACAACGAACACCTCTTCAACAATGCCATACAAGATTTACAGTTATGTTTCATTAATCGTCCCATACACATTCACTCATTCATATGCTAACACATGCAAATGTGGCGTTCATTCATTCATGCGCATACATTAAAATCCGCCAAAAAGATTCCTTCTATTCATAGCAGCAGAGAAAAGGGAATATTCCAAGTTTTTCGCTTGATTGCACAAAAGGCTTACTAAATGGTTTCTTTGCATTTTTCAAAACGTCGAACAAAGCAATAAATCATATGGAAATCCTTTGATTTATGTCGAACTGCTTATTGATTATAGCCGCTTTTGTTTTGAGTCTGGCGGCTTTGATGTGCTATTAGGTATATATAGGGTTGCCCATATTCGACGGACCCATCTGGCAACGCCATAACTTTTGACAGAGATGTCACAACGTTTAATGGCATACCGCGTTTGAAGCATCAGTCCAAGCAGATTTTTACCATGAACCAATACATGCCACGCTAGCGATCTGAAATAGTTGAAATTTATATTCAACATGGGAAGTCAATTTTGAAACAAAAACAAAAAAATGTGAGAAGTGCGCCTTCTAAGAACACCATTAAGCGTTTATACGAAAAATTTTCGACTGGTAAGGCTCTTTCTTAACCGAAGAGGCCATATAAAAGTCGAACAAGGTGATCGGCCGAGAATATCGCTGCCGTACGGGCAAGAACATCCCAAAAACGCCGTTCTCAGCAGTTGGGCATGGCTCGGTCCACTTTACAACGGATTATTCGCATTGATTTGCATTTGTACCCGTACAAAATTCAATTGACGCAAAGAATGTTGCCTGCGGACAAGCCTCGTCGATTGGAATGGGCCAAAAGGTCCGTCGAATATGGGCAACCCTGTAGTGGTAAGGATACTATGTCTTTGTGCATGTATTTGTAACATGGATATAGATCCATTGTTAATTTTGAGGATCTTAAAAGAATCACTTTCGGAGTCGATTAATGCATGTCAGTCCGTCCATGAGTGTTTCTGTCTATCTATTTTTCTGAAGAAAATGCAGATCGCATTTATTATCCGATTGAGATGAAATTTTCCAAACAATATTTATTTGACCCATAATTTAAATTAGTAAGAATCGGTTCAAATTTAGATATAACTCCCATATATATCTCCAACCGAATTCTGGTTAATTGTACACCAACTGGCCACTATCAGCCCAAATAGACTGAATTTTGGTATATCATAAGGAATTTATTCTGGAAGCTGGACTCCAAATAGGGTAAAGATCGATTCAGATATAGCAATAGCTCCCATGTATACAGGGTAAGATGAAAAACCTGCAAGCAACTTCAGACTGCTGTCATTTCTAAGCCACTCGTCCTTAAGCTCTTTTAAAATTATTCCAGTGGTAGCTCATTATATTGTTTACAAGCGTACAAAAGCATTTTGGTGAGAATTTTAAAGAAAAAAAATTATTCGTGATGGAATTTAAGCGGGATAAAGTGACAAGTGGCTATCGTTAGAGCACTCCAGCATTTAAATGTAAATAAATGTTTTGTGTCTCGTACCATCGCTCGTTACCGTGACACTGGTAGCGTAGCCCGACGTCAAGGAAGTGGACGGAAGAAAACAGCAACATCAGCAGAAATGGTTCGAAAAGTAAAGAAGCGACTTGATCGAAACCCTCGTCGTAGTGGCCAAAAAATGCCTCGTTAGCTGAATATATCGCAATATTCCATTCGGCAAATATTAAAAATGAGCTCGGGGTAAAGCCATTGAAATTCCGAAAATTTCAAGAACTTTCACCGCAACAGAAAGAAAATAGTCTCAAAAGAGCTAAGGAGTTGCTTCGCTTGACCGGTCGAAAGTGGTGAACTACCGAATTTGGCTTTCTCTGATGAGAAAACATTCGTTGTCCCGCAGTTTGTAAACAAACATATTGATCGTGTTTACATGCCAAAGAGGTCAGCTGAGAAAGTGCACCTTCGGTTGGCCGCCAGAACTCAAGCGCCGGCCATGATGATGGTGTGGTCCGCCATAACAGCCGATGGTCTCTCTTCCCTCGTATTAATCGATTGTGGCATAAGAATAAATGCCGAATATTATCGCGAAAATATTCTGGAGGGTGTATTAAAGCCTTGGGCACACAAACATTTTGGCCGCAGACCTTGGACATTCCAACAGGACTCAGCACCATCGCACTCAGCACGAGCCTCCTAGGAATGGTTACAAAATGAGGCTTCTCGCATTATTTCCAGCGCACAATGGCCACCAAAATTTCCGGATAGCAATCCGTTAAACTATTGTGTCTGGAGTATTTTGGAAAGCAAGGTTGGCACTAAATAATACCAAAGTGTCGATCGCCTCAAGAAAGCGCTTCGCCGGGAATGGGCCAAAGTACCGCACAGCAACATTCGGGCAGTGTGTGACGGTTTCATTGGCCATTTGTAGGCCATAATTCGTGCCAAAGGTGACCAATTCAAACAAATCTAAACATATTCTAAAATTTGATGCTATTTCCGAGGTTTTTTGCTTTCATTCAATAATAGTAAAAAATAAATGTTAAAATTATGGCGTTTGACTTTGTTGCAGTTTTTTATCTCACCCTGTATATCTTCAACCGATTTCGGCCAATATCAGTCCAAATGACTTGCATTTTGGCACATCCGACCGAATTCAGTCTAGAAGCAAATACATAAAATTTGAACAAAAATAAAATCGGTTCAGATGTAGTTATAGCTCCCATATATATGTTTCATCCAATTTGTGGTCCACGAGAATGATATTTGGTACCGGACATTAAATACTGCTTGAAAATAAGTATGCCAAATTCTATCGAGATCTGTTCAGATTAGGATATAATTTTATATATATCTTTGTCCGATATCAGGTTTAATGGCTAATATCAGCACAAATGGACTGAATTTTGGTAAACACGACTGAATTCGTTCTAGAAACTAGTATTTCAAATTTGGTGTAAATCGATTCAGATATAGCTGTAGCTCCCATATATATGTTTCATCCGATTTGGTGTTAAAGCCCCTCTCATGCGTAAAATGCACTCCACAACAATGATATTTGATACCAGACATCACATATAGCTCGAAAATAACTCTGCCAAACTTGATCGAAATCGGTTTAGGTTTTTATATAACTTCGATTCGTCCGATTTTACCATATATTCAATATTAGCCCAAATTGAATAGGTTTTTTCATATTTATCCAAATTTTACCATTTGTGCGGAACTCGGTCCGGTATATCTATTTCTTCAATAAATGTTTTTTAATATAATTTTTATCGTAGTCATATCATGCATATAGATCAACGTTATTTGTTGCTAGAGGAACAAAAGCCTGCATCAAAGCTGTTAAAAATCGATTCAGATTCAGATCGATTTTTTGTTACGGGAGCTCTACTGAATACGCATAGTAGTGTAGGGTATCATATAGTCGGCCCACCACCTTACAGGTTTTAAACTATTTTTTTCTTATGAAAGGAATTTTTCAGGATGTGCATACACAGAACTGCAAAGGACTCTAATGCATTTATTTGCCTACTCGTTTGTTCGAATACTATTCTTAGTATTTTTAATTTGGCCAATTTTCATTAACAATCACTAACCCAAAATTACTCCATTCACTTACACTTCAGCGAGATGTTAGTGATTACTGACACTTTAATTAATCCTTCGAATTTTTTCAATAGAATTTTTTACAGCCCGTCAATGGCGATAAAAGCAAAACGTCCAGGTCATGAAGCGATGAAAAAATTCCAAATATTTTTCAAACAACCTTTTGCATGACATATTTCACTTTAATTCCAGCAAAGAGAAATGTTGGCGCCAGTTTGGCTATGCAAATCGAAGTTTTGTAGTTAGTTAATTATAAACGTAGTGTTGTCGTATTTTTATTTGAATGTTTTGCAGGTATGGCTAAGGAAAAAGTTCGATTTGTGCAAGGAGTATGGAAGGAAAAAAGGAAAATGTTGTGAGATGTGAGGGTAAGTGGTATTATATTAATATTTAAGGATTTAATAGGTAGCAAGTTAAAAATTAAAAATTTCCCCAGTGGGTGCAGAATTTCTAGAAAAAATAAAATATATTGGAGGTTCAGCAGAATACTGAAGTTTGGTACCAAAACAAGAATTTATATGCTGGCTAAAGTCTGCCAATCCGCAGAGACGAACAAAATTCCGGGAATCTAAAGTCTCCAAAGCAAAAAATTCTCACATCACTAACCTCAACTTTTAAGAGTAAACTCTGATTAAAGCTGTTTTCAATATTTCAGGCAGTTTGCCACACATAAACATAAACGAAAGTCTAATGTTTTTTTAAACAATTTATTGAATCGATGACTATAGGGAAAAAGGGGAGGGTGGCTTATATTTAACAATGTCCATCAACAGATGGTAATCACATTTTTATTTATTCATAACACCAGCAGACACAAATGAGCCTATTTCTGCAAACAGACTAATTATAACATTTTCAAGACATTTGATTGACGGTTGTCATAGTCAGAGACGTTAATGCCATCCATTGTGGCTGCAGATGACAATGTTCGAGAATATGGCATGTGGTTGTAATAGACTGAGTGTGGTTCATTCAATTAGCTAATTATGGAATTTGAAGTTAATTAAAATTAAATCATCAGAATTTTTTTATTAAACATATTAAGGATGTAAATAAAAAATATTTAATAATTTAAATATATTTATTAATTTTTTAATTAATAATAATTTATTAATTATTAATTTAAATTTAATGTTAAATAGTAATAATTTAAGATTGGACAAATTATAGGCAAGGAAGCCGGTAGAGAAGAGCTGAAGATATAGACAAGCAGAGAGTCTGTATAGACGAACTGGTGGCAGAGTAGTCTCTATAGTCTACACACACATTAAAGACGTACTTTTGACGAGGGTCTGGAGGCTAGAGCATTTTTATAAATGAACTAGTGGCCAGACAATCTTTTTGGACGAAATGGAGAAGAATCATTTCTTTTAGAGGGCTTGGTGACTAGGAAATTTTAGACTGAGTCTTTATACACAACCTAAGGCCAAGGACACCTTATATGCCACTTGAAGGTCAGGGAATTTCTATAGACGACCTGGAGGCCAGGGTGTCATTACAGATGAATTGAGAGGCTAGAGATAATGTACACAAGTTTTGCATTTTTTTTTTTTTTTTGAGTCCACGAGGTGGAGGCGACGGAGTTCTTATTGATGATCTGGAGACCAGGGAGAATCTTTATGGATGAGCTGAAGGCCAAGAAGTCTTAACAGACGAGCTGAAGGCCCTCGGGGTCTTCATAAATGATGTAAGAGCCAAGGAGTCTTAATAGCCTAGCTGGCAGGCAAGGAATCTTTATAGACTGAAAGACCAGGGAGTCTTTACAGAAGAGGTGGACAGCGGGGGGCCTGTCTTCCTAGACGATCTCGGGGCCAAGCTGTATTTTTTCGCGAGCTGGAGACCCGGCAGTCCTTATGGATAATCTAGAGACCAGAATGTCCGTATAGAAGAGCTGAAGGCCAGGGAGTCTCTATAGACCTGGTGGCGAGGGATTCTTTATAAACGACTTGGAGGCTAGGGAGTCTTTATAGGCTATTTGTATTCCAATGAATCTTTATAGATAACTTGGAGTTTAAATAGTCTTCATGTACTAATTGGAGGCATGGGGTTCTTAATAAAGAGCTGAAGCGCCAGGGAGTCTCTATTGACGAGCTCAAGGGCAGGAAGTTTTTATATAAAAACTGGAGACCAGGGAGCCTTCATAGATGAGCTGAAGGCCGGGGAGTCTCTATAGACGAGCTGAAGCACCAGGGAATCTCTATAGACGAGCTGGTAGGCCAGGGAGTCTCTACAGACGAGCTGGTAGGCCAGGAAGTCTCTATAGACGAGCTGGTAGGCCAGGGAGTCTCTATAGACGAGCTGGTAGGCCAGGGAGTCTCTATAGACGAGCTGGTAGGCCAGGGAGTCTCTATAGACGAGCTGGTAGGCCAGGGAGTCTCTATAGACGAGCTGGTAGGCCAGGGAGTCTCTATAGACGAGCTGGTAGGCCAGGGAGTCTCTATAGACGAGCTGAAGCGCCAGGGAGTCTCTATAGACGAGCTGAAGCGCCAGGGAGTCTCTGTAGACGAGCTGGAAGGCCAGGGAGTCTCTGTAGACGATCTGGAAGGCCAGGGAGTCTCTATAGACGAGCTGAAGGCCAGGGAGTCTCTGTGGACGAGCTGGAAGGCCAGGGAGTCTCTGTAGACGAGCTGGAAGGCCAGGGAGTCTCTATAGACGAGCTGGTGGCCAGGGAGTCCTTATAGACGAGCTGGTGGCCAGGGAGTCCTTATAGACGAGCTGGTGGCCAGGGAGTCTTTATAGGCGAGCTGGGGGCTAGGGAGTCTTTATAGACGAGCTGGGGGCTAGGTAGTTTTTATGCACGAACTGGTGGCTAGGGAGTCTTTATAGACGAGCTAGAAAACCAGGGAGTTTTTATAGACGAGCTGCAGGCCCGGGAGTCTCTGTAGATGAATTGAAGGTCTGGGAACATATATATGAAGTCTTAATAGACAGCATGGATACCTGGCGGCTAAGGCGTTTTTATAGATGGTCAGGGTGTCAGGTAGTGCTATTAAGATGGAAGAGTTACCAGGGAGTTTTTATACACAACCTAGGGATCAGGTAGTATTTTTAGACGTGCAGATAGCAAGGCAGTTGGTACAGACAAACTTAAGGCCAGGGAGTCTTTATAGGCGAGCTGGACGTTAGGGAGTCAATATAGGCAAGGGTGAGGTCAAAGAGTCCGTATAGGCATTATGAAGGCAATAAGCAATATTGATGCCCTACAGTCGATATAAGCAATCTGGAGGCTAGAGTATCTTATAGACTAAATTAGTGCTATGTAGTCGATATAAAGCACCTTGAGGTCAGGGAGTTTTTATACACTCCAAGGTCGACTTGAGGGTCCAGGAGACTTTACACAAGTTCCAAACCCAATACCCTCAGTCATATGGCTACGGAGGGTATATATCATGGGGTATGGCCAAAACCCTATGTCTCAGGACATTTGGAGTCGATCTAGGGGTTTCAGTCCGTATGTCTGTTTGTCCATGCCATGTCAGATGTCTGTATGTATGTTTGTCCGTAATATGTCAGGTACGAAAAGGGCAAAATCACTCCATCAAGTACCTCCTCCACAAAGGGTCAATATTTACAATAATTATAGCTCTTATAAAATGTAAAGAGTATGTTTTCAAACATCCCAATATTTTTGTTAACAAAATATCTGAAAATGGAAGCTATCGACCCACTCCTTCTGGTACCTCCCCCGCATAGAGGTTAAAATTTGGAATAACAAAACCTTTATAAAATGAGAAATAAGCATCTGATTCATTCTAAATTTTACACATCCCAATATTCGTACTAACTATAGATCTGGTGCGAAGATGGGATTTATCGATCCGCTCCATCTGATATCCCACAAAGGGGTTACAATTTTGATTACCGAAAATAACCATAAAATGCAATATACATCTCAATATTTTGACTAACACAAAATTTGGTGTGAAGGTTATGTATATAAAAGTCTTTTTCCAAGACGATCTGAGGACCAGGCGAGCTGACGACAAGGGAGCATCAATAGATGAGCTGGAGGTCAGGGAGTATGTATAGACGTACTTTAGGCTAGGCTATCTTTATAGGAAGTCTTAATATACAGAAGGGAGATCTGGGAGTTTTTATAGAAGGCAAGGAAGATAGTGCATATTTATAAACGAACTGGAGACTAATCAGTCTTTTTAGATGAAATGGAGGCGAAGGAGGTTTAAAAAACTGCTTGGCGGTTAAGGAGTTTTTAAAGACGATGTGGAAGCCAGGTAGTGATTTTTGATGGAATGGAAACCAGGGAGCTTTAAACACAACATAGATGCCAGAGAGTCTTTATAGACGAGCAGATATCCAGGTTTTTGGTACAGTCAAACTTAAGGGCAGCAATCTGGAAGGCGGAGACTCTATATAAGCATTCCTGAGGCCTGACAGTTGATACAGGCAATATGGAGGGTAAGCCTTTATAGACTACCTGAAAGCCATAGAGTCGATATAGAGCACCTTGACGTCAGGGAGACTCCAGGGATGACAAGAGAGCCAAGAAGACTTCACACAAGTTCTGGAGGCCAGGAAGTCTATATAAACCTCTTTTTTATACCCTCAGCTACAGAGGTTATATATCATTTGATATGGCCAAAACTTGCCTCAACAAAATAATGGTTTTAGACCCTAGGTCTCTTTTTACCAAATTCATTTCCAGGCATTTGGAGTCGATCTAGGCGTGTCGTCCACACTACAATTTTAAGAACCTCAGAACAAACACAAGTGTCACAAATAGTCTCAAGGATTCCAAAAAAAAAAAAAACAAGTAAGCAAAGGCTACCGTCGAGCGGGGCCGACCGTTGAGTACCCTACAACACTATAATAAATGATACAGTTTATATAGGCGAGATACTCGAAAGAATTCCACAAGATATTGTGACAAATAATAAAAGAAAACCATCAGGTTTCGTTCTCTAATTTTCGAATAATAGCAACTTAAACTAATTTGCTCATTTCCGATTTATTGGTAGATGTTGCACGTAATTGGTCTTCCTAGATCTGGAACCAATATTTCCCAAAGACCTATAACCTCCCAGAAGTGGCAAAAGATTAACATTTATTATTGGTTTTTGACTGAAACGCATCTATATGAGATACAGACATTTGACTATATTCTCCAACGAAATCAGCGTTAACGAAATAGTCGGGAGTAGTTCTTTCCTGTATTTGTGAATTCTCCAAAAAGTCACTGGAATGGACATTTTCGTATTTTGTCTATAAAAGTTGGCAAACTCCTTCACACATTGAATATTTTTGGATGGCCATCCGAAACTGCTTGGCTTTTGCAATTTGAGGTAACCCCCATTCAAATGTGCGTGAGGATCAGGCGATAATTACCACCTGCCGACAATTTTGCAGTTTTTTTTTTTTTTTTTTTTGTCCATTTCATTTTGTTAGCTATTGAAATATTACCAAATGTTTAATTTAAAATGAAAATATGCCAAAAATATTTTAAAATTGAAAAAAATATGAAAAAATTTTACAAAATCAATATTTTCATCTTAGAGAGATATTTTTATGCGATTTTTTTAGACATTTTTTCTTTCCTGCCAAGAGGCCATTCTGAATTAATGAGAACTGTCGAAATCAGTTCAGCCGTTCTCGACATATATGAGATCTTTCAAGCATATCTTCTTTGATAGACATATATATCGCACATATTTTGCTATATATCCGATTTGTTGGATACTAACATCAATGTAAAGGTCAGAAGTAACCTTGTGATGGCTTTGTGATTTCGCCGGGATTTAAAATATTCACGGTTTAATGAAAAATTTTGATTTTTTTCAACACAAAAGATATGGTCTATTTCACCCGCTAAATATTATCCGATAACCACCCAAATTGGTAGGCTTCTTCCCCGCCCTAAAATCTAGCTACATGCGAAATTCCGCGTCGATTTATCTATAATTGCGACCTGTATAGCTACTGCAAAATCCGACATTTTTTCAGTATTTGGTCCATTTCAACCCCTAGCAATAGGGTTCTATTCTGGTCCAAGCCCCACCTACATTCTAAATTTCGTGAAGATCGGGCCGTAATTGCGACCTGTAGAGTGATTACAAATTAACATGGACAGACGGACAGATGGACGGACGGACATACATAGCTAGATCGACTCAGCTCGGCGAGCTAGGAAGATCCATATATACTTTCCTATGTGGCAAACCAATATTTCGAGGTGTTACATAATTTTTGGCCCAATCAAACTTATAATACCCCCAACACATAGTGTTGTAGGGTATAAAAAAATAATTAAATAAATAAAATAAAAACTAATTGTCATAGTTTTAATTTTCTCCCCATGTTATCATTCCTCCAATTGAACACCTGAAGCAGGTTTTCTTTTTAAAATCTCCGACAACGTGTGTACAATATTTTTGAAACTTGTTCTTGTTCTTTGCATTGTTTCAGCTATTCTCGACACGTAAGTAATTTGATATATATTTGTTATTGTTTGTATTCTACAATTTTCTTAAAAGAGAAGAAAAAAACTAAACTTTACACCTGGTGTTATGTGTAATTTACTTAATGGAGGAACAAAGCCGGTTTGTTAGAAAAGTTAAAAAAAAAAACACAGATAAAAATTAGATTCTAAAAATAAACACCAACCTTTTTTGTGGTGCAAAGTTAATATTTGTATTGGTTAGGGATTCCTGTCTAAATAGTTGCAGATGTGTGGAAATGAATTTTTGAATATTTTATAGTTAAAACAAACAACAAAAGGGTTAGAATATTAAATGCGGGGAAGGGGTGAATCTCATTCCACTTATAAGAAATTCGCTATTCGTAACCGAGGCTATTTTAAGGTAGCATTTCTCAATGTTTATTTTGTTGAAATCTTGAATTTGAAAACTACCTCTTTAGCTTATTACTGGAAGTTATTAGTTGTGGTTTAATCGGAATAATTTCAAATTTAAATTAAAAATTGCATTAAATAAAGCTTCCTTTGAAATCTCGGGAATTCAGAACATTTATAGATCAGCTTAAATTCGCACAAATACGAGATATGATTAAAAAATTTTCCTCAAATAATTTTTAATTAATTATTTTCCCTCCTTCTTCTTGACAATGATTAGAAATCTTATTATCGTTACATCTCACAACCCATGATGACATGGCATTATATACCCAAAGAGAAGTGTTGTTTATTACGTTATATGCATTGCCTTGTATTATCTTCTAAGACACTCAAGGTTTCACTTATATTTCCATTCCCTTTTTCTTAACATCATCAGCACCCTTGTAGTTTTAATTAAACTTGCATCAGTCGCTAGGCAGGTAAGTGTTAAATGCGTCTTTTCAGCGTGTGTTCTTAATTAAGACATTACTTGGTGGTACTCTTTTGTAAGTCAGCAGCTGCTAGAAGACATATATTTGCAACTAATGCACTATCAAGTTGGTTCATTACATGTGTAACACTAAAGTTCCACAATTACTCTTTGGATGACACTTACAAAGGCGCGGTAGTAGTAGGTGCATACTTTTGGTTGTATACGTACATTACAATACACCAGAAATGTGTTATATGAATGGTGAATATATACAAGGATACGAAAAAAATAGTCATTGAATTATCCTTTTTAAAAATATCACCATGCAAAAACTTAAAATAAATTGAAAATTTTGAACTTTTATTGATTTTCTGGCCCACAAGTCGTCTATGAAGACCACCTATAAAGACGAATTGGTCTTCAGGCCTTCATACTACGTTTGCAAAGATTTTTTTGTGTTCAGGCCGTTTGTAAAGACTGCTGGCTTTAAGGTCGTGTATAAAGGCTCTCTGGCTTTCACGTATTCTATTAAGATTACTTGGCCATGATGCCATCAGTAAAAACACCCTGGGCTTTAGAACTGTAAAAACTCCCTCGTCTCTTTAAAATACTCTGAAATCAAGGTCGCTTGCAAGGACACTCTGACCTTCTGGTCTTCAAAAAAAAAAAAAAAAAAAAAAAAAAAAAAAAAAAAAAAAAAAAACAAACTCCCTAGCCTTAATGTCGTCTCTAAAGACTCCCAGGACTTTACAACGTCTATAAATACTTCCTGGTCTTCTGGTCGTCTGTATACACTCTCTAGTCTCCAGACCAGCTGGAGACTCCCTAGTCTTTAGGACGTCTGTAAAATTTCCCAAGCTCCTAGGTCGTCCACAGAGACATTCCAGGCCATAGGTCGTCTATGAAAATTTATTGACCATCAAGCCATCTTTAAAGACTGCCTGACCTTCAGATCGCTTATTGAGACTCCCTGGCGCTACAGCTCGTCTATAGAGACTCCCTGGAGCTACAACTCGTCTATAGAGACTCCCTGGCGCTTCAGCTCGTCTATAGAGACTCCCTGGCCGACAGCTCGTCCATAGAGACTCCCTGGCCGACAGCTCGTCCATAGAGACTCCCTGGCCGACAGCTCGTCCATAGAGACTCCCTGGCCGCCAGCTCATCTATAAAGACTCCCTGGCCGCCAGCTCGTCTATAGAGACTCCCTGGCCGCCAGCTCGTCTATAGAGTCTCCCTGGCGCTATAGCTCATCTATAGAGACTCCCTGGCGCTACAGCTCGTCTATAGAGACTCCCTGGCGCTACAGCTCGTCTATAGAGACTCCCTGGCGCTACAGCTCGTCTATAGAGACTCCCCGGCCGCCATCTCGTCTGAAGAGACTCCCCGGCCGCCATCTCATCTGAAGAGACTCCCCGGCCGCCAGCTCGTCTATAGAGACTCCCTGGCCGACAGCTCGTCCATAGAGACTCCCTGGCCGACAGCTCGTCTATAAAGACTCCCTGGCCGCCAGCTCGTCTATAGAGACTCCCTGGCGCTATAGCTCGTCTATAGAGACTCCCAGTTCGTCTATAGAGACTTCCTGGCGCTTCGGCTCGTCTATAGAGACTCCATGGCGCTTCAGCTCGTCTATAGAGACTCCATGGCGCTTCAGCTCGTCTATAGAGACTCCCTGGCTTCAAAGTGGTCTATAAAGACTCTCTGGCATCCAGCTGGTCTATAAAGACTCCCTGGCTTCCAGCTCGTCTATAAAGACTCCCTGGCATCCAGCTGGTCTATAAAGACTCCCTGGCATCCAGCTCGTCTATAAAGACTTCCTGGCCTCCAGCTGGTCTATAAAGACTCCCTGGTCTCCAGTTTACTTACAAAGACTACCTGGCCTCCAGTTCGTCTATTAAGACACCCTTGCCTCTAGCTCGTCTATTAAGACACCCTGGCCTCTAGCTCGTCTATAAAGAGTCCCTGGCCTCCATCTTGTCTATAATGACTCCCTGGTCTCCAGCTCGTCTATAAAAACTACCTGTCCTCCATCTCATCTATAAAGACTCTCTGGCCTCCACTTTGTCAATGAAGACTTCCGGAACTTAATGTGTTCTATAAGTTGTCCTTGGTCTCAAAATCACTTATTAAGACTTACTAGACTACCGGCTACCTCTGAAGACTTCCTAGCCTCCACCTTGCCAATATCTACTTTATGGCCTTCCGCTTGTCTATACATATTTCTTACTCCCTTGGTTATCTATAAGGACTCCTGGCCTCCAGGTTGTCTATAATGCCTCCCTGGTCTTCAGCCATTCTATTTAGGCTTCTTGCCCATCCGACCATATATAAAGACTACCTTGACTTCAGGTAGTCTGTAAAGACTCCTTGGTCTCCAGTTTTCCTTAAAAGACTCCCTGGATTCCACTTTATCTTCTTCGGCACTATGACATCCAGGTCGTATACAAAGACTCCATGAACACTAGGTTATCGTTAAAGACAATTTGGCCTCCAACTCGTCGATAAAGACTTCTTTGTCATCAGGTCGCATGTAAGGGCTTTTTGTTTCTAGTCCGCCTATAAAGGGTCACTGGTCCTCCAGGTTGTCTAGAAGGACACCCCGGCTTCCACCTTATCTATATCGTCTCCATGGCCCCCATGTCGTCTCTAAAGACTCTCTTGCCTTCAGGTAGTCTGTAAATACTCCCTTCTGTCCAGGTTGTCTAAAAAGACTCCGTGGCCTACCGGTTGTCTGCTCTTTGGCCTTGTTTTGGTCTATAAATAGTCCCCAGCCCCCGGTCGCCTACAAAGACTCCCTGGCATTTCAGGCGCCTATAAGATTTCACTAATCAATGAAGTCGTAAAAAACGTTGATTAGTTTTTTTTTTCTCAAATTTTTTTTTGCATTTCATTTCTCCTATGTTGCGCTTTGCTCTTTGGTGACCCATCAATAATTTTAATAAAATTCGTTTCCATCGCTAAATCTTTGAACTTTTATATGCAGTGACTAGAATGCATATCACAAATCGAATTCTTTCGTTGGACTTAAACCAAAGCAACTTATCTGTCGCCCATAAAATCGTATCTGCTTATCGCAATCTGTCCTACCCGGTTTGCGAATTTTATTGCTTTTCTCATCCTTAAAAATTTATCATCTCAACAATGAGATCGTCAATTAAAACGATATTGACCATTTTTTTATTAGAACTAAAAGAATCACCACCTTTAAGTCAGTATTTCCATTTAATGACAATTTTTTCATAATCTAATAGGTTTATTTTTATTCCATTCGAAATCATGCAAATTAGTTAAAAATATAAGACATCCTAATATACATTAATCTGGAATTCATGAACAGTTACATACATTTACACATAGCGTGAAAAGGTAATGTGTTCACACTTATATCCCAATCCCCCCTATCCTTCCAGCTTAACTACTATATGTGTATGTGTTCAAAATAATACTCATACCTACATTCACAAAATATCCTCACCCATATACTCAAATACGATTTTACATCCCACACCTACAAACATTTCAAAGTAATTGAACGAAATTGTAAATTCACAAATGTAATCTGGAATAGTGAGAAGGATGGGTTTGCATAATTTAAATACAATCTTGAAATTGGCTGCTTGCATACATTTGTATTCCAGTCATTTGGCTATTTCTAATTTTCTGAAAAAAGTAAACAAAAATAAACATTTCCATATAACCATATGTCGCTTGAAAATTGCTAAAACGAAATGATTTGCACGTGTCCCTAATGATAAAGATTTTGAGTATTTTTTGTGGATTGGGTAAATTGCGATAAAAGCTAGGTAGTTTTGGAGAACGTGAGAATGGAAAAATCATTTGGCTTAATGAGAACACTGTGTAACATCTCATTTGGAAAAAAATTCAAGAGGACATTTAGTAAAAATTTTTAGTGGAGATGACGGTATTCGATTGATAGATCGAAAATCCAAATCGGTGTTGGGTGCTCAGGGCATTTTTTTTTCAAACACCTTTTTTATAACCTTACCAATACAAGAAGGGTCGGCGATATTGTGTGTTTCTTCGCAAAATATAAGATTAGAGTTGTGTCGCTCTTGTTCATAGTTCAGTACACCGTTTCCTAAACGTATGAGTGATTTCATATATTTAATATCACTCATACGCAGAGTTATGATCGGAGTTCAAGGGACCGGATAAGAAGAGGGAATATATAATTTGATACGGCCAAAACGTGCCTCGTCAAAATAATGGTTTTAGAACCTAGGTCTCTTTGAACCAAATCCATTTCAGTCCGTCCGTCTGTCTGTCTGGCTGATGCGCACGGTCCACGCTTTATGGTACCTCCCTCAAAAAAGTCGACATTTTCAAAGAAAATATTTTAATGCACAGAGAGAGAAACGATAATCCGATTTTGCAAAACCTAATATTTTTGCAGACTCCCTGGACACCAGGTTGCCAATGAAGACTGCTTGGCCTCCAAATCGTTGATAAAGACTTTTTTGCCTTCAGGTCGCATGTAAGGACTCTTTGGAATCTTGTTCGTCTATAAGGTGTCCCTGATACTGCAGGTTGTCTAGAACGACTCTCTGGCTTCCACCTTATCTATATCATCTCCATGGCCCCCATGTCGTGTCTAAAGACTATCTGGGCTTCAGGTCGTCTGTAAAGACTCCCTACTCTGCAGGAGATCCACAAAGACTCCGTGGCCTACTGTTTGTCCCCAACGACCTCTTGGCCTCGTTTTCGTCTATAAATAGTCCCCAGCCTCCAGGTCGCCTACGAAGCCTCCCTGGCATTCCAGACGTCTATAAGAATTCGCGAATTAAATGAAATCGTAAAAAGCGTTGATTAGTTTCCAATTTTTCCTGCATTTCACTTCTCCTATGTTGTGCTCTTTGATGACCCATATTAGTTCTAGGTCACGTACGAAAATAGATAATATTGGTCCACTCCATCATGTACCTCCTCCACGAAGGGTCAAACTTTTAAATAGTTTTTTTTTTAAATAACTCTTATAAAATGTAAAGTAAGCGTCCGATTAAATTCTTCAAATTACATATATCACATTACCTTTATTAACCAAAGGTCTGATGTGAAGATGGAATATATCGATGCACTCCTTCTGATACCTCCCACACAAAGGTTTAACATTTTCAATATCCAAGAAGCTCATAAAACACGAAATTAATACCCGATTCCATTTAGACTTGGCACATCAGAATATTTCTATCAACACAAGATATGTTATAAAGATGGTAGAAATCGGACCATTTCTTTTGGTACCTCCTCCACAAAGGGTCAAAATGTTGAATAACCAAAACAATAATAAAATCCGAAATAAGCATACTGTTCTCTTCACATTTCATTTTTTCTACGAACACAAGATCTGCCTTGATGATGGGATATAGCGTTCCACACCTCCTGGTACCTCCACTCAAAATTATTAATATCCATGAAGTTCCTAAAACGCGAAATTAACAGCCGATTCCATTCATACTTGGCAAATCTCAATATTGCTATCAACACAAGATCTTTTATAAAGATGGTTGATATTGGTATTTTGGTTCCTCCCTTACAAAGGGTCAAAGCTTCGAATCACCAAAACGATTATTAAATCCGAAATAAGCATCCCGTTTTCTTCATATTTCACACATCCCATTATTTCTACTAACACAAGATCTGCCTTGAGGATGGGACATAGCGGTCAACTCCTTCTGGTACCTCCCCCACAAAGGGAGGAAGCTCCTAAAATGCGAAATTAACAGCCGATTCCATTCAGACAGAGGCAAATCTCAATATTTCTATTCACACAAAATATGTTATAAAGATGGTAGAGGTCGAACCATTTCTTTTGGTACCTCCTCCATAAAGGGTCAAAATTTTAAATAACCAAAACGCTCCAAGAAAGTGAAATAAGCATTCAACTCTCTTCAAATTTTATACATGTCAGTATTTTAACTAACACAAGATCTGCTGTGAAATGGGTATATCCTTCTGGCACTTCCCCCACCAAGGGCCATGATTGTGAATATCCATGAAGCTCCTAGAATGCGAAATTAACAGCCGATTCCATTCAAACTTGGGAAATCTCAATAATGCTATCAACACAAAATCTGTTATAAAGATGGTGGAGATCGGACCATTTCTTCTGGTACTTCCTCCACAAAAGGTCAAAAATCTGAAATAAGCATTATGTTCTCTTTTAACACATTCCAATATTTAACACATTCCAATATTTTAACTATTAAAAGATGTGCTGTGAAATGGGAAATATAGGCGCACTCCTTCTGGTACTTCCCCCGCAAAGGGTTCAAAATGTTGTTTTCAAATTTCACACATCCAAATTTTTTTTGCTAACTCAAAATCTGTTGTAAAGATTATAGATATCTGCCAAACCGTTGTGGTACCTCAAACACAAAGGGTCACAATTTTCAATACTAATATAACTTGCGAAACAATTCGGCGATTCTGTACAAATTACTATATCTAAATATTTCCTTTAGCCAGAAATTCGATATGAATATGTTATTAATCGGAATTTATGATTTCGTATAAAATTGGATATAAATGTTACACTTCCTTACAATTTTGCACGTGCCAATATTTTTGTCTGTATTAGATGAAGTGGAATATGTCGGTCCGCTATATATGTGGTACCTCACACATATTTCCATATTTTCCAAAAAATTTGCACATATATCATGTAAAGTATAGGGATTAGACGATATAGTCCATATATGGCACGTTATAATTTTTATATCAGACTTAGGTCAGGGACGAATTGGGCAATATTGGCCAATTGCTTTGGAACTTCCCCCATAAAGCGTCAACAGTTAGAATAATCACAGCTCCAGACTGGGGTGTATACATTTGTCGGCAAGACCGACTAATACCGATTAACTTGTTTTATTTCATATCTGTTCTTTTTCATAATTTTTTTTACTCCAATATCCTACATTTCTACTTCGTATAATAATTACAGTCAAATATTTAACATTCAATTATGAAGCCAAATTCATGGAATTATTTTAATTTGACAAAATTAATATTCAGTAGATTCCATGCATTTTTTTACTTCATGCAAATAAGCTAATTAAAATCATTTGTTCTTCATTTATTCTTCCAGGACAAAGCAGAGTTCGACTTACCTTAAGAAATCATTTGAATTTACATTTAATTAAAATTGATCTATCCACTGCTGAATTGTTCGAAATGTTGGTATGTAGATTTACTAAATTAAAATGCGAAATTGAACAAGAAAAGTTGATTGACACTTGATTAAATGCCTTCGGAGCCTGGTATTGAATTACAAATTATCCGGAAATGTAATAAACAGAATTGTGATCAATTATTACACAAATTTTATACTTCAGGGAATTTTGAATTTTCTGCGACGTAGAATGTCCATTATGCAGAACTATGAAGCAGATTAATAATACGGAATTAAAGATGTAATTAAAATTAAAAATTTTCCAGCGAATATTTATGAGAAATTTTCGGAAGGAAATTGAGTAGCCATATCAATTATGGAAGGAATTTCTGTGGACGATTTCAGTTAATGAAATATGAAATATTGTTGTCATGGCAGATGATTAATGCAATCACTTCGTCAATCATAATATTTCCAAGTAATTCCCAAATAAACAATATAGACTGATAAAGACTCAATTACAGGGTGAGATAAAAAAAATTGCAACAAAGTCAAACGCCAAAATTTTTAAAGTAACCCTACAACCCTATGTGTTGTGGGTATTATAAGTTTGATTGGGCCAGAAATGATGTAACACCATGGAATATTGGTTTCCCACATAGGAAAGTACATATGGATCTTGCTATCTCGTCGAGCTGAGTCGATCTAGCTATGTATGTCCATCCGTCCGTCTGTCCGTCTGTCCATGTTAATTTGTAATCACTCTACAGGTCGCAATTATGGCCCGATCTTCACGAAATTTAGAATGAAGGTGGGGTTAAGGTCGGAGATGATCGCATAATATTTAGGGGTGAAATGGACCAAAAACTGAAAAAATTCTTGATTTTACAATTGCTCTACAGGTCGCAATTATGGACCAATAGACGTGGAAGTTAGCATGAGGCTAGAGCTCAGGACTGGGCAGAAGTCTTCCAAATTTGATGGCCATCGGACAATATTTAGTGGCTGAAATAGACCATAACATTTGTGTTAAATAAAATTCAAATTTTCCATTAAACCGCGAATGTTTTTAATCCCGGCGAAATCACAAATAGACGAACAGGTCAATTCTGACCGTCACGTAGACGCCGATATTAAATATGTTGGATATATATAGCGAAATATGTACAATGTATATATACAAAGGAAGAATGCTTATACCTCAAGAATGGCTGGACAGATTTCGACAAATTTTGTCAATTCAAAATGGCCTCTCGGCATAAAAGAATAAAATCTAAAAAAATCGCATTAAAAGATGTTAATAATGATGTTAATATAGATTTTGTGGAATTTTGTGACATTTTGTTATTTTTTCATTTATTTTATCGCATGCGATTTTTTCAATTTGACTTAGTATTGAAATGTATATTTTGTAATATTTTTTTACCTTACAACACAGGTTGGGGTTATTATATACATTCTGCAATTATCGTCCGATCCTCACGAAAAAGGATAGGGTAAGGCACAGAAGGGCTAGGCCAATTGTTTTCAAAGATGTCCTCAATATATATTAAGAGTTGAAATGGACCAAAAACGGAAAAAAATTCTGATCACACAATTGAGGCCATTCGACACGCCTGAGAAGAGCGTTAAGGGCAGGGAAGAATTCTAGCATTTTGGAAGACCATTGGATTATATTTAGCTGTAAAATGGGCCAAAACAACTAACAGCACGACAGAGTGCGTAAATATTGGGCAAATGTGCCTGTTCATAATACTAAGGGTAATATCTGGGCCGTGCTCCGTAACATAATTTCAAAAGCGAAATCTTCCAAAATGGATTTGGGGCTTCTACATATTGTAGTGTTGTAGGGTACCACATGGTCGGCCCCGCGCGACTATAGCCTTTGCTTACATGTTTTTTTTTTCATGTCGGAAACAGCATCAAATTTTAGAATAAGTTTAGATTTTTTCGAATTGGTCACCTTTGTCACGAATTATGGCCTTCATCGGCCAATGAAACCGTCACACGCTGCACGTATCTTGCTCTGCGGTATTTTGGCCCATTCCCGGCGAAGCGCTTGTTTGAGGTGATCGACACTTGCTTTCCAAAATACTCAAGACACAATAGTCCAATGGATTGGTATCCGGAGATATTATTGGCAATTGTGCGCTGGAAATGAAGCGATTAACCTCATTTTGTAACCATTCTTGGGTGGCGCGTGCTGAGTGCGATAGTGCTGAGTCCTGTTGGAATGTCAAAGGTCCGCGGCCAAAATGTTTACGTGCCCAAGGCTTTAATGCACACTCCAGAATATTTTCGCAATAATATTTGACATTAATTCGGATGCCATGGTCGATTAAAACGAGCGGAGAGCGACCATCGGCTGTTATGGCGGCCCACACTTTCACCATGGCCGGAGCTTGAGTTTTGGTGGCCGACCGAAGGTGCACATTTTCAGCTGACCTCTTTGGCAAGTAAACACGATCATTTTTTTTTTTTTTTTTTTGTTTACAAACTGCTGGACTACGAATGTTTTCTCATCGGAGCATCGGAGAAAACCAAATTCGGCAGTTCACCACTTTCGGCCAAGCGAAGCAACTCCTTAGCTCTCTTGAGTCTATTTTCTTTCTGTTGCGGTGTAAGTTATTGCACTTTCAAGGGCTTTACCCCGAGCTCCCCAGATTTTTCAATATTTGCCGAATGGAATATTGCAATATGTTCAGCTCCCAAGCCATTTTCGGCCACTGCGACGTGGGTTTCGATCAAGACGCTTCGTTACTTTTCCAACCATTTTTGCTGATGTTGATGTTTTCTTTTGTCTACTTCCTTGACATCGGGCTTCGCTGCCAGAATCACGGTAACTAGCGATGGTAGGAGACACAAAATATTTATTCACATTTAAATGCTGGGGATCTCTAACGATAGCCACTTGTGGTTTTCCAGCCAAATATAACAAAATCACACTATCACGCTTGAATTCCATCACGAATAACTTTTTTCTGGAAAATTCTCACCAGAATGCTTCTGTACCCTTGTAAGCAATATAATGAGCTGTCACTGGAATAATATTAACAGCTATCGGACAAGTGGCTTAGAAATGACAGCAGTCTGAATTTGGTTGCAGTTTTTTTAAATCTTTGGATTTAAGATAACTTTTTATTAATTTTTTAATAAGTTATTTGAAAAACTATATTTGATCTCTCAGCTATAAGAAAAGTCATTGTCTAAGGCCCCGTACTTAATTTATTTCTCAAAATCAAATTTAAGGTTGTATTTCCACAAAAATGATTTTTATCTACAATAATTTATTATTGACCGGTTTTTATTATTTAAAAAAAAAAATTATTTAAAATTCTACATTTGCTCCCACAGCTTAAAGAAAGGACATTGTCTAAAGTAACAGACTCTAATATTTTTCCAAATTAAATTTAAGATTATATTTCCACACAAGGTTTTCTATTTAAAATATTTTAATATTGAACTAGTATTGAGTAAAAATTCGACATTTTTTACTCAGCTTAAACCAAAGTAATTTTCTAACATTTTTTCCCAAATCAAATTCAAGATTATATTTCCACAAAATGTTTCGCTCATTAATATCTTTTCCATTAAATCGTTTTGTGGCAAACAAAACAAATAGCAAAAACAACAACGACAACCACAACGGAAGCAGAATCATAACACTTCTCCCCAAAACGTCGCCAGCTCAAATCCATTGTGAAAACTCCCAACCCATAATTGTGGCTGTTTAAACGTTCACAATGTTGTGTTGGTAATGGAAATTGTTAAGAATTTCTGTTTTTTTTGTTCTTCGTATTTTGTTACAGATTGAATTTCAGTCCCTTAAGTGATAGCTTTATATCTCCATGGGGAAATGTGTTGAGGAATCCGCTGATGACATGGAATGACAAACAAACCAAAAAAAGAAAATGGCTTAAATCAAATGTTTGTCTATTTGATGACTAAAATTGGATAAGAATTAAATTGTTGATTTAAGGAGACAAAACAATGTGTCAAATAAAAAGAAACTACTCTAAAACATTAACAATATAGATAGGGGAAGGCAAAAATATATGATATGATATGATATGATATAAATAAGGTATGCATTATTTCTAACCACTAATCAAAGGGCAAAAGTCGAGCGGGGTCGACTATACGATACCCTACTTCAAAATGTTGTTGTAATTCTGCTCGAAAAGTTGGGCTATAGCTCGTTCATTAATGTGGATATGACACACATTGATTTTTTGAATGGAACTAAAAAAACTCCATAAAAGTTTCATGATTTTCAAAAAAGCCTTTCAAAGCCTTTAAAAGTTATTTGATAAATAAAAATCATTCAAAGGCCATAAAGGATAATCTGAAAATATCTAAATCTGACTAAATCTGCGGCGCACATTTCTTAACAATCATTCAGATGGAAAACCCCGTTCCGGAACTGGTGAAGGAAGGCTTCATTGAAAGAATTCAAGTATTCAATAGGAAATATACACGGGATGTATAAAGCTGTACTTTGGTCCATTCTTTCTTGTGGAAGACCTCTATGGTGCCACGTATTAAAATTCAAACTCGAAACTCTTAAGCGTACAGCAAACAGCTTCAATTCTAATCACAGGAGCATCAAAAAGTGCACCACTGGGCACTAGAAGTCAAATAGAAGGTGCAGTGTTTTGCAGGGATCTTTGCGACCATGAAGGCGGCAGAATTGAATAAAACTATGGAGAATTAAATAACTGAACCTGTGACTATTTATGTGGATAGTCATGCAGCTCTTGGGGATATTGAATCTTCGGCAATCAATTCCGGTGCATTTCTGAGACGTAGAACGGCACTGGGAAACCTTTACACTACTCCCCAGCTTTGCAGGTTACCTGGACATTGTAATATTGAAGGATATGAGAAAGTCGTTGAATTGGCAAGGATGGACTGGGAGTCAATATACCATGAAGTAACCGACATGCTAAAATCCTCTCCCTATAATTTTAAAAGAACATTAGAACTACTCATTAGGATGAAAACCCAAGGGTGTTGGTGCAGCGAACCACAAAGTAAAAAAAAAAATATGGCCAGATATCTACTCGCGTAGAACTCAGTCTATACAAATACTTAGAGGCCACTAAGAGAATTAAACGATCGAACTCCTTTTATGCCACTTTTCTCCTTTATCAAGGGAAAGACTGCAAGGTATGGGGCGAACATACGACATATGATCTCAGTGGGCATTCAGATACGGATCCATTCGTCATCCTTAATTTCGAAAATAGACTTTGCAGTCTCTGGTGACGGAGTTAAAACACGAATTTATTCGACGCTCTTCTCCATCCTACCTACTTCTCTATCAAGATTTATTTAAAGACGATTTTGCGATGTCTGTCTGTTGTAATTACGCTATCTTTCGAATGAATTGAGGTAGAGGGCTAGAACTTTGCACACACATATGTATTTTCCCAGTAGGCAGTTTATGTTCGGAAATGGGCCGTGCCAGTCTTCATTTTCATATAACGGTACTTCCCAATATTCGGTATTTTTAATTGTTTCAAATTTCGTAACGGGTAGTACAGCCTATGACAAAAAATTTCTTGTCACAGTTCCACGTCTTCGTATAGCCCCCATATAACGATACCACCGTTTATTCGGTATTATGATCATTTTAGCGATTTTATTCGTCGGTATTGTTTTAAATTTTGTATTTGAAAACCTTAATGGGTACTACAGCCTATGACAGAAAATTACTTATGCAGGTCATTTCATCATTTAAACACTATTTTTCGGAAGTTATTGAAATTTGTTGGTTTTTTTTGCTTCTTACTTGTTTCTTGTTCATAATGGACTGAAAGATTTCAGAGTCCTAACCTTACCTAAGGTCTTTGGCGAAAAATTTCCAAAAATCTGGATTTTAAGCCCTGAAGTTCAATTAAAATCATTTCCAACAAAAACACATTTTGGGCTCTGAAGGTATATGATGAAAGGGCTCTTAAAATCAATCTCTAAAATCAATATTTACGTCTCTGAAGATCGATGACGAATATTTTCTAAAAAATCCAATCGGAGATTCTATTTTTTAAATTTCTCGTTTATGTCTCTGCAGGCCTTCTTCGCAAATTTAAAAAAAACCAGTAAGGAAAGCTCAAAAGTCGGGCGGGGCCGACTATATGATACCCTACACCACTATGCATATTTAGTAGAGCTCTCGTAAAAAGGTTTATACAGGGCATTTCAGAGCTCTATTAGAAATTTGGTACAAAAACAAAATCTATCCAATTCTATCGTGCATTTTACGAACTATAGCTATCTCTGAACCGGGTTTCTCCAAATTTTACGTATTAGCTTCTAGACTGAATTCGGTCTTATGTACGAAAATTCAGGTGATTTGGGCTGATATTGACCATTTAGTGCACATTTAACCCGAAATCGGATGAAGATATATATGAGAGCTATATCCAAATCTAAACCGATTTCGATAAAATTTAAAACAGCTATTCCTGTGCTCCATCTAATACCTGGTACCAAATATCACGGTAGTGGAGTGAATATCACGAATGTATGGGACTAAAACACTAAATCGGATGAAACATATATATGGTTGCTATATCTATATCTGAACCGATTTTCACTAAATTTAATATACTTGCTTCTAGGCTGAATTTGGTCCGATGTACTAAAATTCAGTCCATTTGGACTTATATCGGCCATTTGGTGCACAATTAACCCGAAATCGGATGAAGATATATATGGGAGCTATATCCAAATCTGAACCGATTTCGATAAAATTTAAAACAGCTATTTCTGTGCTCCATCTAATACCTGGTACCAAATATCACGATTGTGGAGTGCATAGTAGAAATGTGAGGGACTTAAAGATCAAATCGGATGAAAGATATATATGGGAGCTATAGCCATATCTGAACCGATCTTCTCCAAATTTGATATACTTGCTTCTAGGCCGAACTCGGTTGGGTGTGCAAAAATTCAGGTGATTTGGACTGATAGTGGACATTTGGTGCACATTTAAACCGAAATCGGATGAAAGATATATATGGGAGCTATATCCAAATCTGAACCGATTTCGATAAAATTTAAAACAGCTATTTCTGTGGTCCATCTAATACCTGGTACCAAATATCACGGTTGTGGAGTGCATAGTAAGAATGTGAGGGGCTTAAAGATCAAATCGGATGAAAGATATATATGGGAGCTATAGCCATATCTGAACCGATTTTCTCCAAATTTGATATACTTGCTTCTAGGCCGAACTCGGTTGGGTGTGCAAAAATTCAGGTGATTTGGACTGATAGTGGACATTTGGTGCACATTTAACCCGAAATCGGATGAAAGATATATATGGGAGCTATAGCTATATCAGAACCGATTTTCTCCAAATTTGATATACTTGCTTCTAGGCCGAACTCGGTTGGGTGTGCCAAAATTCAGGTGATTTGGACTGATAGTGGACATTTGGTGCACATTTAACCCGAAATCGGATGAAGATATATATGGGAGCTATATCTAAATTTGATCCGATTCTCACCAATTTCAATAGGGTTCGTCCTTGGGCCAAAAAACTATTGTTTGGAAAATTTCATCTCAATCGGATAATAAATGCGACCTGCATTTTGTTCACAAGAATACATGGACAGACGGACGGACGGACGGACGGACGGACGGACAGACGGACTGACATGCATAAATCGACTCAGAAAGTGATTCTATGAAGGTTCTCAAAAGTAACTATGGGTCTATCTCGTTTCCTTCTCCATGTTACAAACAAATGCACAAAGACATAATACCCTTACCACTATGTGGTGTAGGGTATAAAAATCTGTAAAGAAAATTTCAGAAAAAAGTTCAGGTCTCTGAAGGTTTATGGAAAATCCATAATTAGGGCTGACAAGAAACTCTTAAAAATTCGTATTTCAGGGCTCAAAAAGTTTTTGCTAAAATAATCGAAAAAAATCGTCTTTGAAACTATGAATGTCTGAAAATAATTCTTACTAATCCACGTTTAAAGCTTTAAAGGTCTGTGACAAAAAAATCCATACAAATCCAGATTTAAGGCTTAAGAGATCTATTACAAAAAATTTTTAAATATTTTTTTTAGTTTATGTTTCAGTTCATTTAAAAAATGTGATTTAAAAAATACGTATTTAAATCTTTAAATATCTGTGAGAAACAAAAATTAACATTTAACATTATGAAGGTCTGTGAGGAAAAAAATCTAAATAAATAATGCAGTTTTAAAAATGTTGAATGTCGGGATTTTGACGATTTAAATCATATTTTGAGCCATTGTGAGACATATAGCATGTATGAGCTAAGGAGACTTTACATTCTTCTGCAAATTTTAGGTTCATGTTCATTCCCAGAGGTCTCCGGGTGATTTGGCTGCCTCTGCTGGCTATCCAATGCTCTAATTTTATGCACGTCAAAAAAAAAAAAAAAAAAAACACTTAAAATTTTTAGTGAGTTAAAGATGGATTCTTTTTGGATTACCTTTCTGTATGGAAAAGTTAGAGATTACTGTTAAATGCAAAATCGCAAAGCCGACTTCTAGTAATCGTTTATACACTTTTGGTTTATTGATATTTAGTTAATTTCTCATTGTTATATAAAAAGTCTAACGTGATATAGTTTTGATGTTTATTCTTTTAATTGTGCATAATCCAAAATCCAAGTAAATCCTATAATCACCTCAACAAAAAACGCAAAAAACGAAAATCGATTTTTCGCAAAATATATCCTACAATATCTGCAATAATGTCCTATTCAAAATCCAGCATCTTCAAATAATTACCTCTTTAAAGCTTTAATATGTTAATATTTCCTAGCACACGCACGCACTTCATTTACAACATGGAAACCTTTCGATAACCTCCCCTAACTTTTCTGTGAACTTTCCCCGACAACATAAACACACGCTGATACACATCTTTATCTGGCAGTGGCATGTGACCTTTACTAGCTCAGACCAGATTATCATTTTATATACAGCCAACAACAACAGCACCCCTAGTTGTATAGTCAACACGTGCGTTACCGGCATCCATACAAACTACAACACTATTAACATAAGCTATAAATAATCATTGAAACCTGTAAATGGCATATGTTCTCTTGTAGGGATGACAAGTCCAATAATATACTCATTATGGATTTCGTGGAAATGACTAAACCGCAACATTGCTAAGAGTACTAATATTATGGGGAGCAATGAACCTCAAACAAAAATTAACATAGTTCTAAGAATTACTCTCATTGTGAGGTTTGAACCATCAAATACATGTTTTAACGACCCGATTGAACCTTCCATATTTTCGAAATTAGAAAATTTCACACTGCCACCCCTGTAAATGGAAAATCTTCACCCTCTAACATTAATATAAGTATATTACAATTTAGTGGAAATTATATCCAAGAGTGTATGCATGAAAAAAGTGTCCCAATTTCCGATTTTTTCGATTTAACTTCAATTGTTAACAAAATGTGTAAAATTTCTCTTGAATCAAGTTAAATGACTGATAAGCGATTAAATAAATAAAATAAAATAAAAAAATAAATATATTTCTTGTGGGAATTACTAACCAGAACACCATATGGAGTAAAATATTTACATGGCAACTTTTGCGGTGTTAATGGCATTGCAAAAACTGTTGTTTCTGCTATTTTTAATCGAACATATGGTGTGTATGTATGTCAAGATTTGTGTTGGTTCAAACAGGAATTGTGTGGGTAGACTTCCTATGTTATGGATGCGGTTTGTGAAATAGCTGGAAGATATCTATGTAAATGTATTACATTGTTTATCTTCAATGTGGCTGTTGTGGTCGCTGAACTGAACACAACAGGGAACATCAAATAAAGAGGGAAAGTAGTATAGAAATACTTTAAATAAAGAATTGTTATTCTGCAAATTAATTATATAAATAGTAGCAATCGTGCCATACCTTGAAAAAAATAAACCAGTCCTCAATATTTTTTGCGAGGCATTGAAATGCCTACTAAAAACTCAAATTGCCATTTAAAGCTGCTTTTATCAGAAACTGGAAGAAACACCTGTGAAATATTGCTAATCGGTTGACAAATATAACCATACCAAGCATTTTAGAAGTACTAAAAAAGCATAACTTAATTCATACATTTATCGAGAAAATAGTAAACCCCAGCTTGACTCTAGAATTTTATGCCGATCACGAATAGGTCTCTCATTTACTTAAAAAGTGTCACATCTCAAAAAGTCAAGTTCCGTATTTTAGGTAATCGATTAAAACATTAATTATTACAATTATTTTTATAGATCTCATCAGATATCAATATTAAATTGTGCTAGAAAAAAAAGCTTATTACTCCTTTAGTTTAACATATACATAAACCAGTAAGGAAAGCTCAAAAGTCGGGCGGGGCCGACTATATGATACCCTACACCACTTTGCATATTTAGTAGAGCTCTCGTAAAAAGGTTTATGCAGGGCATTTCAGAGCTCTATGAGATATTTGGTACAAAATCAAAATCTATCTAATTCTATCGTGCATTTTACGAACTATAGCTATCTCTGAACCGGGTTTCTCCAAATTTGACGTATTAGCTTCTAGACTGGTGATTTGGGCTGATATTGACCATTTAGTGCACATTTAACCCGAAATCGGATGAAAATATATATGAGAGCTATATCCAAATCTGAACCGATTTCGATAAAATTTAAAACAGCTATTCCTGTGCTCCATCTAATACCTGGTACCAAATATCACGGTTGTGGAGTGAATATTACGAATGTGTGGGACTAAAACTCTAAATCAGATGAAACATGTATATGGTTGCTATATCTATATCTGAACCGATTTTCACTAAATTTGATATACTTGCTTCTAGGCTGAATTTGGTCCGATGTACTAAAATTCAGTCCATTTGGACTCATATCGGCCATTTGGTGCACAATTAACCCGAAATCGGATGAAGATATATATGGGAGCTTATCCAAATCTGAACCGATTTCGATAAAATTACAAACAGCTATTTCTGGGCTGTATCTTATATCTGGTACCAAATATCATTCTTTGGAGTGCATATTACGAATGTGAGAGGCTTAAACACCAAATCGGATGAAAGATATATATGGGAGCTATAGCTATATCTGAACCGATTTTCTCCAAATTTGATATACTTGCTTCTAGGCCGAACTCGGTTGGGTGTGCCAAAATTCAGGTAATTTGGACTGATAGTGGACATTTGGTGCACATTTAACCCGAAATCGGATGAATATATATATGGGAGCTATAGCTGTTTCTGAACCGATTTTCTCCAAATTTGTTTTATTTGCTTTAAGGCTAATCTCGGTCACATGTGCCAAAATTCGGGCCATTTGGGCTGATATTGGCCATTTGGTGGTCAATTAACACGAAATCGGATGAAGATATATATGGGAGCTATATCCAAATCTGAACCGATTTCGATAAAATTTAAAACAGCTATTTCTGTGCTCCATCTAATACCTGGTACCAAATATCACGGATGTGGAGTGCATAGTAGGAATGTGAGGGACTTAAAGATCAAATCGGATGAAAGATATATATGGGAGCTATAGCTATATCTGAACTGATTTTCTCCAAATTTGATATACTTGCTTCTAGGCCGAACTCGGTTGGGTGTGCCAAATTTCAGGTAATTTGGACTGATAGTGGATATTTGGTGCACATTTAACCCGAAATCGGATGAAGATATATATGGGAGCTATATCTAAATTTGATCCGATTCTCACCAATTTCAATAGGGTTCGTCCTTGGGCAAAAGAAATATTGTTTGGAAAATTTCATCTCAATCGGATAATAAATGCGACCTGCATTTTGTTCACAAGAATACATGGACAGACGGACGGACGGACGGACGGACGGACGGACAGACGGACTGACATGCATAAATCGACTCAGAAAGTGATTCTATGAAGTTTCTCAAAAGTAACTATGGGTCTATCTCGTTTCCTTCTCCATGTTACAAACAAATGCACAAAGACATAATACCCTTACCACTATGTGGTGTAGGGTATAAAAATTGATAGTAAGATAAATAAGACTCTTAGGAAAAATATACTAAACATTAAGTTCGGCCGGGCCAAACTTTTAATACCCTCCACCTTAGGATAAAGGAAACATTAGAAGAAACGTGGCAAAAACCATTAAAATGCCGAATATCGGGAGGTAGCATTATATGGGGGCTATACCAAATCGTGGACCTACACATGCAATGTTTCGCCACCGGAGCTAGAACCCATTATGACCTACATATACCAATTTTCAGAGAAATTCGTGAAAAAATGTGTCAAAAATCATCAAAATACCGAATACTGGGAGTTACCGTTATATGGGGACTATACCAGAACGTTGACCGATATATCTCATTTTCAATACCAAATTCAATACAAATTGGTTTGCTAAATTTTGGCGCTCTACGTCAGATAATAATAAATCGACTTAGAATTTTATGCTGATTATGAATATATATACTTTATGGGGTCTACGACGAATATTTAAGAATGTGTCAAACGGAATGACAAAGTTAATATACCCTCCTTTAAAAGGTGGAGGGTATAAAAAACGCATTTTCCAATTTATGCCACTCTCTATGTAAATAAGCGATGTGTATGGAGTCATCTAAACACATTCCGAGGTATTGCAAATGGTATGATAAATTAATTTAACTTCCAAAAACAGAAAATTCTTCTGGTTTTGCAGCAGCTCTACAGATTTTGCATGTTTTAAGGTATAAAGACAGGACAGATGCCTACAAATTTTTAGGGTAAAAATACTTAAATACCCATTCTGAAAATCACTTTTACATACAAGAAAATTCACCTCTTACCTCTGATTCTTGTATAGTACCAAAAAACATATGGTTTCGGGGGCCTTGTCCAAAATAACTTAACGAGAAAGAAATGAAGCATTTATGAAATATTCTTTTGGTAAACTTAATTTTCTGGAAAATATTGATTTCAGATCTATCAAACCTTTTATTCAGACCACTAAATTGGAAATAATTTCATGAAATCAACTCGAAAAAGTCAGAGTAAAAATTGATCAAAATTTTGGATTTTTTTTTCCTTTTTTAGGCAGAATTGATTTAAATATATACTTCATATGTAACGAAAAAGAGATTTATTTTCTAAAATGAATTTTCTTGCAATTTAATTAGGAAAATTTTTTTCTCCTTCAAAGATCATGTTCTGTGGGAGAGTTTTTCATAAACTCATAGGAAGTACAACCCTAACCCTAAAATGTTTTAATATATATAAATTCTCGAAGTTTAGGTAGGACTTTTGATATATTCTGGGATCAATAGTAGAATTGTGTAAATATTTTGTTTTGCTGCGACTCCGTTTATTATGAATCTCAAACCATTTTGTCATTCCGTTTGTAACTCCTCGAAATACTCGTGTCAGACCCAACAAAGTATATATATTCTTGATCAGCGTAAAATTCTTAGACGATTTAGCCACGTCCGGTTGTCTGTCTGTCCGTCTGTCAGTCTGTCTGTTGTAATCACGCTATCTTTCGAACAAATTGAGATAGAAGGCTAAAATTTTGCACATATGTATATTTTGCCAGTAGGCAGGTTAAGTTCGTAAATGGGTCATGTTGGTCTAGGTTACATAGCTCCCATATAACGGTACCTCCCGATATTCGGTATTTCGATGATTTTAGCGACATTATCTGCCGGAATTGTTTCAAATTTGGCATTTGAAGTTCGTGATGGATACTACAGCCTAAGACAGAAAATTATCTGTGCAGGTCCACGTCTTCGTGTAGCCCCCATATAACGGTACCCCCCGATATTCGGTATTTTGATGATTTTAGCGACATTATTTACCGGGATTGTTTCAAATTTCGCATGTGAAGTTCGTAATGGATACATCAGCCCATGCCAGAAAATTGTCTGTGCAGGTCCACGTCTTCGTATAGCCCCCATATAAAGGTACCCCCCGTATTCGGTATTTTGATGATTTTAGCTACATTATAAAGAGATTTTTCTTCAAGTTTCGCATTTAAATATTATAATAACTTATGACAAAAGTTGCCTTTACAGGTCCACGTCGTCGTATAAGCATTCGGTATTTTTAAGATTTTAACAGAATTTTTAACGGATTTTATTTATTTATTTATTTATTTATTTTTTTTTTTTTTTGAAATTGCCAAATTTGTACCAAATAGTGGAGGGTATTTTTTTACTTGTTTAACTCCAAATATATTTTGTGTTTAGATCAATATTATTTTTAAATAATTTTTCCCAAATTCATTAAAATTTTGAAAATGAATTATACCCCAAAAAATTTGGGACATAAATCCGATTTTGCACATTTCATTCTTGCGTTTTCATCTAGTCTTAACATTTCAAGGTCTCATTAAAATTACATCCATCACATACACACATTGTCGTGACATACTTACGCATACAGACGGGTTGCTTGGGTGGTACTCCAAAAAAATACATATGTTCACACTTTCGTCATACTCATACAAGCATGCATATAGCCATTCTATGTAAACAGATGCCACCTTAATTTTCCACCACATCGAAAACAAATGTGTGTTGCACAAATATTTCAATTCACGTAGAAGAAATGGATGCCTCCAGGTATATGTATATGAGTTATAATTGTGAAATAGGACTAGGTTTCATTTCTCAACTGCACTGAGGTATTTAAATAAAAGTGTTTTGTCCCAAATTTATGCTAAAATTAAACCCAACTTAATTTAATTTAAATATACAAGGTGCAACAATTGGTTTTGGCCGAAGCTTATGACCACATTCTGTTGTGAAAATAAAACTTCGACAAAAATCAATATTTTTTCGATAATCCATATTCAGTAGATTTTGAAAACAAAACTACAAAAAGAGAAGACACTTGTATCGGCGTTTTGAAATTTTGCATATCAAGGTAACCTAAATAGAGGAGGCAAGCTCTCCCATCTTCCACAATTTTTTAAATTTTCGGACTTAGTATTCTTCGAATATTTTCATTCGAAATCACCATCAATGTAAAGATCAGAGGTGCGCCGTCCATATTTTTATGATTTGGTAGTTTTGGATTTTTTTACACAAACTTGTTGTTCATTCTCCAGCTAAATATCATCCGATGACCATCCAAAATGCTAGGTCCCAAAGCTGTCCTAAACTCCGATCTCGTTCAAAATCCCATGCATATTGGTCACTAGTTGAGAACTGTAGGGAAACTGCAAAATCTAGACAATTTTTACGTATTCGCTAGATTCCAAACCCAAATTTTTTGCGAACATCTTTAAAAAAGCAATGAGTTTATAAATGAAGGGTATAAAAAGGACAGACGGACAGAGGGACGGACAAACAAACCAAGCTAGATAAACTCCGCTCGGCGAGATACTAAGATCTATTTATAACATCGTATGTGCATGACCAATGTTTCGAGATGGTATTGAAGGTATAATGGATTAATAATATGTTTGCAAATTCATGTGAATCAGAGTTTCTTTGTAATTGTGTTTCCATGTGTCAGTCTCATGTGATTTTACAATTTACTCGGTGTTGCCCACCTCTCGATTAATGTACCACCACAACTTTTTTGTAAGCCACATCAACCACACCCGTGTCACTTTAGATTATTTTGATTGTAGGACTTTGAGTAGTACTGCAAAAAGGATATGTTTTTTATTTGTTTGTATGCTGTTGTGAATATTCTCTGAATCTCAACATTTGTTTCATTTGACACAAAAAAGAAAAAAGAATTTCCAATGAAAGTAAAACACAAAAAGAAAGCAACAAAAAACTAGTTAAAGTTAAAACAATTTGAATGCATCGAAACAAGGGTAGTCTGATTGAGGTTTGGTCAGGGAGTCCCGAAATAATTTGGTTTTCAGTTGTAGCAATGATTTTAAAATTTAGAAAAAACCAGTAAGGAAAGCCCAAAAGTCGGGCGGGGCCGACTATATGATACCCTACACCACTATGCATATTTAGTAGAGCTCTCGTAAAAAGGTTTATACAGGGCATTTCAGAGCTCAATGAGATATTTGGTACAAAATCAAAATCTATCTAATTCTATCGTGCATTTTACGAACTATAGCTATCTCTGAACCGGGTTTCTCCAAATTTTACGTATTAGCTTCTAGACTGGTGATTTGGGCTGATATTGACCATTTAGTGCACATTTAACCTGAAATCGGATGAAGATATATATGAGAGCTATATCCAAATCTGAACCGATTTCGATAAAATTTAAAACAGCTATTCCTGTGCTCCATCTAATACCTGGTACCAAATATCACGGTTGTGGAGTGAATATTACGAATGTGTGGGACTAAAACTCTAAATCGGATGAAACATGTATATGGTTGCTATATCTATATCTGAACCGATTTTCACTAAATTTGATATACTTGCTTCTAGGCTGAATTTGGTCCGATGTACTAAAATTCAGTCCATTTGGACTTATATCGGCCATTTGGTGCACAATTAACCCGAAATCGGATGAAGATATATATGGGAGCTATATCCAAATCTGAACCGATTTCGATAAAATTACAAACAGCTATTTCTGGGCTGTATCTTATATCTGGTACCAAATATCATTCTTGTGGAGTGCATATTACGAATGTGAGAGGCTTAAACACCAAATCGGATGAAAGATATATATGGGAGCTATAGCTATATCTGAACCGATTTTCTCCAAATTTGATATATTTGCTTCTAGGCCGAACTCGGTTGGGTGTGCCAAAATTCAGGTAATTTGGACTGATAGTGGACATTTGGTGCACATTTAACCCGAAATCGGATGAAGATATATATGGGAGCTATAGCTGTTTCTGAACCGATTTTCTCCAAATTTGTTGTATTTGCTTTAAGGCTAATCTCGGTTACATGTGCCAAAGTTCGGGCCATTTGGGCTGATATTGGCCATTTGGTGGTCAATTAACCCGAAATCGGATGAAGATATATATGGGAGCTTTATCCAAATCTGAACCGATTTCGATAAAATTTAAAACAGCTATTTCTGTGCTCCATCTAATACCTGGTACCAAATATCACGGTTGTGAAGTGCATAGTAGGAATGTGAGGGACTTAAAGATCAAATCGGATGAAAGATATATATATAGGAGCTATAGCTATATCTGAACCGATTTTCTCCAAATTTGATATACTTGCTTCTAGGCCGAACTCGGTTGGGTGTGCCAAAATTCGGGTAATTTGGACTGATAGTGGATATTTGGTGCACATTTAACCCGAAATCGGATGAAGATATATATGGGAGCTATATCTAAATTTGATCCGATTCTCACAAATTTCAATAGGGTTCGTCCCTGGGCCAAAAAAATATTGTGTAGAAAATTTCATCTCAATCGGATAATAAATGCGACCTGCATTTTGTTCACAAGAATACATGGACAGACGGAGGACGGACGGACGGACAGACGGACTGACATGCATAAATCGACTCAGAAAGTGATTCTATGAAGGTTCTCAAAAGTAACTATGGGTCTATCTCGTTTCCTTCTCCATGTTACAAACAAATGCACAAAGACATAATACCCTAACCACTATGTGGTGTAGGGTATAAAAATGCAAAATTTTCATCAATAAAATTAATATAGATTTCTTGTTGCTGATAATCTGATAATCTTTCATCTAGGGATGAAGTTTTTCCAAAAAATTTGGCTTCACAATATGCCCTAATTTAGAACGTCTTCTCGTATTCAATTGGTACACTTTATATACAATGACATTTAAATTCTCCATTTTTCTAAAATTCAAGACTAACCAAAATTCATCTAAGCAAAGCAACTTTCAACAGTAAAAACATTAAAAATATATGGAATATGACCAACATTGTATGCACAAGAAGGCAATTGATAATAGAACACACATATACAAAAATTCGCAACTTGGGATATTCCCTCATAATGGATTTCGTTAACTCGAACTGTCTCAGCTTATATCAATTTTGGTGTTGCGTATTATTTCTTTAAATCTTTAATAATTCTCAAAATCATATCTTCCAAAATAGCCTATTTTCACAATTAACCGCATGTCTGGTCTCTTTTATTGTTGAATATTTTAAAATATCGACACATACTGAAAACCTGTCTGCCAACAAATGTCATAGGCTAGTTTCTATTCTGTTCAACGGTTGCCTTCATACCTGTCAGGCCATTGGTGAATTTTTAAATTAACACCGAATGTTGTTGAGTTCTGTATATGAACAATTTTCACAAAGTCATTTATAGGAGTAGTCGATGACAGACATGCGATGGACTAGCAACCTCAACTAACAAGTGGGGTAGATGAAGAGAATATGTCAAGACATACAGGTACAGAAGCTTGTGAAACTTTAGAGGAGTATATTGTAATGTCAATGGTGGAATATCAACTTTCCACTGCAACTCTGACAAGAAGAGAATGACTAGAAAGTGGATCAAGCTAATAAAGGAACATAATAGTGGATTTTTTAATAGTACTTCTCAGATATAACAGATTTTTAAAAAGATTTTTTTTGCATGAATATGATTATGGATTCTAAAGGATTTTTTAAAAGGTAATCAAGAATGCTATCACGTATATTTTACTAGCTGGCCCGGTCTGCGTTGCCGGCCCCTACTTTTAGTTTTTAATGTATATTTTTAAGGCATTATAGAACACTGATCTGAATGATTTCAAAATAGTCAAAGATAATTGGTCTTTTACACCCATTACCTTAAGATAGGAATTAATTTATTTTTGTCATTTAAATTGTGTGTTGGAAAACCCATAAAGTCCATATTTTTCTTCATAGTATAATTCAATAACGATCCAAAAAATAATATTCGTGATTTTTTCATGTTTCTGCCACAATTTGATATTTCGGAGTTCAAAGCATGTAGACGTACATCCCACTTCTACGTTCCCAGCCAATATTCTCTTGAGAGTTAAAAATTCAATAGTATACCAATTTTTTTTTTCTGACCAAACATTGGTTAGGAATGTGGATTTGCGGGTACACTAATGTGGGAACTATACTTAATAAAATGCCTATGTGGACAATTATCTGTAAGACGATTCTCTATCCCAGAGTAGCCTAAATACAATTTTTTAGCCAAATCAATTGATGAATGTGATCAAGGCCAAGATGGACTCTACTCCAAAAGTCAAAATATTATGAGAAGAGGTTTTTTACACCCGTAGAAACAAAGATGTCAAATAAAGGCCTGAAAAATGAAAGAAAAATGTCGAAAACCCCGAATATAGCTTAAATTATATAATGGTTATACCAAAACGTGATCATTTTTTGCGAGGATGGTTTCTTCCCAAATTACCAACTTTTGCTAAAATGCGTATGAGTAAAATATGGTTAAAATGTAAACTATACTTGAAAAAGGAGTGTACCCTTATCCGGGGGTCATATATCGTGACCTGCAAAAGCGATTTAAGATATCTTGAAAGTTTTTTTTTTTTTTTTCCTAAATGTCCAATTCGCTCTACCATTTTGCACCATTTTGCTCCAATGAATTGCATTTTGAGTTCTCATTGGGCGGATTATTGTAATATGAAAGAAATAGGTTCACATATAAGGGTTATACCAAAGCATGGTCCTATTCTTATAATTATTTGAAAAAATGTGTTGTTCTTCTTAAAATCTCAAATTACCAACATTTGATATACATCTGATATATATTTTGAACAACTGATTATTCATGAAACCCCTAGGAAAAATTTAAAACTCTATGGTAACTTTTGCGAAGTATAGAGCAAAATATTTGAGGCCCTTTGTGTTTGGTTAAACTATATAAAATGGACCCTAAAAACGTTTGATCCCCCCTTTTTGGGATTGTTATGTACCAACCAAACTGACTACTGATGATAGCGCATAGTCACCGTATAACGTTTCATGGGAGTTAAGGTTACTTTTAAGGTTTCGGAAGAATTTTCCGAGGAAATGTATCCTTTTCTTTCCAAATTTTCAATTTGCTCCACTATTTTATATAGTTCGCATATAACAGTGCTCTTCATATTCGGTATTTCACTGGTTGCAGTCCCAATGAATTTTGCATTTTAAGTTCTCATTGGATGGATTATTTCCATATCTAGTCAATTTCCATTGATTTTTTTTTTTCGATTTTTCCCGATTTGAGAATTTTTGCCATTACATCTCTTTTATCGTGTTTTTTAGCGATTTTGAAAAAGTAATTATCTTTTAACATTGGTCTAACCGCGTTAAGTTATTTCGATATCATTTGACTGACTTCCATGCAACCCGCCATCAATTTCAGTTCTCAAGAAATCAAGTCAATTAAATAAATTGGTATTAATATTCGAATTAAAAAAAATATAAAAAAACACTACAAATGTACATTAGAAAAAAGTAAGTCAAAATGGAAAAAAAATCATGTAAAATAAAACATTACTATTGTACATTTCAAAAGTCAAAATGAAAATGTTAATATATCACATTTTTACGCGATTTTTTTGAATATTATCCTTTTCGGAAAAGAGACAATTCCGAATTTGTATGAATCGTTAAAATCGGATCAGCGGATCTTGAGTTATAAGCGTAGTAACTAACACAACTTACATTTATATATATATATAGATAGATGAATATAGAAGATGTTATCGTGAATTATTCAAAAATATTTTGTTGAGGACTAAAATCGTGGTTTTTTCTGAGGACTGTAAATATTGCAATCACGGATTTTTAAGAACAGCCCAGCTAATTAAAATTATTTCTTAAGAGGATTTTTGATGGAAAATTATGAACATTGTCGTGGAATTTTTAAGAATATATATTTAGGAACCAATAAATATAGCATACAATTTTTTTAAGAATATATTTAAAGGATATATTCAGAAATTTGTAAAAAATATTTTTATGAACCATGCAGAATATAGTCGTGGATCTCCAAGAACATTTTTAAGGATCATGAAGGATATAATCGAGTTATTTGAAAGAGTATTGCAGACTGACAAGAAGTATTTTTTCAAGGGCAGTCGAAGATTTTAACAGGATTATATTTTAAAGATCTTCGAAAATATAATCGCGGATTTTTAAAGGGCTATCTACGCTTTATTCGTGGATTTTTTAAGAATAATGTTTATTAACCATAGAGGCTATAATCCGGGATTAAAAAAAAAAAAAAAACATATTCTTTAGGACCTATAATCGTAGATTGTAAGAAATATTTTCTTAAGAACCTCAAGGCTATAAGGTAGTTTTTAAGGAATATTTTCTTCGGCATGTGTAGAGAGTGTTTTATAGAATTTTTAAGGGCCAGGATTATAACCGAAATCCTGAATTTTTTAGTGTTTTTTTTTTTTTTGAGGTCGGATGTAATTTGAAGACTGTAATCGTGGATTTAAAAAGAATATTTTTTAAAAAACTCAAAGTCATGATCGTGAATTTTCGAGACTTTATTCGTGGATTTTAAATTGATTTTTCAAAGAAAATCAATGATATTTTAGTGGATTTTTAAAGAATATTTTTTATTATATTATATCTTAAAGAATATTTTTTGTAGTCTTCACCGGGGTTAAACACATACAAGCTGTTTTTCTCAAGAATTATTTTTTGAAGGATTTTAAGAGATTTGATGTCTTCATAACTTGAAGAATCTCAATCAAGTTTATGGCACATCGAATCCTTAAAAATATATTTTGATTTATTTTTTAATGTGTCCCGTCTAAGTGTCGCCAAAATTTTTCAGAATTACATTCAAAATACCTTAAAAAATAAAATTCTTAGTATTAAGTCTCGAAAGTTGTCTTCTGCAGTATTTTTTGTGGCATGGGAAATATTATGGTCGTCTTAGTTTACAACATTCGAAGTATTTTCTTCATTGAAAAAAAATGTGTTTGTAATTTCAATGTAAGCAACTGTTCGGCAAAAAACTAAGAACATTTTAAGTTCATTTGTAAAATGTCCAAAAAAACACACATAATTGCAAATAAACAAAATGACAGACAATATTGTTAAGTGCAACCAAATAGAAATGGCTAATTGAAATGGTAAATATGTGTGCTTTTCGGTGTGGACCAAAAAAATGTAAACAACGCAAATGGACAACAATTTACAAGTATTTAGTTTTTCTTCGAAGTTGTTGGTCGTCAAGCAGGGGAGAGGCAATGTAAATGTATTAAAAATATATATGTGTACTTATAAAAGTATTTTTGTTGTGGTCATTATAAAAGGAAATTGAACTCTAATGTTAATAAAATGAGGGGAGTCTGATTGAAATTATTTGAAAGAAATTGGCATACTTAAAATTCGATATTAAAAAATATTTACAATATTTAATTGTGTGAAAGAAAAATATACCTCCGATTTGATTCAATATATATTTTTTGATTGGAATGACACAAAGAATTTAGTCAACAAAATCGAATTGAATTTCACAGAAAAGTTAATTGATTTGGAAACACGATAGGCGTTTTTTTAGAGCATTTAGTTTAATTACAGTAAAATAATTTTGATGGGAGTATTTTCTGTTAAAAGGAACATGTGATATGGTTCGCATGTGAGAAAAATGTCGATAATTACATGTTTTCCAATTTCTTTTTTGATTCTATCAAAAAAACTTTGTCTTTGGAAATTATTTTTCCCGGAATATTATTCTTTGTAATTATGTCCTTAAGTATTTTACGTTGGGTTTGAGTAAAATTATTTTGAGGGAAAGGTCCTTTTCATCACACTTTGATAAATGAAAAACAAGTAAGCAAAAGCTACTGTCGTGCTGAGCCGACAATGTGATACCCTACAACACCATAATACATTGGAAAACTTCCTTAGGTCCAAACATATTTTAGTCGATTATTTGAAATAATGTCAAACTGTCCTGCACATATGTTGCCTTGGGTTTTTAACCGGGCCTATTTTCCACGTGCTGATAGGTATTCAAAACAATTTAAGTTGTGGCCCATTTTTCCCGCTAATTATAATTCACGGATCGTCTTAAATGCTACCCTATTGCGCTGCTCTAACCCCTAACTTAATGCAAAATTCCGGGTCAATTGGTTTTTAATTGTGAATAGTTGGTCCATTTATTCCTTAAAAATATATCTTGATAAACAATAGGCTTCAATTCTGACCCCATTTCTATCCACATGCTACATGGATGATAATTTCGACATGAATGTTATGGTCTATTTCACTCACTAAATATTACCTGATGACCATCCAAAGTGGAAGGTTTTTGCCCAGCCCTAAGCTCTAGCCCCATGCTAACTTTCGCGTAGATTGGTCTATAATTACGACTTGTAGAGAAACTGCAGTTTTTGGTCCATTTCAACCCCTAAACATTTTAGGATCATCTTCAAAAGCAATTGGCTTCTATTCTGACCTTAACCCTCCCTCCATTTTCAATTTCGTGAGGATCGGCCCATAATTGCGACCTGCAGCATGATACAAATTAACATGGACAGATGGATGGACTGAGATAGGAAAATTCATACTTTCTTATGTGGGAAACCAATATTTGGAGGTATTACATAATTTTTGGCCTAATCAAACAAATCATACTGTTGTAGGGGATAAAAAAAAACATTAAGGAATGGTCAAAAATAGGGCGGGGCCGACCATATGATACCCTACATTACTATGCGTGTTTAGTAAAGCTCAAGTAACAAAATTATTTATTTTTTTTTTAATTTTATTGCATGAAAGCGAAAAATGTCGGAAATAGCATCAAATTTTAGAATAAGTTTAGATTTGTTCGAATTGGTCACCTTTGGCACGAATTATGACCTTCAAACGGCCAATGAAACCGTCACACGCAGCGTGAATGTTGCTCTGCAGTATTTTGTCCCATTCCCGGCGAAGCGCTTGCTTGATGTGACCAACATTTTGGTATTTTTTAGTGCCAACCTTGCTTTCCAAAATACCCCAGACACAATTGTCCAACGGATTGGTATCCGCAGATTTAGGTGGCCACTGTGCGCTGGAAATGGAGCGAGGAACCTTACTTTGTAACCATTCTTTGGTGGCGCGTGTTGAGTGCAATGGTGCTGAGTGCTGTTGGAATGCCCAAGGTCTGCGGCCAAAATGTTTGAGTGCCCAAGGCATTAATATACTCTTCAGAATATTTTCGCGATAACATTCGGCATTCATTCTGATGCCACAGTTTATTAATACGAGCGGAGAGCGACCATCAGCTGTCATGACGGCCCACACCATCACCATGGCCGGCGTTTGAGTTCTAGTGGCCAACCGAAGGTGCACAATTTCAGCTTACCTCTTTGGCAAGTAAAAACGATAATTTTGTTTGTTTACAAACTGCTGGACAACGAATGTTTTCTCATCGGAGCATCGGAGAAAACCAAATTCGGCAGTTCGCCACTTTCGGCCAAGCGAAGCAACTCTGTAACTCTTTTGAGTATATTTTCTTTCTGTTGCCTTGTAAGTTCTTGAGCTTTTTTGAATTTCAATGACTTTACACCGAGCTCATTTTTCAATATTTGCCGAATGGAATATTGAGGAATATTGTTTAGCTCACAAGCCATTTTTTGGCCACTGCGAAGCGGATTTCGATCAAGTCGCTTCTTTACTTTTCGAACCATTTCTATCAGTATCACGGTAACGAGCGATGGTACGAGGCACACAAAATATATTCACATTTCAATGCTGGAGTGCTCTAAGATAGCCACTTGTGGTTTTCCAGCCAAATTTAAAGAAATCACACTATCACGCTTGAGTTCTATCACGAATAACTTTTTTCTGGAAAATTCGCACCAAAATGCCTTTGTACGCTTGTAAACAATATAATGAGCTATCACTGTAATAATTTTAACAGCTGTCGGACAAGTGGCTTAGAAATGACAGCAGTCTGAAATTCGTTGCATTTTTTTCATCTCACCATGTACCCTTGACAAATTTAATTGAGATCGGTTCAGATTATACATCTTCGTCCATTTTCACGGTTATTACTTAGCCCAAATTGAATAGTTTTTTTTTTTTTTTGGTCCGGTATATTCCTCATCGATGTCATATCATGCACTGTAACGCAATGTATGATCTACTTCAGATAATTTCCCAATATAAACTTTTTTGTTATCGGAGCTCTTCTAAATACGCATAGTGGTGTAGGGTATCAAATAGTCTGCCTCGACCGACTTTTGACCTTTCCTTACTGGTTTATATTTGTTATGAATAAATTTATTTTGATAGAAGTGTCGTCTCATAATCAATCATGAACAAAATACGAAATGTAGTTCAAAGTTGCATAAGTAATTCTTAACGCATCTATAACTTTTTTTTTTTTTTTGTTTTTCAATTTATTTATTTTTTCTATAGAAAAAACTTTGAAATAATTTTCCTTGGAAAAGTATTCAAAATAATCAGCTATTGTCTTCTGCTTTAATATTCTCACTCTTGCAATCTTCCTCTTCTTATTCTTCACCCATCTTTTTGTAATGCTCCAAAGCAAATCTCTTTCCACTCAAATAATAAAATAATAAGGCTTTGTGAGACGTGTTTTTTTTTCTTCCACTTACTAGTTACACAAACATTTCCTCTTTAATTATCCTTGATATTCGAATATACATTTTAGGCCCACAAATTATATATATTCTTTATCAGCATAAAATTCTATGTCGACTTAGCGATGTCCGTCCGTCTATCCGTCAGTGGAAATCACCCTAGCTTCCGAACGAATTGAATTAGATTTATAAAATTTTCCTCAAATGTATTTTATGTCTGCAGGACTTTTGGTATTGAAAAAGGTCCACATAGGTCCATATAGGTCCACGTTTTGGTATAGCCCCCATATAACGGTACCTCCCTATATTCGGTATTTTGATGATTTTGGCGGCATTTTTCACCGAAATTGTTTAAAATTTGGTATTTGAAGTTCGCAATGGATACTTCAGCCTAAGACAGAAAATTGTCTGTGCAGGTCCACGACTTCGTATGGCCCCCATATAACGGTTCCTCCCGATATTCGGTATTTTGATGATTTTAGCAACAATATTCATCGGAATTCTTTCAAATTTAGTATTTGAAGTTCGTTTTAGATACTACAGCCTAAGACAGAAAATTGTCTGTGCAGGTCTACATCTTCGTTTATCCCCATATAATGGTTCCTCCCGATATTCGGCATTTTGATGATTTTAGCGGCATTTTTCACCGAAATTGTTTAAAATTTGGTATTTGAAGTTCGTAATGGATACTACAGCCTTAGACAGAAAATAGTCTGTGCAGGTCCACGTCTTCGTATAGCCCCCATAAATCGGTACCTCCCGGTATCCGGTATTTTTTATTTTTATTATTCACCGATTTTTTTAAGTTTCGAATCTGAATATTGTAATGGCTTGTGACAAAAGTTACCTGTGCAGATCCATGTCGTCGTATAGACCCTAATATAACAGCTACATTCGGTATTTTTAAGATTTTAACAGAATTTTTAACAGATTTTATTGTTTATGAGAATTGAAAAAATCCTTCCAAATGGTGAAGGGGATTGAAAGTTCGGCCCCGCCGAACTTACAGTTTTTTTAGATTAGATCCTAATTCATAATCTGCTGGATTTTCCCCGTAATTATTTGTTTGTATTGCACACTATAATTGACAATTCGTCCTACCTTTGTGCAATTGTATCCATGGAGCGTTCCACCCTAACAATCATATTTCTTCATTAGGTTTGCACGTGGAAGATACGCCAGCCTTTATATGGTAAAGGTAGATACAAAACATCTTACAATGCTATAAAAAAGTTACAACTCCAGTATTCTCATTGCGGTACACAGACTTACATATTTTAGGGGAAACATGGTAAATCTACCTTGCTGCTCACATATATGCCCATTGTTTTTTTGGTGAATTGTAGAGTAAGTTCTCTTATGCTGCTACTTTGTCTTTTACCTCTTTTTTTGCCACAAAACACGTTTTGCACAGACCCAGACCGCACATAGCAAATAAAACCATTTTCGCATAAATCCTTTGGTTAAGGGAGAAAAAAACGAAGAGGAAGAAACGAAAGAAAAATGTAAAAGGCGACATGTATGGTAAACCAACAAAAGAACTAAAATTCGGTTGTTGTTGATGGTTACAATGCTGTGGCAAAGGCATCCAAACAGACATTAGCATATTTGTAAATAGTTGTAGGGTTAGCTTCAATTTTGACATTTTCTTTCATTTTCAACATCCTAAGCCAAATTGCAATGGAGGGGATATGTCATATGTTACGGCAAAAATATCCATAAGCTTTTTAGGTCCGAGAACACCGAAAGCGGCTGGCAAGATCCGAAAACAGCTGATTAGTTGTACATCATCTGATCAGTCTCAACAATAACTGACCCCTTTAAAAGTTTGGCCTATGAAACCGAACATTTCTTGACATATTTACAAGTAAACATAAACAAGTAAGAAAGGCCTGGCCGAACTTTTAATACCCTCTACCTTAGGGAAAATGAAACATTTTTATATAAAAGTATCAAAAAACCATAAAGTGTATGAGGACGTTATATGGGGCCATACAAAACGGGAACCTCTATTTTATACTTCAAGGATTGTCATCTATCAAATCTTCTAAAATATCATATTTGGAACAATTACGGGCTGGAACCCATTATGAGCTACAAATACCAATTTTTAGATAAGTCCGTGGAAAAATGTGGCAAAAATCATCAAAATACCGAATATCGGGAGGTATCGTTTTATGTAGGGTATACTAAAACATGGACCTATACATACAATGTTTCGCCACACGAGCTAGAACCCATTATGACCCACAAAGACTAATTTTTAGACAAGTCCGTGAAATAATGTGACAAAAATCATCAAAATACTGAATATCGGGAGGTACCGCTATATGGTGGAACGAGGACCTATACATAAAATGTTTCGTCAAACGAGCTATAAACTATTATGAGCTACAAATACAATTTTAAGACAAGTTCTCGAAAAAAAAAATGTGGCAAAAAGCGTAAAAATACCTAATATCGGGAGGTACCGTTATATGGGGGCTATACCAAAACGTGGACATATGCGTACAATGTTTCGTCACACGAGCTAGAAACCATTATGACTCACAAATACCAATTTTTTGACAAATCCGTGAAGAAATGTGACAAAAATCATTAAAATACCGAATATCGGGAGGTGCTGTTATATGGGAACTATACCAAGACGTGGACTCATATATCGCATTTTCAATACTAACCATTCTAGACACAATACAAATTGTTCTGCAAAATGTTGATGCTCTACGTCAAATAATTTGGGCTGTAGCTTGATTTCAACTAACAGACATATGGACGGACAGCCAGACAGACGGACCTCCTTAAATCGACTGAAAATGTTACGATGATTATGAATATGTATATACTTTAAGGCGGCTATGACGAATATTTAGTGATGACGAAAATAATATACCCTCCTTCCCAAGGTTGAGGTTATAATAAAAAGCGGCCAATTCGAAGGAACTTGAAAAACTTCACCAAAAGTCCATAGGAAAATACCTTTTAAATGAAACCCCTTATTTGGTGGCTATACGAAGACGTGTTTCTTCATAAGTAAATTTTTTGTCAAAGTCTGTAAATTCCGAACTTCAAATTCGAAATTTGAGTGCGTAAAGTGAGCAAACGGTGAATAATCCCGCTAAAATCATCATAATACCGAATTTGGGGAGGTACCGTTATATGGGGGCTATACAAAGACGTGGACCTGCATAGACAATTTTCTGTCGAAGTTTGTAGTACTCTCTACGAACTTCAAATACGAAGTTTGAAACCATTCTAGTGAATAATTCGACTTAAATCATCAAAATATCGAATATAAGGAGGTATCGTTAAATGGGGGCTACCCCGTGACGTGAAACTACATACACGATTTTTTGTTGAAGGCTGTAGTACCTATTACGAAATTCAAATACGAAATTCGAAACAATTCCGTCAAAAAATATATTTAAAATAATCATCAAAATATCGAATATTGGGTGGTACCATTATATGGGGGCTACACGAAAACGTAAACCGACATAGCTCATTTACAAACTTTACCTGTCTACTGGCAAAATACACATGTGGGCAAAATTTTAGCATTATATCTCAATTCGTTCGAAAGATATCGTTATTACAACAAACAAAGTTGAACGCCATAAATTTTACCTTTTTCTATTCTTTTTTTGAATGAAGACAAAAAAATTTCGGAAAAAGCATCAACTTTTAAAATAAGTTTAGATTTGTTCGAATTTGTCACCTTTGACACGAATTATGGCCTTCAAACGGCCAATGAAACTGTCACACGCTGCCGAATGTTGCTTTACTGTATTTTGGATCATTTCCGGCGAAGCACTTGCTTGAGGGGATCGACACTTTGGTATTTGCCATTTGGTAGTGCCAACCTTGCTTTCCAAAATACCCCAGACACAATAATCCTACAGATTGGTTTCCGGAGATTTTGTGGCCATTGTGTGCTGGAAATGAACCATTGTAACAATTCTTGGTTGGCGCGTGCTGAGTCCTGCTGGAATGTTTGCGTGCCCAAGGCTTTAATACACCCTGATGCCACGGTCGATTAATACGAGCGGGGAAAGACCATCAGCTGTTATGGCGGCCCACACCATCACCATGGCCAACACTTGAGTTCTGGTGGCCAACCGAAGGTGCATATTTTCAGCTGACCTCTTTGGCAACTAAACACGACAATTTTTTTGTTTACAAACTGCTCACCGGAGAAAACTAAATTCAGCAGTTTTGTTTTCGGCCAAGCGAAGTTACTCTGTAACTCCTTTGAGAATTTCAATGGATTTACCCCGAGCTCATTTGTTTAATATTTTCCGAATGGAATATTGCGATATGTTTAGCTCAAGTTGCTTCTTTACTTTTGGAACCATTTCTGATGATGTTGCTGTTTTCTTCCGTCCACTTCCTTGACGTCGGGCTACGCTATCAGTATCACGGTAACGAGCGATGGTACGAGACACAAAAGATTTATTCACATTTAAATGCTGGAGCACAGTTTTTTCATTTCACCCTGTATGTATACCTTGTAAGGAAGAAGTTGCAAACAAAATGACAAAATTTATATACCCTCAATAGAATGGTATAGGGTATAAATATATATCGGAGTTATAGCTTTCCATTTAGCAGGAAAGAGGGATTAAATATCAGAAAATTGCCACCTTAGGTTATGCCATTTTGCATGACTACATGACATTGTTTCAAAAATGAAATTCTCTCTTTACACATTTTTAGTTGTCTGTAAAATATTGTTTTCAGACCACTTAGAATTATTCAAATGGAGGAGCGAAATAGAGAAAGCATTCTCCGTTCACATTACATTATTAAATTGATGACGTCTGCACCAATTTCGTATTTAGTATCTGCAAACTAATTTTTTCCAAAAACTAACATTCCGTATTATTAGCTTTTTACATGTGTTTATTAATCATCTTTCGTATCAGTTGTATATTTACTTTAATACTGAAAACATATGGTGTTCCATGTCTTCGTAGCAAATGCAATCCATAATCATTAAATATAGATATATATGTATGTGTTTCGGATAATGTACACAGATGTTAAAGTAACTTTCTTATATTAATAACATTACCAGATGTATTAATTGCTTTCAATTTATTGGCTCAAGTTTCGAACAACATCGATAGACAGACAAATGATTGACTGCGAATGGTAGTCCTGCAACTAATGGCAAACATGGATAATGTAACAAATGGAATTTGCTATTAATTAATTTCATAAGTTGGGAATTGTTGGGCAGCGTCCAGCAATTTTATTTGAAACATCTTCAGAAAATGTATTTGTGTGAAAGTGAATATAGTACAAGGGAATATAGTCGATAGGAGGATACAGTTGTTTTAAATATAAGTTGATCGAAGAATGATACATTTATTAAATTCTTAATCTTTTAATTTAAATCATATTTAGCAGAAAGTATAGTATTGCTCTTTACTCATTTTGAATGAACATGAATGTATGCATTAAACTAAGCAAACAAAGGCTAAATTCAACACCACTAAAATTTGGAGATCCGAAGAAGATTTTACTATGCAATACAACAAATATTTATAAATAAATTAAAAAAAAAATGAAAAATTAAATAATTTTTTGGCTTTACTCGAATGTTGCCAATTTTGCTGATTAAAATATGAAAATTAAAAAAAATAGTAAATAATAGCAACAACGTGATTTCTTTGAATTTATCTTTGAAATTTGAGGTTCTAGCCCCACTGGGCCCTACATATTTGCATTTTATATAGTTTTTATCCACTGACAAACAAAATATCAAATTATAGGATTGTAAAAAACTCTGTCTAAAACCCTCAAAATACCTAAAATTATGAAGTCCCCTTAATTTTGCATCCATGATAAAATATTCCTGAAATATTAATGCTTATTACTGTTATGGTTCTTGAAAAAATATTGTTTAAAATTCCAGAATAGTCCTTGATAGAAATATTCCTTTTAAAATCCAAGCTTAATGGTCTGAGGGTCCTTGAAAAAATATTCTTTAAAAATTCTTCATGGTTCCCTTTAAAATACTCCTCAAAAATTCGAGCTTATTAGTCTAGGCGTCGTTGAGGTAAATATGTATGTATATATTTCCAACAAACTTAGCAAATTTTCCGTATCGTATCGAGTCACTGCATATTTCCTTATAATTCCATTGTCGAATAGCCATTATATTATTAATTAATAATAATTACGTAAAGCTATAGTTGTGCGGGGCCAATCATTATTGAAGTAATGCCATACAGTTATGTTCAAGTGTTACCTTTGATTTTGACCCGATGAGTTTGCCTAATATTTACACACTTCGTCGCATGTGAGGGGCTTAAACCCCCGAATCGGATGATAGATATATCTAAACCGATGTACTTGATGTACATTTTTCTAAAAGGAACTCGGTCAGATGTGCCAAAATAAATTTGGACTGATATTGGCCATTTGGTGCACAATTAACCCGAAATATGTTGAAGATATACATGGGAGATATATCTAAATTTGGACCGATTTTCGCCTATTCCATTAGGGTTTGTCCTTGGGCCAAACAAATATTGTTTGGAAAATTTCATCTCAATCAGATAACAAATGCGATTTGCATTTTGCTCACAAAAATACATGGACAGCACGCCGGACGGACTGGCATGCATAAATCGACTGAGAAAGTGATTCTATGAAGATCCTCAGAAGTAACTATGGGTCTATCTTGCTCGCTTCTCCGTATTACAAATAAATGCACAAAGACATTATAATCCTACCACTATGTGGTGTAGGGTATAAAAATCCACGCTTATTGGTCTGATGGTCCTTAAATTAAAACTGCACCCTTATTGTTCTGAATGACCTTTAAAATTATTCTTTAAAAATCCACGTTTCTGACCTTGATGGTCCTTAATATTCCTTTAACATCCTTGCATTTTAGTGTGGTAATCCTTAAAGAAAACAATCATTAAAAAACTTATGGCTCTGATGATCCTCGAAAAATAGTTTTTAAAAACGCACGATTGATGATCTGATGGTCCTGAATATGGAGTGACTCAAAAAAATTAATTTGTTTGATTTGGCAATTATATTTTTTTTTTCTTAAATATTCCAGGTTGATAACGGAGTTTGACATATATTTACCAAATTTTATTCCAAATGTATGTTTAATAAATTTGAGCTCGAGGTCTTTATTGTTTTTTTTATATTATTTATTTATTATTATTATATATTATATTATCGATATTTCGTCCTCCGGCGGAAGACGGCACTAGAACAATATTTAACATATAACAAAAATGTACAACATTTTGCCAAGTACCGACGTCGACCTTGTGTTGCTGTCATCTGTTTTGTCACACAGTGACTTGGCGAAATGTTGTAAATTTTTGTTATATGTTAAATATTGTTCCTGATGATGTCTTCCGTCGGAGGACGAAATATCGAAAATTATAAATAAATAATATAAAAAAAGACATCAAGCTCAGTTTTATTAAACTTACATTTGGAATAATTTAAAATAAAGGTCGAATAAAATAACTAAAAATCAGAAAATTAACCAAATTTTATCGAGTCTATGAAGTATTTAAACCATTCTTCTTCGTGAATTTGTCGTAATTTTGCAGAGATATCTAGTGACCTTTTTGCAAATAATTGTCTATGTGGTTATATTCTAATTGTGTAATAATCTTTTCAATTCTGGCAGTTAATTTTCTGGTGATATATTTATACCCTACAACACTATGTGTTGGGGGTATTATAAGTTTGATTGGGCCAGAATTTATGTAACACCTCGAAATATTGGTTTCCCACATAGGAAAGTATATATGGATCTTCCTAGCTCGCCGAGCTGAGTCGATCTAGCTATGTATGTCCGTCCGTTCGTCTGTCCGTCTGTCCATGTTAATTTGTAATCACGCTACAGGTCGCAATTATGGCCCGATCCTTACAAAATTTTGCACGAAGGTGGGGTTAATGTCAGAATAGAAGCCTATTTCTTTTGGAGATGATCGCCAAATGTTTAGGGGTTGAAATGGACCAAATACTGAAAAAATGTCAGATTTTGCAGTAGCTATACAGGTCGCAATTATAGACCAATCAACGCGGAATTTCGCGTGTAGCTAGAGTTAAGGGCGGGGAAGAAGCCTACCAATTTGGGTGGTCATCGGATAATATTTAGCGGGTAAAATAGACCATATATTTTTTGTTGAAAAAATTCAAAATTTTTCATTAAACCGCGAATATTTTAAATCCTGGCGAAATCACAAAGCCTTGACAAGGTTACTTCTGATCTTTACATTGATGTTAACATACAACAAATCGGATATATAGCAAAATATGTGCGATATATATGTCTATCCAAGAAAATATGCTTGAAAGATGTCATATATGTCGAGAACGGCTGAACTGATTTCGACAGTTCTCATTTATTCACAATAGCCCCTTGGCAGGAAATAAAAAACGTCTAAAAAATCGCATAAAAATATCTCTCTAATGATTAAAATATTGATTTTGTAATATTTTCTCATATTTTTTTCAATTTTGTCATATTTTTGGCATATTTTCATTTTGAATTAAACATTTGGTAATATTTCTACAGCTAACAAAACTAAGTAGTTAGGATATCATATACAGATCGCATTCATGGCTCGATCCTTACGAAATTTTGCATGTGGATAAGATGAGGGTCAGAATAGAAGCCTACTCTTTTTGGAGATGATCGCCATATATTTAGGGGTTGAAATGGACCAAAAACTGCAAAATTGTCAGCAGGTCGTAATTATCGCCCGATACTCACGCACATTTGAATGGGGGTTACCGGACATTGCAAAAGCCAAGCAGTTTTGGATGGCCATCCAAAAATATTCAATGTGCGAAATAGTTTGCCAACTTTTGTGGACAAAATACGAAAATGTCCATTCCAGTGACTTTTTGGAGAATTCACAAATACAGGAAAGACGCACTTCTGACTATTTCGTTAACGCTGATTTCGTTGAAGAATATAGTCAAATGTCTGTATCTCATATTGATGCGTTTCAGTCAGAAACAAATAATAAATGTTAATCTTTTGCCACTTCTGAGAGATTATAGGTCTTTCGGAAATATTGGTTCCAGATATAGGAAGACCATTTACGTGCAACATCTACCAATAAATCGGAAATGAGCAAATTCGTTTAAGTTGCTATCATTCGAAAATTAGAGAACGAAACATGATGGTTTTCTTTTATTATTTGTCACAATATCTTGTGGAATTCTTTCGAGTATCTCGCCTATATAAACTGTTTGGTTTATTATAGTGTTGTAGGGTATTCAACGGTCGGCCCCGCTCGACTGTAGCCTTTGCTTACTTGTTTGTCTTAACTCCATTTTGTGAGACTCCTTAAGTAAATGCCATCAATTGACAGGATCTTGAAACTTTCTTCCACTTCTATGTGTAGAGCTTAAATTTCTATACGACGGCAGCACTTTAATAAAATTCTCTTTTGAAACATAAACGGAACACTGAAGTTCAACTCAATACTAAAACAACACTTTTATGCTACTCACTTTTATGTGTCGGTGAAGAAGAGAGAGAGAGAGAGAGAGAGAGAGAGAGAGAGCGAAAAGTTGGTAAATAAAATCCATCAACAAACTGACTGTGACTCTGACTCTCATTCTGACAACGGTTGGGGCATGGCCATTCATTTAAATCGCTTTTCATTCATGTTGTATGATGTTTGTTTCTGTTTGTTGTTGATGTTGTTGTGTTGGTTTTGTTTCAAGAATTCTCACGATAATAAAAGGTACATTGGGGTGGTGACTGTTTGTCTTTGAGTGAACTTTAAGTGGATCAAGGTCGTTTGGGTTTTATTTTCTCTTAATGAGACAAAGTAATTATTTATTTATTTATTTATTTTTTTTTTTTTTTGTGAAACACAAAATTACTTTTGAAGTAAATTCACTTTTAGCAGTAATAAAGGGGGGGTTGGGGGTGGTGTGTAAAGAGCTAATTAAAGGTAACGTACATTGAATTGGTGTTGGGAATTTTAGTTTGTGAATAAGCAATACATATCGTAATTTTGTAAATTTTGCCCCACTTAAGAGACAACCTTAAATTCTTTCCATCCTAGTTAGGTGGCATGCATCCTTCAGAGAATGAACATCATCACAAACACAACATTCCATAACAAAATTTTTTAAGGCAAACTTCTCGCAATAAAAAAGAAAAAACGAAAAACCTGAAAAAAGTTCACGGTCAAGAGTAAATAGGCACTTCAAAGTTAAGACATCAGCAGCATTTTTCCTGCAAACATCATAATAAAATATTCGTGGAATTTATGATTTAACTAAGAAACTAAACATTTAAATGCAACCTTTCTTCGGCGAAATCTCTTAGAAGATTTGTGATTCATGGAAACACAGAGGTCAACTGTTTTGATGAAGGTGTTCTTGATTAGTATAAAATGTTGTTATTTTCTTGAGATTCTTTTTTATTTTTATTTCTTTTTTTTTTTGCAAAGGAAAACCAGATTTTCATTTTCTTTGGAAATTGAATTTTTCTAGATTTTCTTTTTTTTCTAGATTTTTTTTACATTTCAACTGTTTTTTATATTTTCAAATTTGAATTCATAGTTAATATAGAGCAAAAAAAGTTAATACACTTGAGATGACAATTGGCAAAAGAGTCCAACTCTACAATAAAAAGTAGGTTGGTTTTATTTCTCAGTGAAAAATGTAGCAAACGGAGACAAAGAATTTCCAAGCATTTCATTTATTTTGTGCACTGAAGTGAACATAACAAAGTGATGAGAAATGCTTGATTGAGTTTATAAGAGTAATCAAAGTATGGGACAAGTGGTAGTTTCTTTTTTTTGCGTTTTGGATAACTCAACGAAGGTGGGTGGGATATTGGTAGATTGGAACATTATTTAGAATTTATTTCATTGGAGAATGTAGGATAAAGTAAAAAAAGTGTGGGGATTTTTCAAGATAAATCTCAAAATTGTCAAAAAAAGAAAATGTATAAAAAGGGATATATTTCGGTATATTTATCTATAAAACGTAGTAAAAACCATCAAAACCCAGATATCTAGAGTAATATGGAGAACATGAACAGCAAGTATATGATATGTAAAATATCAAATCCCAGCAGCTTTTTGTTTAAAATGTGGCTACGGCCTTCAAGACCCCCATTTTCCACTGAAATTGTATGAGATTATGACTAACATCTACATAACCTACATATGTTAAAAATAAAGAGTTTAACAAATAAAAAATGGTTCCCTGTTGATGTTCACCTTTGGCAAGCTATACAGAGAAACACGTTAAAAAGCAGAAAGTTCGGCCGGGCAGAACTTTGAATACCCTCCACCATTAGGAAAGAATTTAGAAATTTTAAAAAAAAAATCCTTAAAAAATTGTATTAAGATTTTAAAAATACAAAATATAGCCGTTATATTGGGGTCTATACGACGTGGACCAACAGAGGCATTGTTTGTCATAAGCCATTACCATATTCAAATTCGAAACTTAAAATAAACGGTGAATAATGTAGCTAAAATCATCAAAATATCGTATATAGGGAGGTACCGTTATATCGGAGCTGTGCGAAGACCTGGACCAGCTTAGACAATTTTCTGTCACAGGCTGTAACATCCATTACGAACTTAAAATACAACATATCAAAACATTTTGGTAGGTATTGTACCTACACTCGTCAAAATACCGAATATAGGGAGGTACTAATATATGGGGCCTATACGAAGGCGAAGACCTGCACAGACAATTTTCTGTCATAAGCAGTAGTATCCATTACGAACTTCAAATACCAAATTTGAAACAATTCCGGTGAATAATGTCGCTAAAATCATTAAAATACCGAATATACCATACCAAAATACCGTGAGGTACCATTATATGGGGTCTAAATGAAAACGTGGGCCTACATGGCCCATTTACGAACTTAACGCAAAACAACACCAGCTACCAACACCAGCTACCAACAGTGAAATATATAATGAATCTCAAGATTCCAGCTTTATTCCTTCAAACAATAACAAATTTAGTACCCTTTAGTACTTTTTGCACAATTATAGTACACATCTCAAAAAAACCTCCATATGTCTAAATTCCAGATACCAGAGACCTCAATATCGAATGCCAGGATTTAAGATATATTCTTTCACCTAATATCAAATTTGATACTATTTAGACTTTTCGTAAAATTATAGCTTGCATTTACACCACCACATTAATTAAAATTAAAAACTTCAGAATTCTACCTCATATGGTTTGTGCAATACAAAGTATTCAATTTTTTGTATACTTCTAGTAAGGATTTTCAGAAAAAACAAGTTAAAAAGCAGTAAGTTCGGCTGGACCGAACTTTAAATACCCTTCACCATTTGGAACGAGTTTGAAATTTTTCAAAAAATAAAATCCTTAAAACATTGTGTTAAAATTTAAAAAATACCAAATATAGCCATTATATTGGCGTCTATACGACGTGGGCCTACATAGGCATTGTTTGTCATAAGCCATTACCATATTCAAATTCGAAACTTGAAACAAATTGTAGCTGAAATCATTAAAATATCGTATATAGGGAGGTACCGTAATATCGGAGCTGTGCGAAGACATGGACCTGCATAAACAATTTTCTGTCACAGGCTGTAGCATCCATTACGAACTTCACATACCATATCTCAAATAATTTCGGTGGGTATTGTACCTAAAATAGTCAAAATGCCGCATATAAGGAGGTACTGATATATGGGGCCTATACGAAGACTTGGACTTGAACAGACAGACAGAAGGACGGACAGACAGACAGACGGACATCGCTAAATCGACTTAGAATTTTACGCTGATCTAGAATATATATACTTTGTTGGGTCTGACATGAGTATTTCGAGGAGTTACAAACGGAATATGGTGGAGGGTGTAAAAAATCTTATCACCCGCCTACGCACCAAGGCTGAACTTCGTGGAAAATTTCAATATTCTGACTAAAGCCGTTTTGTCTGTTTCGAGATGGGCAATATCGGTCCACTCCTTTTGGTATCTTCCCCACAAAAAGGAAACATTTTCACTTAATTTACCTCTCAGAAAGTGAAAGGATAATTCGATTTTGTGCAAACTATGCAAATTCCAATATTTTGTCAGTACTATGTTAGGTGCGAAATATGGGCTCTCCATATCTTATACCTTCCCAACAAAAAGGTTAAAGTAGTGAATTAAAAAAATGCGAAATACGGGACTGATTGTCTCCAAGTTTCGCGCATCCCAATATTTTTATTAACACAAGTCTGGTGTGAAGATTAGATATAAATGCGACCTTCTGGTACCTTCTATATATCTCTCAATAAATGCGAAATAGGAAGAAGAAGAAGAACCACTAATTATTCCCGCAACTCCCAACATTTCGTTTTGCTGCTGAAGACTTGGACGAATGAATGCGCATCTCTACATCGTACATCCGGATTGCAACCTGAACACGCGGAAATGTAGCCTTCGTTGGAGTGCTAAGTGCTTCGCCTCTGGTATTTGATACTCACTGTGTGGATTTGCGCTGCACTCCTCCACCTGCCATTGCTGGCCACAAAAAGGAACCAATGCATTTCTGAAAACGTTGTAGAGCAGCTTTTTGAGGAGATGAAGGAGTACTAAAAGCTCCAGAGCTCAAGCGAGCAAGCATAGCCATGGCTACAAAGATCTTACGACGTCTTGTGTGCTGCAGCTTCTACTCCACTTCTTCCTTCGAATTTTAATACATAATTTGTCCAACAGCCAACTCTTTTTTACCCAATTAAATCCAAAATTATTTTGTAATGCATGTCACTTAATATAAATATACCATTGCAGAACTTTTTCCGATGAATAACTTATCGATAAGAAAAATAACAAGCATAGATCACACGTCCCAATCTCTTCAAATTTTACATATCCTAGTATTTTTGTCAACGAAAGAAAGAAAATTTTGAATATCCATGGAGCTCATGGGGTTGTGAAATAAGCATCTGTGTCTTTCTTATTTTCACAAATTTCAATATTTCTGCTGATACAAGATTTGATGTGAAGATGATAGATATCGGCCCAAGCCTTCTGGTGCCTACCCCACAAAAATTCAAAATGTTGCAGTATTTATGTCTCTCATATCATGCGTGTCAGAGAAGCTTTTTCTAAATATATCTCTCAACCAGAGGTCTGATGTGAATAGGTGATCTATCGCCCGAATCCTTCTGCTATATTTCAATATTTTGCACAAACTTTCACATATCATATAAAATGTGATATTGTCCAAATCTGGCACCTACTAATATTTATATCAGATAAGAATTGGATAATATTGACCTTTATAACCTCCCCCATAAAGGATCAACAGTTTGAACAATTATAACACAAGGCTAAGGGTATACACTTATCGGCAAAATCGACTGATATTTTTTACTTGTTCCCCATAGACTTTGTACGATTTCAGCGTTATTCCTCGGCCATTTTCAATATCGTTATTATTTCGACATTAAGCCAAGGATTCTGTTCTACACCACATAGTGGTAAGGGTATTATGTCTTTGCACATTTGTTTGTAACATGGAAAGCGAAGCGAGATAGACCCATAGTTACTTTTGAAGATCTCCATAGAATCACTTTCTGAGTTGATTTATGCATGTCAGTCCGTCGGTCCGTCTGTCCATGTATTCTTGTGAACAAAATGCAGGTCGCGTTTATTATCCGATTAAGATGAAATTTTCCAAACAACATTTGTTTAGCCCAGGGACGAAGCCTACTGAAATTGGAGATAATCGGTAAAAATTTACATATAGCTCCCATATATATCTTCGTCCGATTTGCCTTTTATTGTGCACCAAACGTGTAACATCAGTCCGAATAGTATGGAATTTTGCACATACGATCGAATTGAGTCTAGAAGATAGTATGCCAAATTTGGTGGAGATCGGTTCAAATATAGCTATAGCTCCCATGTATATTGTTCATCCGATTTGTTGTATTTGTTACCCACAGCCGTAATATGCAACGATATTCAGGGAAATATATCAAATACAGCTCAGAAATATCTTTGCCAAATTTTATCGAGATCGGTTCAGATTTGGATATAGCTCCCATATATATATTTATCTGATTTCAAAATAATTTTGCACCAAATGGGCAATATAAGGCCGAATTTAAAAGATACAAATGCTTCTGTATATTTAGTCCTTTGAGCTTTAAATTATAATTATAATCGTAGCGTGTATGATTGAATTCTCCCATAAAAACTTTTAATTGTTATGTGGAGCTCTACTAAATTAGCAAAGTGGCGTAGGGTATCATAAAGTCGGCCCCGACCAACTTTAGGACTTTCTTTACTGGTTTTTGTCTAATTTTATGTCGACTTTCAGGAAATTTAAGAGAAAAACGGAAAAAATGTAATTGTTTAAAAGACAAAAAGAAATTGTTCATAAAATTGTTTTATTTTTGTGGTTCTTTTTCATTCGTATGTTGTGAGAGTAATTTTTATGTAAGTGGTAGGGTGTGGCCAGCTCGTGTGTACTAGTTATGTATATATATGTATTTACGTTTGTATGGATGTGTGGTGGCAAAACTATTTACTTCTCATTTCGTACTATATATGTATAGTTGGTTAAACTTTTAATCTAACATCATGGAGATTATTATTTTCATCACAAAGTTGTTAAGACAAAATTTGTTATTGCTTTGGCTAAGAGTTTTTTTTTTCTTGTTTTATGCCCTCGGGCAACAATAGAGATGAAGATAGAGAACGGATAAACTTTTGCTCCTCTAACTATATTATTTTTTTCATCATCATAGTTTGCTTAGCCCTATGGCACACATACATCTAACTTTGCATCGAATAAAATATGTTCTTAAACATGTTTGGAGAGACATGTGTGCTCTAATAAATCATTTAAACATTACTGAGTACAGACTTGTTTGGTGGATTATAAACCACAAAGTTTTGTGAGATTATGGTACATATTTGAATGAGTGTGTGTGTTAGAGAGTGTAGCATATGATTGTGTACATGTTTGCTAAAAATATATTTAAAATACTTTGACTTATGATGAAGTAAAGATTAAATTTTTTTGTATGAATTGGCAAGTAGTTGATATCACTTAAACAGTATTTGTTGGATGATGCAGTGTTGTACTAAGTAGAGTTGAGCGAACCAAGTTCAATCGAACCAACTGGTTCCTTGTCTAGTTGCGGGGACTCCAGTCATTTGTGTGACAACACTGCGTATGAGTGACATGAAATATATGAAATGCACGAAATCACTCATACGTTTTGGAAGTGGCGTACTGAAATATTAACATTAGGCTTTTTATACCCTCCACCATGCATAGGATGGTGGATATATCACGTTCGTCATTCCGTCAGTAACACCTCGAAATATACATTTTAGACCCCACAAAGTATATATATTCTTGATCAGCATAAAATTCTATGTCGATTTAGCGATGTCCGTCCGTCTGTCCGTCTGTCCTTCTGTGGAAATCACTCTAGTTTCCGAACGAATTAGAGTAGATTTATAAAACTTTACTCAAATGTGTGTTATGTCTGTAGTACTTTTGGTATTGAAAATGGACCATGTAGGTCCACGTCTTCGTATAGGCCCCATATAACAGTACCTCCCGATATGCGGAATTTTGATGATTTTTCCGACATTATTTACCAGAATAGTTTCAAAATTGGTAGTTGAAGCTCGTAATAGATACTTCAGCCTAAGAGAGAAAATGGGCCACGTATGTTCACGTTTTGGTATAGCCCCTCCGCTCCCAATATTCGGTATGTTGATGTTTTTAGCGACATTATTTACCGGAATTATTTCAAATATAGTATTTGAAGTCCATACTAGATACTACAGCCTAAGACAGAAAATAGACCATGTAGGTCCACGTCTTCGTATAGTCCTCATATAAGGGTACCTCCTGATATTCGGTATTTTGATGATTTAAGCGACATTATTTACCGGAATTGTATCAAATTTGGTATTTGAAGTTCGTAATGGAATACTACAGCCTAGGACAGAAAAGTGTCTGTGCAGGTTCACGTCTTCGTACAGCCCTCATATAACTGTACCTGCCGGTATTTTGTAATTTGTTGATTTTAGGGGCATTATTAACCGGAATTCTTTCAAATTTGGTATATGATGTTCGTAGTGGATACTACAGCCAAGGACAGAAAATTGTCTGTGCAGGTCACGTCTTGATATAGCCCCTATATAACGGTACCTCCCTATATTCGGTATTTTGATGATTTTAGCGACATTATTCACCGGAATTCTTTCAAATTTGGTATTTGATGTTCGTAATGGATACTACAGCCATAGACAGAAAATTGTCTGTGCTGGTCCACGTCTTCGTACAGACATCATATAACAGTACCTCCCGATATTCGGTATTGTGATGAGTTTAGCGACATTATTCACCGGAGCAGTTTCAAATTACGTATTAAGAGTTCGTAATGGGAACTACAGCCTGTGACAGAAAATTGTCTATGCAGGTCCAGGTCGTCGTATAGGCCTCATATATCAGTACCTCCCTATATTAGGTATTTTGATGACTTTAGCGACATTATTCACCGGAGCAGTTTCAAATTACGTATTAAGAGTTCGTAATGGGAACTGCCGCCTATGACAGACAATTATATATGCAGGTCCAGGTCGATATTATCGTAATGAATACTACAGCCTATGACAGACAATTGTCTTTACAGATGCACGTCTTCGTATAGCCCCTATATAACCGTACCCCCGATATTCGGTATTTTGATGATTTTAGCAACATTATTTACCGGAGCAGTTTCAAATTACGTATTAAGAGTTTGCAATGGGAACTACTGTTACAGAAAAATGTCTATCCAAGTCCACGTCTTCGTATAGCCCCCATATAACGGTACCATCCTATATTCGGTATTTTGATTATTTTAGCGTCATTATTCACCGGAATTGTTTCAAATTACGTTTTTATATTTCGTAATGGGAACTGCTGTCTTTGACAGAAAATTGTCGATGCAGGTCCAGGTCTTCGTATAGGCCCCATATACCAGTACCTCCCAAGAAACGTGGATTTTTTAAATAATTGTTGGAGGCTATCTAAAGCCCAAGAAACGTGGATTTTTAAAAGAATTTTTGGAGGCTACCTAAAGCCCAATATCCGTGGATTTTTTAAAGAATTGTTGGAGGCTACCTAAAGGCATTCGAATGTGTATTTTCAAAAAATTTGGGAAGGCTGCCTAAAAACCTCCAAACGTGGATTGTTTAAAGAATTAAAGAGGTTATCTAGAGGCCTTCAATCGAGAATTTTAAAAGAATTTGTGGAGGCTATATAGAGGCCTTCAAATATAGGTTTTTTTAAAAGCTACATTATGGTCCTTAAACGTGGAGTTTTTAAAGAATTAGAGAGATTATCTAGAGGTCTTCAATAGTGGATTTTAAAAGAATTTGTGGAGGCAATATAGAAACCTTCAAATATGGTTTTTTTTAATGGCCTCCAAACGTGGATTTTTTTAAGAATTTTTGGAGGATACCTAATGGCCTCCAAACGTGAATTTTTTAAAGAATTTTTGGGGGCTAGCTAACGGCCTCCAAAAGTGGATTTTTAAAGAATTTTTGGAGGCTAACTAATAGCCTTCAAAGTAGATTTTTTAAAGAATTTTTGGGGTCTATTTAAAGGCTTTCAAACATGAATTTTATAAATAATTTCTGGAGGCTACCTAATGGCCACCAAAGGTGGATTTTTTAAAAAAAAAAAAAAAATTTGGGGTCTATTTGAAGGCCTTCAAGCATGGATTTTATAAAGAAACTGTGTAGGCTATTAAAAGACCTTCAAACATGGATTTTTTTCAAGAATTTTTAGAGACTCCTTGAAGGCCTTCAAATTTAGATTTTTAAAGAATTTTTTTGTTGAGTTTAGGTACAATACCCACCGAAATTGTTGGAGATGTCGTATTTGAAGTTCGTAATGGCTGCTACAGCCTATGACAGAAAATTGTCTGTGCTGGTCCAGGTCTTCGATTTTGATTTCAGCTCCATTATTCACCGTTTATTTCAAGTTTCGAATTTGAATATGGTAATGACTTATGACAAACAATGCCTATGCAGGTCCACGTCGTATAGACACCAATATAAGGATTTCATTCCAAATTCGTTCCCAATGGAGGAGGGTATTCAAAGTTCATCCCGCCGAACTTACTGCTTTTTAACTAGTTCCTCTTTCAAAAATTGATCACAAATAATAGTTAAAAAACCCGAAATGTCAATATTACACAGCTTTTTACTTGTTAATTCTTCTTTTGGAACTGTTGCTTTACAAAAACTTCGTAATTTCTCGTATAATTCTGAAATATTCATAAAAACATTAAATAATTCTTCAAATATTGGCCATAGTTGCTTTTTCATTTCGAAACATTAAATGTATGAATGGTCTTGACCTGAAGTGAAGCTATTCTTGCATTTCTCTCTCCACTTCTGGCAAAGTGCCTCAAACCGCTTATGTAGCTATTTCATTTTAAAGTGGCATTCTTATTTATTCGTTCAGAAATCAAGCTATTATTTTAAAGTGTTTTTCTTGTTAATTCATTAATAATTTCAAGGTTTCACGTTGCGAGGCAATATTTTTGCACTTTTTAAGAGGAAGGTGAAAAAAAAAACAAATATTTTCTTATTGTATTTACATTTTGTGGAAATGATGAATTTTAATAACTTTAATTCGAACTCATTGCCAGGGTTCTAAAAGAGGAGAGAGAAAAAAACATAAAAAGTCGATATTAAATTGGCCTTTTTTTCCAAATTAATGTTTTAATTCTTCTTTGCCGTTTTTGGGAAATTTAACTTGGAAATTTTTTCATCGCAGGTTGTCGAGACAAAGTTTTATGTATTTTACAAGTTAAATATTAAAATACTTTCTGTGTTAATTCAACAATCTTAATTATAAAAATGTTTTTTTTCATACTTGTTAGGGGATTCTTGAGTGTTTAAGAGTGAGTATTATAAGAAAAGATTGAAATTATGTTTTTTTTTTTATTTAAACAGATTTATGAAAGGTACTCTATTTTTTTTTTCAAACGTCTTATGGGCATTCTTCTAAGATTGGCATTTTTAAGTTATTATAAATACGACAAAGCTTTGATTGAAACATCCAAATGTTTTACAAAATATATAAAGAAAATATAATCAACAAATCACTACTGTAGAATATGAATATTTATGAGGTTTATTGGGCCAAAAATTATGTAACACCTCGAAATATTGGTTTCCCTCATAGGAAAGTATATATGGACCAATCGACGCGGAAGTTAGCGTGGGGCTAGAGCTTAGGGCTGGGCAGAAGTCTTTTAATTTTGATGATCATCGGGTAATATTTAGTGGGTGAAAGAGACCATAACATTTTTGTTAAATAATTAATAATTATTAATAATAATTATTAATAATTCTAATTAAATTGCGGATATTTTTAATCCCAGCGAAATCACAAATATTGTTTGACCGTACAACACAGGTTAGGGTTATTATATAGATATTGTAGTTATCGTGCAATCCTCACGAAAATTTTCATAAGGCTAGGATTAGGCTCAGAAAGGCTAGGCATTTTGTTTTCAAAGATGTCCGCTATTTAGTTAGGGGTTGCAATGGACCAACAACTAAAAATATTCCTGATTTTGCAGCCGTTATAAAGAAAACCTCGCATGAAATTAGAGTTTAGGACCAGTTTGTGGACCACTATTTTTGTAGTGGCCTTTTACATTTGGAGATGATTGCAAAATATATAGGGAACCCAAACCAAAAACTAAAAATATTCCGGATCACACTATTGAAATCAATCTACAGGGAATTTTGCATGGGAAAAGAGTTAAGATCAGGGAAAAAATCTAGCATTTTTGATGACCATTGGGTTATATTTAGCTGTAACTAACAGCACGACGGAGTGCGTAAATATTGGCCAAATGTCCCTGGTCAAAAAACTAAGGGTAATATCTGGCATCTTTATGACATAATTTCAAAAGCGAACTCTTCCAAACAGTACCATATTGTAGTGTTGTAGGGTATCAAATGGTCGGCCCTGCACGACTATAGTCTTTCCTTACTTGTTATTTACTTTAAATTCGAACTGTAAGGTTACGAAGAGTTCTAAAGTCGTACTAAACTCCAAAAATGGTACTATTTGGTAATATGTTAAACCATAGAGCTATAAACATGGGGTTCGGAAAGTAAGTGTGATATATGAAGGTGGTTTTTGGAAATGTGTACTAAGTATGCCAACTGTACTAAATGGTACTAAATTTGATACTACGGTTTGATTTAGGGTTGGGGCTAGAATTTCGAATTGTCGGTATAGGGATCCCTTTTTGCGGTAGATTTGTGTAAAGGGGAGGTTTTGGAAATGCTTCCCAAAAGTGCACGAAAAGTTCTAAATAGCCCTGAATTCTGTAAAATATGGTAATGGGTGAACAGATAGTGATTGAAATTCGAAATTTGGTGTTAAAATCGCTGTTCATGTTGGTATCTCGATTGGTATTTGAGTATTTAAGTGATGTCGGAAATTTGTACTATAATTGTACGAAAAGCACATAATAATACAATATCTGGCTTTGGGTGAAGGAATTGAGATAAAATTCTGAAATTTGATATTTAAATTAATGATGTTATTTGAGATTTGTTGGCGGTTTAGGAAATGCGTAGTATAATTTTACGAAAAGTAAGTACAACAATCCTGAAATTTGGTATGGATGTCACTGTTGGTATCTGCGGTTTAGATATAGAAGTGATTGTGGAAATGTGTACTATAGTTGTATGAAATTTACTAAATTGGTATTGGGTGAAAAAATAAAGCTGGAATGTCGATATTTGGTATTGATGTCACTGTCGGTGTCTGCGGTGATTTCGGAAATCGGTAAAATTGTTCGAAATGCTCCAAATAGTGCTACAATTTGATATTCGGTGAATGGATTGAGATAAAATCCTAAAATTTGATGTTTAAATTACAGATTGTATCTGAGTTTTAGAAATGCTTCCTATATTTGTAAGAAAAGTACTAATAGGTACTGAATTTGGTATTGGGTGAAGGCATAGGACTGGAGTCTTCGAATTTGATATTGAAGTATCTGTTGGTATCTGGTATTCAAATATGGAAGGTGTTTTGGAAATTAGTACCAAATTCATTTGAAAAATACTAAATGTTATGTGAAATTTGATTTAGATGGTACTGTTGATATTTGGTACTGGGATCAAGCATTTATTTGAAAATTCGTCCTATTTTTGTACGAAAAGTACTAAATTTGGTATTGAGGTCTCTGTTGATTGAGATAAAATTCTGAAATTTGATATTTAAATTACTGATGTGTTTGAGATTTGGTGGTAGTTTATTAAATGCCTAATATAATTGTACGAAAAGTACTGAATGGTACTGAAATTTGATATGAATGTCACTGTTGGTATCTGCGGTTAAGATATGGAAGTGATTGTGGAAATGTGTACTATAATTGTATGAAACGTACTAAATAGTACTAAATTTGGCATTGAGTGAAGGGATAGAGCTGGAATGAAGTTGTTTCGGAATTCTGTTTCTGCGGTTTAGATATTGAGGTGGTTTCGCAAATGTGAATTGAGATAAAATCCTGAAATTTGAATCTTAGATTACGGATTGTATCTGTGTACTAAATATCAGAAAAGTACTAAATAGCGCTGAATTTGGTATTGAATGAAGTGATAGGGCTGGAATCCTCAAATTTGATGTTGAACTCTCTGTTGGTATCTGGTATTCAAATATGGAAGGTGTTTTGGAAATGAGTACCAAAATCATTCGAAAAGTACTAAATGTTATTTGAAATTTGATTTTGTGGGTACTGTTGGTATTTGGTCCTGAGATCTGGCATTGATTTGGAAATGCGTCCTATATTTGTACAAAAAGTACTAAATTTGGTATTAAGGTCTCTGTTGGCATGTGGAATTGTTATATGAAATGGTTTTGGAAATGTGTTATATAATTGTACGAGATGTACTAAATTGTACTGAATGTGGTGTTAGATCCAGGAATGTTTGTATCTGGTATTAAAATATGGAGATTTTTTTTTGGAAATGAGTACTAAAAGCATACGAAAAGTACTAAATGTTACTAAATTTGCTATTGAGCGAATGTATGGAGCTGAAATCCTGAAATTTGATATTGAGGGTACTGTTGGTATTTGGTCCTGAGATCTGGCATTGTTTTGGAAATGCGTCCTATATTTGTTCGAAAAGTACTTAATTTGGTATTAAGGTCTCTGCTGGCATATGGAATTGTTGTGTGAAGTGGTTTTGGAAATGTGTAATATAATTATACGAGAAGTACTAAATAGTACTAAATTTGGATTTGATATTGAAGACTCTGCTGGTATATGGTATTAAAATACGGATGTGGTTTTGGAAATGTGTACTTAAATCATTCGAAAAGTATTAAATGTTACTAAATTTGCTATTGAGTGAATGTATGGAGCTGAAATCCTAAAATTTGATATTGAGGGTATTTGGTGTTGAACTCTGATTGATTGGATATATGTCCAATATTTGTACGAAAAGTACTAAATATGGTATTGTGTGAAGGGCTGGACTTCTCAAATTTGAAATCGAGATCTTTGCTGGCATATGGAATTGAGATGTGAAGTGGCTTTGAAAATGTTTACTACAATTGTACGAGAGGACTCTGTTGGTATCAGAGATTGAGATATAGATGTGGTTACGGAAATGTGTTCTCTAGTTGTACGAAAAGTGCTTATTAGTATAAAATTTTGTATGGGGTGAAGGGATAGGACTGAAATCCTCAAATTTGACTTTGAGGTGGTTTTGGAAATTTTTTTATTGCAGGTTGTTTTTTTGGAAATTTGTACTATAATTGTACAAAATGTGGCAAATAGTACAAAATTTGAAATTAAATCCTTAAGTTTGGTATTAAGGTCCCTTTTGGACCTTAATTTTGGATCGCTATTGGAGTCTAGGTTGGATAGATGTAAATAGTTTTGGATGTTACAAAATTAAGTAGTGGAAGAAATTAGAGAACTGATATCCTGAAATTTTTTATTAAGGTCACTGTTCGTTTCCAGGGTTTACATATGGATACCTTATAATAGGTTTTGACAGAAAAATTAGATGTGGACCAATTCTCTAATATCCTCCTCGATGAAATTCTAAATGAAAGGTTTTGAAGGCTTTGGTTTTGAAGGGTAACATTTTCCTATTATTCTTTCCTAAAAAGGAACCAGTAAGGAAAGCTCAAAAGTCGGGCGGGGCCGACTATATGATACCCTACACCACTATGCATATTTAGTAGAGCTCTCGTAAAAAGGTTTATACAGGGCATTTCAGAGCTCTATGAAATATTTGGTACAAAATCAAAATCTATCTAATTCTATCGTGCATTTTACGAACTATAGCTATCTCTGAACCGGGTTTCTCCAAATTTGACATTTTAGCTTCTAGACTGAATTCGGTCTTATGTACGAAAATTCAGGTGTTTTGGTCTGATATTGGCCATTTGATGCACAATTAACATGAAATCGGATGAAGATATATATGGGAGGTATATCCAAATCGGAACAGATTTTAATAAAATTAAAATCAATTATTTTTATCTGATATCTGGTACCAAATATCATTCCTGTGGAGTGCATTTTACGAATGTGAGGGACTTAAATCGGATGAAAGATATATATGGGAGCTATAGCTATATCTGAACCGATTTTTACTTAAATTGGTGTACTTGCTTCTAAGCTGGTTTCGGTCGGATTTGCCAAAATTGATGCTATTACGGCCATATGGTGGTCAATCACCCGAAATCGGATGAAGATATATATGGGAGCTATATCCAAATCTGAACCGATTTCGATAAAATTTAAAACAGCTATTCCTGTGCTCCATCTAATATCTGGTACCAAATATCACGGTTGTGGAGTGAATATTACGAATGTAAGGGACTAAAACACTAAATCGGATGAAACATATATATGGTTGCTATATCTATATCTGAACCGATTTTCACTAAATTTGATATACTTGCTTCTAGATTGAATTTGGTCCGATGTACTAAAATTCAGTTCATTTGGACTTATATCGGCCATTTGGTGCACAATTAACCCGAAATCGGATGAACATATATATGGGAGCTATATCCAAATCTGAACCGATTTCGATAAAATTTAAAACAGCTATTCCTGTGCTCCATCTAATATCTGGTACCAAATATCACGGTTGTGGAGTGAATATTACGAATGTAAGGGACTAAAACACTAAATCGGATGAAACATATATATGGTTGCTATATCTATATCTGAACCGATTTTCACTAAATTTGATATACTTGCTTCTAGATTGAATTTGGTCCGATGTACTAAAATTCAGTTCATTTGGACTTATATCGGCCATTTGGTGCACAATTAACCCGAAATCGGATGAACATATATATGGGAGCTATATCCAAATCTGAACCGATTTCGATAAAATTTAAAACAGCTATTCCTGTGCTCCATCTAATATCTGGTACCAAATATCACGGTTGTGGAGTGAATATTACGAATGTAAGGGACTAAAACACTAAATCGGATGAAACATATATATGGTTGCTATATCTATATCTGAACCGATTTTCACTAAATTTGATATACTTGCTTCTAGATTGAATTTGGTCCGATGTACTAAAATTCAGTTAATTTGGACTTATATCGGCCATTTGGTGCACAATTAACCCGAAATCGGATGAAGATATATATGGGAGCTATATCCAAATCTGAACCGATTTCGATAAAATTACAAACAGCTATTTCTGGACTGTATCTTATATCTGGTACCAAATATCATTCTTGTGGAGTGCATATTACGAATGTGAGAGGCTTAAACACCAAATCGGATAAAACATATATATTGGAGCTATAGCTGTTTCTGAACCGATTTCCTCCAAATTTGTTGTATTTGCTTTAAGGCTAATCTCGGTCACATGTGCCAAAATTCGGTCCATTTGGGCTGATATTGGCCATTTGGTGGTCAATTAACCCGAAATCGGATGAAGATATATATGGGAGCTATATCCAAATCTGAACCGATTCCGATAAAATTTAAAGCAGCTATTTCTGTGCTCCATCTAATACCTGGTACCAAATATCACGGTTGTGGAGTGCATAGTAAGAATGTGAGGGACTTAAAGATCAAATCGGATGAAAGATATATAAGGGAGCTATAGCTATATCTGAACCGATTTTCTCCAAATTTGATATGCTTGCTTCTAGGCCGAACTCGGTTGGGTGTGCCAAAATTCAGGTAATTTGGACTGATAGTAGACATTTGGTGCACATTTAACCCGAAATCGGATGAAGATATATATGGGAGCTATATCTAAATTTGATCCGATTCTCACCAATTTCAATAGGGTTCGTCCTTGGGCCAAAAAAATATTGTTTGGAAAATTTCATCTCAATCGGATAATAAATGCGACCTGCATTTTGTTCACAAGAATACATGGACAGACGGACGGACGGACAGACGGACTGACATGCATAAATCGACTCAGAAAGTGATTCTATGAAGGTTCTCAAAAGTAACTATGGGTCTATCTCGTTTCCTTCTCCATGTTACAAACAAATGCACAAAGACATAATACCCTTACCACTATGTGGTGTAGGGTATAAAAACTTGAATACAATTTAAAACCTTGTACGATGTATAAAACTTGGATAAAAAATTTTCTCATATTGTGCATTTGTGTACTAAAAAGTCCTAACACGAACAGTTGGAACAAATCTAAAATTTTAAGGTAGATTTTTCCCAGACCTCAGTCTGGGGCACTTGCTCGATTCACTAAAACTTGCATTCACTAAAACTGGGAAAAGTCCACTGTCCCCAGAAAAAACATAAACTGTCAATTTTATCTTCTTGTTAATTATTTATAGTCAATATCGTAAATATGTATGCATGACTTCACATGCACCCCACTCTCGGCGGTTAAATGAAAGAAAATCTGATTTAACTTGAGTGCGAGCATAAAGAATTTTACAATATTGTTTTTGGAGAAGCAAAACAATAACGGCGACAAAGAAACCCCCAACCTTCCTATAAAGAACAAGCGATAAACAAAGAAAAAAAAAGGGAGAAAACATGTCACAGTCGCAGTGTCGCATTGCTGCTGTTGCTTCAAAGAAGGTTTCTTCAAGGACCAATTTAAGGGGTAACCCAAAACCAAAAAGTACTTTTCTTGATTGGATGAAATTCCGTTTGGGTTACAGGAGCTTTGGTGGGATTTGGTTTGTTTAACAGACTCTTAAAGTCTTTAGCATGTAATGAAGACAACAAGATGCGTTTCGATTTCAATAAACTTTTACGTTTTATGAAAAAGAAAAAGATTTTTGTCATTCTGTTATTTAAGCTGTTGTACTTAGCCAGACTATGTGATATATTCGCTAAAAATTTAATTATGATCTATAAAGAATAAAACAGAAATACTTCATGAAAATGGCTAACCGTTTTCAAACCACATACGGGTGATAATAAATCGTAGATTTGTAGTAGAGCTAGTACATTAAAATTCTTCCTTAACAACCTTTATCTTCAATTAATCCCATATCGCTCGTTTACTTCAAAAGCGTCATAACTCGACATTTTTAAGAAACAGGGCAATTTTAGATAACTTTCTTCGAAAGCAAAATATGTCCACTAAAGTCGAAATTTGTGAATTATATAGCACCCCAAGTCAGAGATTCAAAATTGTACCTTATAAACGAGATTTAGGTCAGGCAGTCTAAATATGCAACAGCTGACGAGCTGACGGTCTGGAAGTTCATAGGGACAAATTGAAAGCCATAGAGCCCATATGGACTTATTGGAAGTTAGGAAGTCTATACAGGCGATCTGCAGGTCAGGTGGTCCAGAAAGCCGACCTATAGCGTGTTTACAAATTAACATGTCCGTCCATAGATTGATCGACTCTGCTCGGGGAGGTAGGAAGGTCCATATATACCACCTGTAACGTGATTCCAAATTAATATGGACAGACGGACTGACACATTGCTAGATCGACTCAGGTTGGCGATATTGGAACAGCGTGGGTGTAGCATCAATATTTCGCGGTATTACATATTTTTGGCGCTATCGAACTTATAATACCCCGAAAATGTAGTGCTGTAGGGCATAATATAGTTAGATTCTTAAAAAAGCAGAATCCTGAAATTTCATGTTAAGATCTCTGTTGTTATCTGAATTTCAGATACGGCGATTGTTTTTAAAATTCATACTTTAACTAAACAAAAATAACTAAATGATACTAAATTTGGTATTGAGCGAAGCGATAGAGCTTAAAAAATTCTGAGATTTGAATCTCAAAATTCGTGAAATTGCTAACTCAAAATATTCAGAAAGCCAAGGAGTTCAAAAAGACTTGCTGAATACTGAGAGTCAACACTGACTTGCTGAATTTCAGGCAGTCCATATAGACGAGCTGAAAGACAGGATGTTTATACAGGGTGAGATGAGAAACCTGCAACCAACTTCAGACTGCTGCCATATCTAAGCCACTCATCCGACAGCTCTTAAAATTATTCCAGTGACAGTTAATTATAATGTTTATAAGCGTACAAAAGCATTTTGGTGAGAATTTATTCGTGATGGAATTCAAGTGAAAATGTACATCTTTGGTTGGCCACCTAAACTCAAGCGCCGGCCATGGTGATGCTGTGGGCCGCCATAACAGCTGATGGACGCTCTCCGCTTGTATTAATCTATCTTGGCATCAGAACCGTGGCATCAGAAGAAATTCTGAATATGATCGCGATAATATTCTGGAGGGTGTATTAAAGTCTTGGGCACGCCAACATTTTGTCCTTGGACATTCTATTAGGACTCAGCTTCTTAGACTTCTGGTTCTGGAGTATTTTGGAAAGCAAGGTTGGCACTAAAAAATACCAAAGTGTCAATCACATTTATATTTCGTTACCGACGTCAAGGAAGTGGGCGGAAGAAAACAGCAACATCAGCAGAAATGGTTCGAAAAGTAAAGAAGCAACTGAACATATTGCAATATTGCATTCGGCTAATATTGAAAAAGGAGCTCGGGGTGAAGCCATTGAAATTCCAAAATGTGCAGTGCAAAAACATACACCGCAACAGAAGGGAAATAAACACAAAATAGCTAAAGAGTTGATTCGCTTGGGCGGATGTGGTGAACTGCCGAATTTGGTTTTCTCCGAAGAAAAAACATTCGTTGTCCAGCAGTTTGTAAACAAACAAAATGATCGTGTTTACTTGCCAAAGAGGTCAGCTGAAAATGTGCAATTTCGGTTAACAAGCAGAACTCAAGCGCCGGCTATGGTGGTGGTGTGGGCCGTCATAACAGCCGATGGTCGCTCTCCGCTCGTATTAATCGACCGTGGCATCAGAATAAATACCGAATATTATCGAAAAATATTCTGGAGAGTGTATTAAAGCCTTGGGCACGCAAACATTTTGGCCGCAGACCTTGGACAAAATGAGGTTCCTTGCTTCATTGCCAGCGCACAATGGTCACAAACATTTCCGGATACCAATCCGTTGGACTATTGTGTCTGGAGTATTTTGGAAAGCAAGGTTGGCACTACAAAATACCAAAGTCTCGATCACCTCAAGAAAGCGCTTCGCCGGGAATGGGCCAAAATACCGCAGAGCAACATTCGGACAGAGTGTGATGGTTTCATTGGCCGTTTGAAGGCCATAATTCGTGCCAAAGGTGACCAATTCGAACAATTCTAAACATATTCTAAAATATGATGCTATTTCCAACATTTTTTGCTTTCATTCATAAAATTAAAAGAAAAATGTAAAAACTATGGCGTTTGAATTTTTATAGATGTTTAATATAAGAGATAGTGCTCTTATATTAAAATGCAATATTATGGCATTTGGGGTACAGAAAGCCCGCTCAAACCAAAATGAGTCATTATTTGGGGCGGTTGCAATCAATGGACATCGTATAATGAACGAATTTTTGTTTACAATAATTGAAGAAGAGTATATTAGAAACCCTCTGGTTTCAGTTAGACGGCGCTTTGTGCCACAATCCAATATACATGCCTATACATGACTAAAATAAATTGCCGGACCCAAATATTCTATCAAAATTTCAATTCGATGTCATAAAACATTTTTTAAAGTCCAATAATTTTCGAGCTTCTGAGGCCTTATTACACATCATATATTGTTTTACATTTAGAATAGAAATTGCTAAAATTATCTTTAAAAATATCGACGTTTTCATATTTTAAGAGCTGTTATACGTTTATTTCAAAATGCCAATTTTTCCATCTAATCATTTAAATGCATAATTTGAAAAATTATATTTTTGAATTGTGTCACCCTTTGGGAAAATGAGCGACATCTTCTTTAAAAAAGAACAAAAAAGGCTTCAATGAATATTTATTTCACATCAAATAAATGTTATACTTATTCACCCTATCAGACAGTCATTCAGCCAGCCGTTATATCCCTCACATTTGATGCGGGATATAAAAGAGCGGAACATACAAAGAACAACACAAATTGGTAACACGTGGCAAGCAATTTCACATGCTACAGCATAAAAGACAAATGTAGACCCATTTAATTTCCGCTTGCTTTTTTATACATCCATGACTGGAAATGGAACGAATTTGCAACGCCTTTATCCATTAAAGGGATTATGAGAAGGAAACACAACTTAAAAGAAGGGCTTTAGTCGTGGTCAGATGGAGGAGTGGGTTTTTATTTTACGCATCCCTAAATTTGTTGGAACAAGTGCGTCGTCAGAAGTATCGTTGATTATTTTTTTCAATCATGCCACATTGAAAGGAAGAAAAAAAAAACAGAGAGACAGGATAACTTAAGGCTATCAGACAGTAGACAGGAATAATTAGGGCACACACTCCCAGCTAAAAGTTCATAAATTCAATTTTTTTTCTGGTTACTTTGTGCTTTGCTTTGGATATACTGATGGGGAGAAGGAAAGGGAGAAGAAGGAAAAGTAGATAACTGTATTAAAAATTGGAAATGTGGGCAAACATAGACGAAAAAAATGGAAGCAATTCTTCTTTACAATCATCCGCTCTCAAGGGTAACAGATTGGATAATTTAGAGAAGATGTTAAATATTTTTGAATGCTATTTAAAAATATTTTTATACCCTCCACCATAGTATGGAGGGTATATAAAGTTTGCCATACCGTTTGTAACACCTCGAAATATGCACTTAAGACCCCACAAAGTATATATATTCTTGATCAGCATAAAATTCTATGTCGATTTAGCGATGTCCGTCCGTCTTTGGGAATCACTCTAGCTTCCGAAAGAATTGAAGTAGACTGATAAAATTTTACTCAAATGTATATTATGTCTGCAGGACTTTTGGTATTGAAAATGGGCCATGTAGGTCCACGTCTTCGTATAGCCCCGATATAACGGTACCTCCGGATATTCGGTTCCTTGTTGATTTTATCGACATTATTCACCAGAATTCTTTCAAATTTGGTATTTGAAGTTCGTAGTGGATGCTACATCCTAAGACAGAAAACTGTCTTTGCAGGTCCACGTCTTCGTATAGCCCCCATATAACCGTACTCCCCGATATTCGGTATTTTGATGATTTTAGCGATATTATTTACCGGAATTGTTTCAAATTTGGTATTTGAAGTTCGTAATGGATACCACAGCCTAAGACAGAAAATTATGTGTGCAGATCCACGTCTTCGTATAGCCCCCATATAACCTACCCCCCGATATTCGGTATTTTGATGATTTTGGCGATATTTTTCACCGGAATTGTTTCAAATTTGGTATTTGAAGTTCGTAATGGATACCTCAGCCTAGGGCAGAAAATTGCCTGTCCAAGTCTTTGTATAGCCCCCATATAACCGTACCCCTCGATATTCGGTATTTTGCTGATTTTAACGATATTATTTACCTGAATTGTTTCAAATTTGGCATTTGAAGTTCGTAATGGATACTACAGCCTATGATAGAAAATTGTCTGTGCAGGTCCACGTCTTCGTATAGCCCCCATATAACCGTACCCCCGATATTCGGTACTTTGCTGATTTTAGCGACATTTTTCACCGGAATTGTTTCAAATTTGGTATTTGAAGTTCTTAATGAATACTTCAGCATATGACAGAAAACTGTCTGTGCAGGTCCACGTCTTGGTATAGACCCCATATAACCGTACCCCCCGATATTCGGTATTTTGCTGATTTTAGCGATATTTTTCACCGGAGTTGTTTCAACTTTAGTATTTGAAGTTCGTAGTGGGCACCTCAGCCTAAGACAGAAAATTGTCTGTGCAGGTCTACGTTTTCGTATAGTCCCCATATAATGGTACCTTCCGATATTCGGTATTTTAATGATTTTAGCGGCATTATTCACCGAAATTGTTTCAAATTTGGTATTTGAAGTTCGTAATGGATACTACAGCCTATGACAGAAAATTATGTGTGCAGGTCCACGTTTTCGTATAGTCCCCATATAACGGTACCCCCCGATAGTCGGTATTTTGATGATTTTGGCGATATTTTTCACCGGAATTCTTTCAAATTTGGCATATGAAGTTCGTAATGGATTCCTCAGCCTAAGGCAGAAAATTGCCTGTCCAAGCCTTTGTATAGCCCCCATGTAATGGTATCGATATTCGGTATTTTAATGATTTTAGCTACATTATTCACCGATTTTTTTATGTTTCACATTTGAATATTTTAATGGCTTATGACAAAAATTACCTATGCAGGTCCATGTCGTCGTATAGACCCTAATGTAACAGCTACATTCGGTATTTTTAAGATTTTAACAGAATTTTTAACGGATTTTATTGTTTTTGAGAATTGCCAAATTCGTTCCAAATGGTGGAGGGTATTCGAAGTTCGGCCCGGCCGAATTTACAGCTTTTTTACTTGCTGTCTTTACAAAGGAATTTTCAACATGTTTCTCCATTTTCCTAACAAATGAAATTTCCTCAGTTCTTAAACATCAATGATTTACTACAACCCACTCATGCTTAACCATTCAATTTCGTGTTTACCAAAAAAAGCCACCTCCCAAAACCGCTAAGTAATGTTCTCAAAATTTTCACCACTTCCCAATGCAATTTAGGTCAAGGTAACGACAAGCTGCAACTATATTTTCAATAACAATTTCTCATTACTTCACTGTGTTTCGTCGTTGCCAAAAAAAAAAAAAAACACAAATTACCAAAATATGTGCTGCACATAATGCTGCACTGCAACCTTAATAATTTACGTGTTTCGAAAAATCGTATTCTGACAGCATCTTAATACGTGCAATTTGTATAACAATTTGTAAACGCTAATTAAGGGTTTCGTAGCGAAGCCATTCATTTGGGAGAAAAGGAACTATTTTCTTAGCGCAAACCATTTAGTATTTGCCACGTAGTTGGTTTGTTGTTCATGCATTGCTAAAACATGTTGGCGAACAGGTATTACAACAGCATGGCGAGAGGGAAGAGAAAGATGTTGATAACATATTTTATTATTCTTTCAAGGACAACAGGAAATTCGATGCTTTAAAATAAAAATCACAGAATCAGGAAGTTGGGCACTTAGAGAATTGCAATTGTTGCTTCAAATCTTTATGACATATGCATGTGCCACATGGGACATTGGAAAATGTCAGTAAGACAAATTTCCATTATACCCTCAGCCATATGAGAACAGAGAGTACATATAATTTAATACGATCAAAAAATGCCCCATCGAAATAACGGCTTTAGTCCCTGGGTCTCTTTGGTCCTAATCCTTTTCAGGGCATTTGGAGTCGATCTAGGGTTATCCGTACGTCCATCTGTATGTCTTACTGGTGCGCACAATAACTCCCGAATTTCGTCCAAAATTGGTAAATCGTAATATTATTTTCAAACTTAGATTTTGTGAAATAAGAGTCCGATTGTCTTCACATTTCACAGATGCTAATATTTTAAATAACACAAGATCTGGTGTGGGGATATATCGGCTCACTCCTTCGGACGGACATACATAGCTAGATCGACTCAACTCGGCGAGCTAGGAAGATCCATATTTACTTTCCTATGTGGGAAACCAATATTTCAAGGTGTTACATAATTTTTGGTCCAATCAAACTTATAATACCCCCAACACATAGTGTTGTAGGGTATAAAAATGGAAAATATCGATCATCTCCTTCTGGAGAGGACAAAAAAGGTTATCATTTTAAATAACCGAAAAGCTCATAAAATTTGAATCCGTCAATCTTCTCAATTATTAAATTGTAAAGATGGCTAGATTTTTGGAAATTCGTACTAAAAGGTTACGAAAAGTATAAAAATATACTTAAAATTTTATATTTTGTATTGGACAAACGGAATGAGCTAGACTACTGAAATTTGGAATGAGAGTCACTGATGGAGTGCTAGATATATGTACTATAGCGTTTTTGGAAAATCGAAATTTTAGATAACGAAAAGTTCTAAAATTGTACTAAACTTCTTAAATTATACCATTTGGTATTATGTGAACAGATGAAGCTAAAAATTTTAAGTTTGGTATGAGAATCAAGGTTAGAACGTAAATTTGATATACAAAGTTAGTAAATTAATTGGTTACAAAGTGCTGTACTATATGGAACGAAATTTGGAACACTTTGGTTTAGGGTGAGCGGATGAAGCGAAAATTTCGAAAGTGAAAAAGCAGTACAATTCGGTATTGGGTGAACAGATAGTGCTTGCTGTTTGAAATTTGGTATTAGGATCGCTGTTCATGTGTAGTCAGGACATAAGGAGGTGGTTTCAGCAATGTGCCCTATAATTGTACGAAATTTACTGAATGGTAATAAATTAAATATTGGATGAAGATAGAATTTGATACAAATATCACTATTGGTGTCTGTGGTTAAGATATGTAGGTGGGCTTAGAAATGTGCACTATAATGTTACGGAATGTACTAATTAGTACTAAATGTGGTATTGGGTGTAGAGATTGGGCTGGAATCATCAAGTTTTATATTAATGTCTCTGTTGGTATCTGGGATTCAGATATAAAGGTGTTTTGGAAATCTATACTATATAGAGCTGAAATCCTGAAATTTGATATGGATGTCACTGTGGGTGCCTATGTTTGGCAGAAGGAACTGGTTTTGGATATACGTACTATATTTGTTCGAAAAGTACTGAGTGGCTCCAAAATAAAACCAGTAAAGAAGGTCCTAATATAGTAGAGCTTCACGTAACAAAGTTTTTATGGGAGAATTCAATCATACACGCTAAGATTATAACTATAATTTCAAGTTCAAAGGACTAAATATGCCGAAGCATTTGTGTCTTTTATATTCGGACTTGTATTGCCCATTTGGTGCAAAATTAATTTTAAATCAGATAAAGATATATATGGGAGCTATATCCAAATCTGAACCGATCTCCATAAAAATTTAGCAAAGGTATTTCTGAGCTGCATTTGATATATTTCCCCAAATATTGTTGTTACAGAGTGCATATTGCGGCTGCGGAGGACAAAAATAACAAATCGGATGAATAATATATATGGAAGCTATAGCTATATCTGAACCGATTTCGATCAAATTTGGCATACTTAATTTGGTTGTATGTGCAAAATTTCATACTATTCGGGCTGATATTACACGTTAGGTGCACAATAAAAACAAATCGGACGAAAATATATATGGGAGCTATATCTAAATTTTTACCGATTATCTCCAATTTGAATAGGGTTCGTCCTTGGGCCCAACAAATATTGTTTGCAAAATTTCATCTCAATCGGATAATAAATGCGACCTGAATTTTGTTCACAAGAATACATGGACAGACGGACGGACGGAAGACGGACTGACATTCATAAATCAACTCAGAAAGTGATTCTATGGAGATCCTCAAAAGTAACTATGGGTCTATCTCGCTTCCTTCTCCATGTTACAAACAAATGCACAAAGACATAATACCCTTACCACTATGTGGTGTAGGGTATAAATACTGTAACTGTACGAAGAGCACCAAATGTGGTATTGGGTGAAGGGATAGAGCTGCAATTCCAAAATTTGATATTGAGGTCTCTGTTGGTATCTGAGATTGAGATTTGGAGGTTGGTTTGGAAATGCGTACTGTAGTAGTTCGAAAAGAACTAAATTTTGGTATTGAGTGAAGGAATAGATCTGAAATCCTGTAATTTTATATGGATGCTATAGTTCGTATCTTGTTTTACAGTGTGGTGGTGATTTTGATAATGCATCCTATATTTGTAGAAAAAGTAATAAATAGTGAGTGGATAGCGCTAGAATCCCGAAAATTGAGGTTTCTGTTGGTATTTGGGATTGAGATTTGGAGTGGTTGTGAAAATGACAAAGGTATTCCTGAGCTATATATGATATATTTTCCCGAATATCGTTGTCTCCGTTCATATTACGGCTATGAGGTATTGACCGATTATCTTCAATTTCAGTAGGGCTCGTTGTTGATCCAAACAAATGATTGTTCACAAATATACATGGACGTATAGACTGACGTACGGACACCCAAAAATCGACTCAATATGGGATTCCAAGAGGATCATCAAGAGTAACTATGGGTCTATCTCGTTTCCTTCTCCATGTTACAAACTCAAAGATATGATACCCTTTACCACAATGTGGCGTAGGGTTAAAAAAGACCTAACACGGTCTGCTTGAACGAATCTAAAAATTTAAGGTGGACTTTTTGCCGACGAAGTAGCGGCCATTTGGTACCTATTTTTAAAAATTAAGAAAAAACGTATATATTTGTTCTAATAATTCTACAGTAAAACAACTATTAACCCAATACAAATCAACGTCGTATATGGACAAAATAGGTCCCCTCCTTCTGATACATCCCCAACAAAATGTAAATAATGCAATAAATATAAGCCTCATAAAATGGAAAATTAATATCTCGGTTATTTTAACTTTGCAAATCCGAATATTTTTTTACCAAATTATGTCGGAGCACTTTTACTTTTCTCTCTTAAAATTCCAATCCACATTAAAACAAAATAATTATTGAAACAATTAATTATTTTGAAAACTCGAGTATGCAGTGTAATGTGTGAATGATGTGCAGGCAGCCACAATGAGCCCTTCAATAAAAACTTCAATTCATACCAACCATCACCTCTTCGTTGGATAAACATATAAATACACGCCATATATTTCTCCAATGGTAACCTCGATAAATACAAATAGGATTATTCTGTTTTCGGTGAATTTTTGCTTTCACATCACATTAAATAACACTTAAGACTCAAGCAAAGAGAATGAAAAAGGCAAGACAAACGTATACAACAATTAAAGGTTTTACACATTCCAAGAATGTTCCTTCGAATGGTAATGGTAGATACTTACGCACACTCGTGTTCATATGTATATCATTATCGCTGAAAAAATGTTGTTGTTTCTGTTATTATTGTTGAGAAAAGTTTTCTTCCGAGAAATCCATAGAATATCAATACATGGATAGAAAATAACTTAAATTTGCATTAAATCCAATCACGACGAATTTTATGTACTCTATACAATAAGGGAATATTATGGAGTTTCAAATGGAGGCAATGCTAAAAACTTATTTTGGGATTGAAATGGGATATTTTGAGATCAAATCATATCCAACCAAAAACTAACACCGAATTATTCGACGGATCATAAAAGATTAATAAAAAATTAAAACATAAAAAAAAAAATTCTAAACTCGCAATTTTAGGGTTTCTCCCCATCCTGGGCCTGGATTCTTGCACTGAAGACTTGGCTTTGGAAATCACCACTACATATGTATTTTCTTTATGAAATCTCAAATAATTATTTGAGTATCAAACTCAACGGCAAACTTATCATACCCAAAATCTGGAGATACAGCAATATAAATGTGTGCTAAGACCAAGAAGCTTGTTCGCTACATTGATAAAAGTTTATCGGATTAACATCGATAGGAATCCTTTTATTCTATTATTAAAAGGATTAGGGAAACTTCTTTTTGTTTACGCCAATAATCCTTAAAGACTTTTGATTGTCAGCCCACCTTAAAAGAGAAAAGGAAGCAAAACTTTATAGTTAAGGTAGAGGAGATGCGAAACTTAACATATAATTTAGGTGTTTTGGATATTTTTAGAACAATTTTGAGCCACAAACTTCTTTACAAAACTAATCACAAAATTATAAATACTTATGGAGTTATGGCCATTTTAAAGTATGCTATTTTTCCTCTTTCAAAAAATGATCACAAATAATAGCTAAAAACTCCGAAATGTCAATATTTAAGGAGTTATGGCCATTTTAAAGTATGCTATTTTTCCTCTTTATAAAAGTGATCAGAAATAATAGCTAAAACCCCGAAATGTCAATATTTAAGGAGTTATGGCCATTTTAAAGTATGCTATTTTTCCTCTTTATAAAAGTGATTAGAAATAATAGCTAAAAACCCCGAAATGTCATTATTAAAGAAGTTATGGCCATTTTAAAATATGATATTTTTCCTCATCCAAAAAGTGATCACAAATAATAGCTAAAAACCCCGAAATGTCAATATTTAAGGAGTTATGGCCATTTTAAAGTATGCTATTTTTCCTCTTTATAAAAGTGATCAGAAATAATAGCTAAAAACCCCGAAATGTCAATATTTAAGGAGTTATGGCCATTTTAAAGTATGCTATTTTTCCAATTTATAAAAGTGATCACAAATAATAGCTAAAAACCCCGAAATGTCAATATTTAAGGAGTTATGGCCATTTTAAAGTATGCTATTTTTCCTCTTTGAAAAAGTGATCACAAATAATAGCTAAAAACCCCGAAATGTCAATATTTAAGGAGTTATGGCCATTTTAAAGTATGCTATTTTTCCTCTTTATAAAAGTGATCACAAATAATAGCTAAAAACCCTGAAATGTCAATATTTAAGGAGTTATGGCCATTTTAAAGTATGCTATTTTTCCTCTTTAAAAAAGTGATCACAAATAATAGCTAAAAACCCCGAAATGTCAATATTTAAGGAGTTATGGCCATTTTAAAGTATGCTATTTTTCCTCTTTATAAAAGTGATCACAAATAATAGCTAAAAAAACCGAAATATCAGTATTTAAGGAGTTATGGCCATTTTAAAGTATGCTATTTTTCCTCTTTATAAGAGTGATCACAAATAATAGCTAAAAACCCCGAAATGTCAATATTTAAGGAGTTATGGTCATTTTGAAGTATGCTATTTTTCCTCTTTATAAAAGTGATCACAAATAATAGCTCAAAACCCCGAAATGTCAATATTTAAGGAGTTATGGCCATTTTAAAGTATGCTATTTTTCCTCTTTATAAAAGTGATCACAAATAATAGCTCAAAACCCCGAAATGTCAATATTTAAGGAGTTATGGCCATTTTAAAGTATGCTATTTTTCCTCTTTATAAAAGTGATCACAAATAATAGCTAAAAACCCTGAAATGTCAATATTTAAGGAGTTATGGCCATTTAAAGTATGCTATTTTTCCTCTTTATAAAAGTGATCACAAATAATAGCTAAAAACCCTGAAATGTCAATATTTAAGGAGTTATGGCCATTTTAAAGTATGCTATTTTTCCTCTTTATAAAAGTGATCACAAATAATTGCTAAGAACCCCGAAATGTCAATATTTAAGGAGTTATGGTCATTTTAAAGTATGCTATTTTTCCTCTTTATAAGAGTGATCACAAATAATAGCTAAAAACCCCGAAATGTCAATATTTAAGGAGTTATGGTCATTCTGAAGTATGCTATTTTTCCTCTTTATAAAAGTGATCACAAATAATAGCTAAAAACCCCGAAATGTCAATATTTAAGGAGTTATGGCCATTTTAAAGTATGCTATTTTTCCTCTTTCAAAAAGTGATCACAAATAATAGCTAAAAACCCCGAAATGTCAATATTTAAGGAGTTATGGCCATTTTAAAGTATGCTATTTTTCCTCTTTATAAAAGTGATCACAAATAATAGCTACAAACCCCGAAATGTCAATATTTAAGGAGTTATGGCCATTTTAAAGAATGCTATTTTTCCTCTTTCAAAAAGTGATCACAAATAATAGCTAAAAACCCCGAAATGTCAATATTTAAGGAGTTATGGCCATTTTAAAGTAAGCTATTTTTCCTCTTTATAAAAGTGATCACAAATAATAGCTCAAAACCCCGAAATGTCAATATTTAAGGAGTTATGGCCATTTTAAAGTATGCTATTTTTCCTCTTTATAAAAGTGATCACAAATAATAGCTAAAAACCCTGAAATGTCAATATTAAGGAGTTATGGCCATTTTAAAGTATGCTATTTTTCCTCTTTATAAAAGTGATCACAAATAATAGCTAAAAACCCTGAAATGTCAATATTTAAGGAGTTATGGCCATTTTAAAGTATGCTATTTTTCCTCTTTATAAAAGTGATCACAAATAATAGCTAAAAACCCTGAAATGTCAATATTTAAGGAGTTATGGCCATTTTAAAGTATGCTATTTTTCCTCTTTAAAAAAGTGATCACAAATAATAGCTAAAAACCCCGAAATGTCAATATTTAAGGAGTTATGGCCATTTTAAAGTATGCTATTTTTCCTCTTTATAAAAGTGATCACAAATAATAGCTCAAAACCCCGAAATGTCAATATTTAAGGAGTTATGGCCATTTTAAAGTATGCTATTTTTCCTCTTTATAAAAGTGATCACAAATAATAGCTAAAAACCCTGAAATGTCAATATTTAAGGAGTTATGGCCATTTTAAAGTATGCTATTTTTCCTCTTTATAAAAGTGATCACAAATAATAGCTAAAAACCCTGAAATGTCAATATTTAAGGAGTTATGACCATTTTAAAGTATGCTATTTTTCCTCTTTATAAAAGTGATCACAAATAATTGCTAAAAACCCCGAAATGTCAATATTTAAGGAGTTATGGTCATTTTAAAGTATGCTATTTTTCCTCTTTATAAGAGTGATCACAAATAATAGCTAAAAACCCCGAAATGTCAATATTTAAGGAGTTATGGTCATTCTGAAGTATGCTATTTTTCCTCTTTATAAAAGTGATCACAAATAATAGCTAAAAACCCCGAAATGTCAATATTTAAGGAGTTATGGCCATTTTAAAGTATGCTATTTTTCCTCTTTCAAAAAGTGATCACAAATAATAGCTAAAAACCCCGAAATGTCAATATTTAAGGAGTTATGGCCATTTTAAAGTATGCTATTTTTCCTCTTTCAAAAAGTGATCACAAATAATAGCTAAAAACCCCGAAATGTCAATATTTAAGGAGTTATGGCCATTTTAAAGTATTCTATTTTTCCTCTTAATAAAAGTGATCACAAATAATAGCTACAAACCCCGATACGTCAATATTTAAGGAGTTATGGCCATTTTAAAGTATGCTATTTTTCCTCTTTGAAAAAGTGATCACAAATAATAGCTAAAAACCCCGAAATGTCAATATTTAAGGAGTTATGGCCATTTTAAAGTATGCTATTTTTCCTCTTTATAAAAGTGATCACAAATAATAGCTCAAAACCCCGAAATGTCAATATTTAAGGAGTTATGGCCATTTTAAAGTATGCTATTTTTCCTCTTTATAAAAGAGATCACAAATAATAGCTAAAAACCCTGAAATGTCAATATTTAAGGAGTTATGGCCATTTTAAAG